>NW_022107431.1:15022656-15037897 GCF_000313985.2 Echinops telfairi
CACACACACACACACACAACACACAAAAGAAATGAAATTTCCCCCCAAAGCTGTGTATTGAATTTTTTTCAAAAAAACAATCTTATCACCTTCAACGTATTCTCCATTACATTTAATATATTTGTCAAATCTGAAATTCCATTCTTGGAAACATCTTTCAAACTCATCTGTTTGGATGTTTGACAACACCTCTCTTGTTTTTTCCTTCACCTCTTCTACGTTGTCTTTTCATGTCCCTCTTCATTCTTAGAAACAAAAAGATGTCACACACAGTGAAGTCAGGGGAGTCAAGTGAGTGGGGCAAGAAAAGCATGCTGTTTTATGCCTAAAACTGTCACACTGAGATGGCTGCATAAGCAGGTGCATTGTGGTGGTGGCAAAAACCAGTCCCTGTCTGCCACAAGCCAGACCTTTTTTCATGCACACTGTTGCCCAATTTTTTCAGAACCTCTAAATCAGCGATTCTGAACCTGTGGGTCATGGCCCCTTTGGGGGTCAAACGACCCTTTCACAAGGGTCACCCGGTTCACAACAGTACCAAAATTACAGTTATGAAGTAACAACGAAAATAATTTTATGGTTGGGGGGGTCACCACAACATGAGAAACTGAATCAAATGGTCATGGCATTAGGAAGGTTGAGAAACACTGCTCTAAATAGAGAGCTTGATTTAAAGTCTGACTTGGTAGAACAAACACCAAATGTACTAGGAGTCAACATTTTCTTTCATCTGGGAAATTGTTGGATGCCCAGAATGAGGTTTGTCATCAATCGACATTTCACCTTTTCTGAAATGAGAAAACCACTTGTACACTTGAGTTTTCCCCATAGCACTGTCCTTGTAAGTTGTGTTCAATATCACAAGAGTTTCTGAGATAATTTTCCCAAGCAGGAAACAAAATTTCACGGCTGCACACTGTTCTCTTAAATCAGCCACCACAAAAAACAAGGTTCGAGGGAAACTGCTTTTACAGAAAAAAAATTCACTGTGACCAGAGAGAACCTTCCCAGGCAGTGCCACAGAGTGCACTAACTCAGAGCTGGTTACTCCATGCTCACCTAGCAGGAAAAATGTGTACTGCCCAAATCCCATCTGTAGACAATGGGACATCCCTTCACAGAAGGGTTACAAGGAAGGTATGAGTCAACCAGGGCACAATATAGCACCTATGAAACACACGATATTCCTCGGGTTCCTTGAAGCTTCCTCACCCCGCTATCATGACCCCAGTACTACCTTACTATCATGACCCCAGTACTACCTTTCATTGTAAGATAGACTGGAACATGTACCCAGGCAGAGATAAGAGCACAAGACACACAGAATCCAGGAACAGGAATGGGAGTAGTGATACCAAGAGGGAAAGGGGGGGAGAGGAGAGGAAAGGGGGGGAAACCAATCGAAATGATCGACACATTACGCATGCTATGTGATCTGCAATGTAGCACATCCTTGTTTGCTGCGCGTAGCACATCCTTGTTTGTAGCACATCCTTGCTTGTAGCACATCCTTACTTGAAGACTTGAAGCGTTGTTAGTAAAGATCAAAGACTACAGTCTTCAGCATGGATTAATGAAGTCTCGACATGATGGGAACACAGAGCCTCGCACAGGACCAGTAAGAAACATCACAGAACACGAAGGAACATGGAAGTTGTCCAGGCTTTCATTTTACTTGGATCCAGTCAATTTCCACGGAGGCAGCAGCCACGAAATCAAACAACGGATCACACAGAGCAAACCCATAGCGTCAGAGCTCTTTAAAATGTGAGAAAGCAAAAATGTCACTTTGAAGATTAAGGTGTGCCTGGGCCAAGTCAAGTCGTGGTATTTTCAATCGCCTCATATACATGTGAAAGGTGGACAATGAATGAGGAACACCTGAACAAGAATGCCTGTAGTTTAGGGTTTTCATGAAGAATACTGAATACACTACTAGGAGAACAGACTCATCTGTCATGGAAGAAATAAAACCAGAATGCTCCGTAGAAGGAGTTACAAACTTTATCTCACAGTTGGGACATGTTATTAGGAAGGAGAAGGGCATCGCAGTGGATGAGGCAGAGAGTCGGTGAAAAATAGGAAGATGCTCAGTGATATGGATTGACATAGTAGCTTCAACATTGAGATCAAATACAGGGACAACGGTGAGGACCAGACACTGTTTCCTTCTGCAACATCAAGTCCTTATTAATGATTTAACTTAATATAAAAACTTTAAATAAAAATGTAATCCAGCTCCTTGAAGTCATGCTCACTGCCTTTGAAGTGGTAGGTAGCAACCAGTGGCTGGGTGGAGAATGGCACGCAAGACCATTGCCAACACTGCAGAAAGTGATATAGGATGAGACCCATCTAGTAACAGTCCAAGGTCGACGCAGAAAGCATTTGCTGGGGATTATTTCCTCGGCAGCAACTTGAGTATTCACTCATAAAAGTGTAATTCTAGATTTTTGTCTAATACTACATGAGGAGAACTCAAAACATTTGTTGAAAAAAGAAATTAGAAGATAATACAATGAATACATGAAATTGTGAAGCCTTTCATATATACAAAGGAAGTTTAATGAACAAACAACTATTAATTTCCATAACTACTTGGTAGTGTGTAGTCATTATTAAATAAGTAAAAAAATTGACTTTTTTGTTAGAGGAAATAGGATGGGAACAAGAAGCTCATTCCTAATGAGCTAGCAAGTCTAGCTATTACCATATTGTCCATCCTGAGTGGTACAAACAGTTAATGGACTTGGCTTCAAACAGAAAGATTAGAGATTCAAGTCCACCCAGAGCCACATAAGAAGAAAGGTCTAGAGATTTCCTCCCCCCGCCCCCCCTCCAATCAACCACCGAAAGCCTGTTTACACATACAAGGGCCTCATGAGTTAGAATTGACTGAAAATAAGTGCTGAGCAAACTCTCCAGCCAATGGCCCTCCTATTCAGTGAGAGGAAAAATTGAGATGGCTCAAAAACAAGTTTATTTTGACTTTGTATAATAAAGTATTTAACAAAACGAAAGAAGGCCAAGAAAACAAAAATATCCATTTGACAGTTCTGGCTGAGGGGGAAAAAAATAGCATTATCACCAGTTTCAAGTAATCTCTTCTAGTAACTTTCAACCATCATTAGCACACCTTTAGAGAGAAATAAGGGAGTGACAGGCTCCTCTTTAAAAGCCTCAGCATTCCCGATTATCTTAAATAATTGTTTTTGTTCGTTTCATCATCACAATTTCTCTTTCTGCTCCAACTTTAGTCCTTTGGCTTTACTTCACCTAGCAATTAAAGGCCTTCCGTGAAGCCAAATTTTAAGCACAGCAGCTGTTTAGAGCTGTGAGAGAAACAGGAAATTGTGAAGTGGTTTCCTTAGCAATGGGAATTATTTGAATGCTTTCAGAGGCTAATTTCTCTGATTTTTCTAGGTCTTCTTTCTGACTCCCTTGCCATGTCTCTTAACTTCATTCACAAATGTATTTATCCCCTTGTACACATTTTACTATTTACCTTAGGGCATATTTTTAAATTATTTATTCTTCTCTTCGAATGCATCACATTGAATTTCTCACAAGTTCACATTTGCCATAATTTAACAATGGCACTTATCAAGGGTGGTGGGCTGGTGGGTGGCCTCAAAGAGACCCTGGAACTATAAATACTACAAAGATGTGCCTTTGAACATATAACCAACAAATCTGAAAAGCAAGGATGTTACTTTGAGGACTGAGGTGCACCTGACCCAAGCCATAGTATTTTCAATCATGTCACATGCATATGAAAGTTGGACATCGAATAAGGAAGATCAAAGAAGAAGTGGTGCACTTGAATTGTGGTCACGGAGAAGAATATCAAAAGTCCCATGGACTACTCAAAAGACAAATCAATCTGTCTTGGAAGAAGTAAGGCCAGAATGCTCCTGAGAGGCAAGGATGGGGAGCCTTCCTCTTACAGACTTTGGACATGTTGTCAGGAGAGACCAGTCCCTGAAGAAAGACCTCCTACTGGGGAAAGTGGAGAGGCAGCAAAAAAAGAGGAAGCCCCCTTAAAGGCTTGTTTCAAACAGCCATCTCAGTGACATGTCAACTAAATTCAACTAAGAAGCACACCAACATCAGTGCCAGAGGATTGTAAGTCATATAATCTGACGCTGAGACAGGAATGGCATCAGAGCCTAAAGTGTGAGCTTCTGCTTTGCAGAAAGCTATGGATGACAGGGGAAGGCCAAGAAACATTTGTGAGATCTACATAGGAAATAAACTTCCCATGATTTCCCTCTACACATGATGGGAGAATGGAATAAACTGGTTACAAAACAGTGCGTGGAGAGATAGCTATAGAAGATCAAAATGATAAGCCTGACTTGAAATAAAACATTCCCTCCACTCCCAACACATATTGGGCCTGATCTGGTTTTCAACACTTTATGTGGTGTTTTTTTCTTCTTCTCATATTGGGGTTTATTTCAAATGTATTTTGTCAGTAGAGGTAATCCTCTTGAATTTTTGTTATATGCTTTTACTGCTTTTCGGTGAATGAAACCCAGGATTGATGAACTTATAGAGACAGCACATAGGATAAGGGAGGGAGAGTGAGGGGAAAGGGGGGATCTTATGAAGGAGTTAAAAAAATATATTTTGGAACTGATTGTGGTAGCAATTGTACAATACTACTTGATGTGATTAAACTATGGAGTGATATGATATCTGTATTAGCTCCCAATAAAATGGTTTTGGAAAATAAGAAAGAAGAAGACTCTTGATGAGATGTATTGACACATTGACTGTATCCATGGGCTCAGACATCAGAGCGATTGGGAGGATAGTGCAGGACTGAGCAGTGCTCTGTACTCTTGGGCATAAGGTCACTACAGGCCAGAACGATCTCAACGGCACCTAACAGCACAACAGCCATCTGTATCTTTGAAGACATGGCTGAAGCAAATATATTGAGCTGAGGAGGCTGTCCTGGATTGTCCGAGTGGGACTCACAAGCCATCAGATGTGCTCCTATGAGATCGAGACAGAGGAAGATTTCAGGGAGCAGCGTGGGGAGGAGAGAGGAGGAGATGAGAGAATGACAATATGAAGATAGAAGCAAAGACTGGAGTGGTGTGGCTGTACGTCAGTAAAAGTTGAAGCAGCCAAGGAACAGATTTTCCCCTGGAGCCTCCAGAGAAACTGCAACCTTGCAGATACCTTTATTTTGGATTGATGGTCCCCAGAACTTGAGCGTACATTTGTGTTGTTTCAAGCCACCTCCTTCCTTTGCGGTAATTTGTTACAGCAGCCACAAGAAGCTAATGCACCAACATTCATTAAAAGCTATATATCGCCTTCTTTTTCAAGCAAGTATAAATTTTGTGATTTCTTACACATCAACTGTCCAAAGATGAGCACATGAACACAATATAAGTAATTACAATCTCATTTTCAGGAGTAGCTCCACCCACTTTCAGAAAGGTATGCTGCTCATTCTTAAGACTCAACATTATTCCGAGTGGGCTTGCTCCAGAAAATCAATTCCAGCCCCAGTTCCAAGATGCTATAATAGATGGCCAACCATTAAAATAGTCCATCTAAAAGAACTACTGGAAAGAGGGATTACTTCCCAAAACGACCAAACTCATTGCCATCGAGGTGATGCTGACTCATAGCAACCCTATAGGGCAGGGTAGACCTGCCCCCTTTGAGTTTCTGAGACTCTAACCATTTATTCGGAATAGAAAGCCCCATCTTTCTCCTGGGGAACATTTGATGCTTTCAAACTATGAGTTTCGGCCCTACACATCACCACTATGCCACCACGACTCTGACTTCCAAAACAAGTGAAAAAATGTGGGCTGTCCTTTGATCGAGTAGAATTCTTTCTTTGCCTACAGTGAACAGTGAAACCCCCTTATTCTTTATCTCTATTTCACTGATGAGAAATCCTGTTTGGGGCAAAGCAAACAGGTAAAAAGAGTCCCGACCATGCGCTCAGTGGAGAAAAGGGTCCTACTGACTGAAAGCCAGCTGGCCTGACCATGACCAAGAGACCAGTTATGCAGAAGATACTCTCGCAACCACCATCTGAAACCATGCAAAGACAACACGCAAGTGTGTCCCTGAACTTGTGAGTTGTCAAGTGCTTTGCAAGCACATGAACTGGGAAATAAACCAGCCCACCTAAAGAGAATGCTCAGAACGTCAGGATGGCCTAAAGGGGCTCTGCACCGATTAGAATCCAGATCCTTCTGCAAATGCCACAGCCAGAACCGGTGGAGAAAAAATGCAAATAGAGTGTCCTTCCAGGGTGCAATCTTGAAGGGTGCTCGACTGAAGTGAGTTCCTGAAAGAGATTTCCTAGTGCTGCTAGGACATCATATGCCTTTCCGACCTCGTCAGCGTAAGAGCTGAGATAATTAGGGTTTCCGGCTTTATGTACACAGGACAGAAGAGTGGCTCCCGCAGGCATCACTTAGCGAGTGCATGGAAATCGCTGACTTGTGAGAGGAGACATGGAAATCAAGAGAGCAATAAGAAGAGAGCTAGGGCGCTGCCATTTCCCCCAGAGTAGGGTCTTATCAGAGATCTGTAAGGCTGTATAGCTGAGCTCTGTAGATGATGCAATAGAAAAGGGAAATAAATGTATAGCATTGTTTGACAAGCACTGGGCTTGTCTGGGCACTTCATGACTGTTACTTTATGGGCAAAATGTGTGCAATCTACTACCGAGTAAGGTGCAAACAGAAATAAAGCAATAAATGATTTTCCATGAATCGTATACTGTAAATCAAATTTTTTATCCCTTTGTATCTGATTCCAAAAGCTATGTTGGTTATTGCTGCTAGGTGCCCCTGAGTTGCTTTCCACTCTTAGTAAACCCATATGTATAACAGAAGAAAAGAAGAAATCAATTCTGGTCCCTTTTGTACGTGACTCCAAAAGCTACATTGTTTGTTATCACCTTCAACCCTTAGGGACCTGGAATATAACACTGACCAATCCTGCACCATCCTCACAATGGTTCTCCTTGAGTCATTGTTACAGCCACTCTGTTCATCCACCTCCTTGGCGGGGGGCTTCTTCTTTTTTGTTGGCCCTCTACATTCCATGATGTCCTTCTCCAGGGACTGGTTCCCCTTGTTGACAACATGTCTACAGCATGTGAAACTAATCCTCTTCATTCTCACTTTTAGAGAGGATTCTGGCTGTACTTGTTCCAAGACAGATTTATTAACTTTTCTGGCAGTCCCAGATCTCAGGGTTGGGTGGCCTATATGGGGCCACCCCTCAACCCAAGCATAGTTCCATCATGAAGAAAGTTGGAGGGACAGAGGATAGATGGACTTCCCAGACATCCTTCCACAAAAGGCTAATGACTTTCAGGAGGTGTCATTAGGCTGCAACTTGATTGATAGGTCTAACTCTACCCTTAGACAGGAGTTTCTGGTTGACATAATCCCTCCTACCACAGTGGCCTACAATAGCTTATTCTGACAAAAGATAAAAGGAGAGAGATTTGAGCAGAGTAGGTGGGGACTGACTACCACCTAGCACAAAAAGCCAGGAGCAGAGCATATCCTTTAGACACAGTGTACCTTCACTAAGAACCTCCTAGAACTTTGGGTTTTCAAGAGGATATTGGCATGCCTTGGGTCTGTTGGTTTGTCCTACTGTGGTGAATTGCGTGTTGCTGTGACGCTATGTCACCAGTGCTTCAATTGTCAACAGGGTCACCCACAGTGAACAAGCATCAGTAGACCTTCCAGACTAAGAACAGACTATGAATAAGGTATGGGCTGTCCACTTCTGAGGAATTAGCCACAGAAAACCTTATGAACAAAATACAAACAATACTGAAAAATCTCATGAAAAGAATCAGAACGTTGGCAGAGATCATGCCGGAAGCTGAGCCCCTCAGTTCAGAAGGCACTCAGAATATGGCTGAGGAAGAGCTGTTTCTCAAAGTAGAGCCCATTATAATATATGGATGGAGAAAGACTTGTGAGAATACAGCCTTCATGACCTTCATTTGCTGATGGGGCACAATTCAAAATAAGAAGAAACAGCTGCAAACATCAATTAAGAATCAGAATTTGGAATGTACAAAGAATGGATCTAGAATGAATTTTGAAAAGTTTAAAAAATGAAGTGGAACACCTAAACATTGACATTCTTAGCATTAGTGAAGTGAAGCGGGCAGCTACTGGTCATTTTGAATCAGAAAAGTATATGGTTTACTATGCTGGGAATGAAGCAATCACAAAGAATAGCTTTGCATTCATCATAAAAATAGGATATCTCAAGGTCTATCTTGAAGTCCAATGCTGCTTGCATTAGGATTATATCCACATTTAAGGAAATCCAATCAATACAATTATTATTTGAATTTATGCACCAAACATGAAAGCTAACGATGAGGAAATTGAGGAATTCTACCAATGCTTTCCGTCTGAAATTGATATAACATGCAATCAAGATTCGTTGATAATTATTGGCTGTTGGAATGCAAAAGTTGGAAACAAAGGAGAAGAAGCAGTAGTTGGAAAATATGGATTAGGTGATAGAAATGAAAGTGGAGATCCCACGATCAAATTTTGCAAGACCAAAGACTTATTCATCGAATATACCATTTTTTTCAACAATACAAAAGCCAACTATATATGTGGACTTCTCCAGATGGAATACACTGAAATGAAATTGAAAACAACTGTGGAATGACATGATAGAAAAACTCAGTATCAGCGGCTAAAACCAGACCAGAGGTTGACTGTGGAACAGACCATCAATTGCTCATATGTAAGTTCAGGTTAAAACTGAAGAAAATTAAAAGAAGTCCATGAGAGCCCAAATATGACCTTGAGTTTATCCCTCCTGATTCGAGGACATCTCAAAAACAGGTTTGACACACTGAACATTAATGAGAGAAACCCTGATGAGCTGTCGGAGGACATCAAGACCATCATTCATGAAGAAAGTGAAAGGTCACTAAAAAGACAAAAAAGGAGGGGGTGGGGGAGATCAGCCAGAATGTCAGAATGAATTCTGAAACATGCATTTAATAACAGAATAGCTAAAGCACATGGAAGAAATGGTGAAGTCAAAGAGCTGAATAGAAAATTTCAAAGAGCAGCTTGAGAAGACAAAGCCAAATATTAAAATGAAATGTGCAAAAACCCAAAGTAAGAAAATCAAAAGGAAAGAACATGCTGAATATATCTTAAATGTAAAGAATTGATGAAGAAAAACGTCAAGCCCAAAGTTGCAATCTTGAAAGATCCTATGAGCAAAAGAATGATGGGGGAAGCATCAAAAGAAGATGGGGGGAAAAAATACACAGGCTAATAAAACCATTTTAAAACAATACCCAGTCACGGTACTATAGTCTTCTCTATAATCTTATTCTGAATTAGAATTTTCTAATGAGTACTCATTTCTTCAACAAAGCAATTGTTTTTACTATAAGTTAGATGCTAGAAAAAGACCCATGAGAAACTAGCTCCATAATCACTTAGTTATTTTTAATTGGTTTGGTAGTCAGGCTTAATTGCTAGAATTTTACTTATTTTTAAACTTTTATATTTCAGCAATCTGCCCACAATTATTAGGACAATTCCCAATGAATTGTTTTTTAAGTGTTTTCTTCTTTTCATCCTCTTTGCCTGGTTGTCTCCTGCCTGTCTTTCAGGACTCAAATATCCTAATTCACGGATGCAGAAAACACTGCATCTTTATTGCTCAAAGCAGAATTAACCTGTTGTCGAATTGAGGTTCAGATTGTGTAGAAGTATGTGTATAGTTGCTGAGTAATCAATGGGGTGCACTAAGATAGTTACTAATTTATTCCATCTCAGCTACTAACTAACCCAATCATGCTTGCCTTGCTTTATAACACTAGAATTCTACTCTGCAGATTACATTTATCCTTTGCCAGCTGCTTGGTATTAAGCCCTCCTAACAAAAGACATTGGAGGAAAACTAAAGAGATGAAGGAGGGGGCGGTTCTGCTATTTGAGACATTGAGCAATGTAGTGTCATTTGGCCATGACAGCTTACACCACACCCACAAATGTCCTTTGTGGTCCACTGCGTATTCTTCCCAGCAAGTGTGTGCATCATCACAATGTCAAGTGATGCGCTGATTTTTTTCAGTGATTAGTTCCCATCAAACCTTGTATATATGCCGAAACTCTCACAATCTCCCTAAAATGAGAAGGCCCACAGTCTGAGTATCCATCAATGACTCACTGTTGATTCCACGCACTCTGACACGTGGCAGTGAATATTAATGTCACTTGAAGATCACCAAATGTTAATAGCAACTTCTATGAGAGAGAGAACAAGCGATAATATGTTGAATACATACATATATTCAGAAAGGAGAACATACACAAAGCCACTAAAACCTTTGTTTCTGTAATTAATCCCCAAATCCACTGCCACAAAATTGAATTTCTAGATGCTAGAAACTCATAGGGACAATATATATAGTGTTTCTGATGCTGTGATGTCTACAGGAGCAGACAGCTCCATCTTTCTCCCCAAGAGCAGATGGTAGGTTTGAACTGTTGCCCTTGCAGTTCACACACAGGCCAACATTTGCTCAACAGCATGACCAAGGCCCACAAGGCAGTACTCCATGACTATGATGCCTTTTCCCCACCACCCAGTCCCTATTTTATTTGCCTTTAATTAGTCTTCAGCTGTTCTGCATTCCTTGCCTGGTTGTTACTTGTGTGGTCCTTCAGGGCAATGACTTACTTAATGTGGTTCTTATACCCATCTTCTCTATAACTCCCACCAAATGACTTTCTCCTGATGGGTCTGGTGGGAGAAGGGTAGAATTCAGTTGTAAGTACTTCATAGCAGGATTCATTTTGGTTGCCATCCTGCTGCATATAAAACAAGCCATCTCAAAAGCAGAAGGAAGGATCTTACTACCAGCAAAAGCCTGGAATGAAGGACATCCTTTGGACCTGGAGATTGCTAGGCAGTGAATTGTAGGAAACTAACACGGAGGGAAATATTACCAGAACTGTATTCCCTAACTTATAAAGGTGAGAATCTGGAAAACTGATATTCCAAGGTAGAAAAGACACTACTTTGGTAAGTTTGAGATAAAATTCAAGTGCATGATCCTGCGTTAAATATTCCCACAAATGCTCCTCTAGCTGTGATGCTGCCTTAGAGTGAGTATATATCTCCCTCTAGAAGTGGTTATCTCCTCCTACTGGAGCACCTATGCCCTCTCATACCTTTCCCCAATGCAGGTATTAGGTTTTCTTCACCTGTGAGGTCAGGGACTTTACTGCAGTTACCATCCACCTTATGACGTATGTAACTACTGAATATGCATGTCTTATGGCTACCTATAAATATCCCAAGACAGTAAAGACCCTCTCTCTCTGCCCGGATGTGACTGCTGATATCATGGCCATCCTGGAGGGGAGCTTGTTACCATGAAATGTTTCTGACTCCTTTATTTTACTCTGTCTCTCCTATCCCTCCTATTCTCTATGGCTTTACTATTATCTTTATATATTATCGCTGTCCAATTGCACCTATGGACCCTGTAGTTGGCAGAGGCTGTTTTACTCTGACAGTGACTCTTCTTAATCCAGAAGACAGCTTTGACATCTGAAGAGTGGCAGATGAGCAGCAGCAATAGCCTGAAAGACAGGAGTGGACTTCCCATCCCCTAGAGCTAGTAAAGCTGACTGCTTTGGGGCAGGAGGCTGGCTTGTGAAGTTGGGTGCCTCTGAGCACTTAACTGGGGGAGTTGCATTTACTAACTCATGGAACTGGAGCTGAAGTCTTTGGGTTGAGGCTTACGGTGGAGGAGCATACATTTGGGATATTTATTAGCAGCCATAAAGAAACTTTGCAGCATGTTCTGACTGAACAACTGTGTCCTATGCATTTACCTGAATTGTAAACTGTTAGCTTCCATGATAAACCCTATTTGTGTACACGGTCTGTGAGTTCTGTGTGGCCATTGCAATGAATTATAGAACCTAGTAAAAAAGTAGAGAATAGTATGGGAAACAATAAAAGCAATACAATGGAGAGTATCATGTGAAACAGAGCATTGATATCATTGAGTCAGCCCCAACTCACAGTGACTTCTTGCAAAATGAAACACCGCCCAGTCCTGAGCCATTGTTACAATTGTTGCAATAGGTGAGCCCATTGTTGCAGCCACTGTGTCAATCCATCTCTTGAAGGGGCTTCCTGTTTTTCACTGGCACTTGTCCAAGCACAGAATCCTTTTCCAAGTACATGTACAAAGTACATAAGAAGAAGTTTCACCATCATCCCTTCTAAGGAGCATTCTGGTTGTACTTCCAAACAACATCACAGTTCAAAGGTATCAATTCTTCTCCATGCCTCCTTATTCATTGTTCAGCTTTCACATACATACAAGATGATTAAAAACACCATGGCTTGTATTTAAAAAACAAACAAACTCCACTGCCACCAAGTCATTTCCAACTCATGGTTTCAGAAGCTGCAAAATCTTTATGGGAGTACATAACCCCATCTATCTCCCTCAGAATGGCTGGTGGGCTTGAAGCACTGGCAATGCTTACATGACAACATCACCAGAACTCCATATGGCTTGGATCAAGTGTCCCTTAAGCCTCAAAATTACATCTTTGTTACTTAACACTTTTAGAAGGTTGTTTGTGGCAGATTTGTCCAATATAACGTATGCCATTTGCTTGCTTGACTGGTGTTTCCAGGGGCATTGATTAGCAAGTCAAATCAAATGAAATCCAAAGCAACTTCAGTCTTTTCTCCTGTGGTGGTTACATAATCTGGTATCAATTTGAGGATTCATAGTGCAGGGGCAGAGTCTAGCCTGTCAATCAGGTCATAGCCAATGAGGCCTCTGTGTGGGTATGGCCTTCTCCTGAGGATTCTGGGAACACCTGTATTCCTCCTTGAGGCAGGAGACTCTCCCTCTGCTCACTTCCTGTGAAACATCCCTGTGGAAAAGCCACATGGAGAGAGGCCGATGGAGCCAGACCTCTGGAGCCAGAAAAGCCACGTGGAGACCCCTGCCAGCGCTGAGATGCTTACAGTGCCACTGGATCCGCAAGATTTCCCACCCACTGGCCTATGATATTCCTGTATTCGGTGTCATTGCATGTGTTTCGTGAGTCTGAAGAGGACTTTATAGATTGGTATCAGACGTATGAGCTAATATCAGACTTATGCACTTGATCTGGACTGGGCTGGGATGTTTTCTCAATATTCAATTGCTCTTGTATATAGAGCTGTTTCCAATACACATATGAGCCTCCCTGGTTTGTTTCTCTGGTCTACTCGGACTAACACACCTCCATTCTACATGGTGTTGTTTATTGGCCAATTGTGAGAAATTGGTCTCTCTACATTGCAGTGTAATCCATACAGAAGACTTTTTATCCTTTGATCTTTGTTAGTAGGTGCTTCAAGTCCTCTTTGCTTTCCACAAGCAAGGCTGTATCATCTTCTTACTGCACAGGTTTTCTAATCCTCATGTTGTGCTCTTCACCTTCCTGGACTGTTTTCTCAGCAAATAGACTGAATAAGTCTGGTGAAAGGATTCACCCAGAAACTCCTTACCTAGAGGACTGACCAAAGCCTTCATTCTTGAAGGGTCTGTCTGCAATCATGCTACACGGTTTTGGTTGTTAAACTTGTCCATTAACCTTTATTATTAGGAATGGAAATACTAAAATGAACTCCAGAAAATTCCTTGAGTTTCAGATATGGGCCTTCTTGCCATCATAATATATCAGTAACCCAATTTCACCACTGAGATCTCAGTTAAACCATTCCATCTTCCAAGTAAGCAAACTGTTTATAGGTGTCAAGGGTATATCATAAGGTCAGTCAGTTCTTTAAACACGAGCCAATGGCTTCATTCAACACCTTTGCTGTGGAATTGGTTTCTCAATCAGAAGCAATGCTGACTGGGATCCCATGTCTGTGGATTAGGCATTTTGTGTGTCGACAGATGGTGGTGCTGGCAGAAGCATCGCAAGCAGAGAAAGCAAATCCATGTCCAGATAGACGGATTTTCTAGGGAAGACAAATATCTCTAGACTTTCCATGATGGCAGCAGTTCAACACTCTGCCACCGGGTGGCTGGCTGTTCCCTGAGGCGCCATTGCCATGTTGGGGACTCACCCATTGGCGACTCCGATTTAGTCTCTGCTGTTTGGAGGGTGGATTCTCAGCAATGAACATGAATGAGTCAGACTCGCTTTTAATAAAGGAAAGCATTTTTTAAGCTCCTGGTCTTGTGGCATGGTCTCTTTGTTTCTGGGCCATTAAGCAAGCACCAAGGGATGATCCTGGTAGTCACAGAATGATTCCTTCTACCCATCTGCTTATGGAAATCATTGAGAAGGATAGCTTCCTCTTAAATTCCCTACAAAATCCAGTATTTTTATTCATCTTAGGAAGCTACACTGCCTCAGTACCTTCTACCTGTGACTGTGTATTTCTATCCTTTCACTTGGTTCTGTTTATTATGTAGGAGTGAATATGTATTCAACCTAGTTTCTAAGCACAGCTCAGTACCTGTCATAAATGCTTTAATGGTTAGATTGTTTCTGCATTTCCACCTTAAGGAGAACATTTACATTTGTCATTTGTGATAATGTCCTGGTCACACTTTAATAAATCAAAAGGGGCCTTTGGATAGTTCTCTGAAATATTTGACTCTTCTCTTATACAAAGCAAGTGGTTTTTAGGGGTTTGGGTAGTGATTTTTTTGTTTCTGAGTACAGTACAGGGATAAACATCTGTGTACGTTGGAGGCACTCCAACTCATACCCCAAACTTTAGAATTGACTGACGGGCCCTAGAGAGGGAGATTTCCCATAGTTGCTGGCTTTATTTATACTTTAATCAGCACATATACTTATGGATTTTCCCTAACAGGGAATCCTCCCCTTTCTAATTTTATATCATGCATATTTTTGTCTTGGTATAATTAGGAATAATTGGATGCAAACAGATATCTCGTATCTGGTAGTGAATTAGAAATATGCAAAATGTACCTGTCAACAATCCACCCATTTTTAAGTTTCTTCAAATATTTCCCCCATTCAATTCATCTACTGGCTACAGTAGCTAGAGAAAATCTCTCCCGTCACCCCTGGAGTGCTATGGAATATCTCCCTTGACAGGGGGTGTGGTCGTTACATGATCTTGTGTCAATTTGAGGATTAAGAGTGTAGCAGTGGAGTCTAGCTAAAGCAGCCAC
>NW_022107431.1:15039394-15040488 GCF_000313985.2 Echinops telfairi
GCCTGGTTCTCTTCTGAATCTGGCTTGAATTTCTGGCAGAGCTCTGTCAATGGACTGCTGGAAACGTTTTTAAAATTATTTTCAAAAGCACTACAGTTAGGATGATGGTTTAAAAGTACCATTTATAGTGGGAGAGTGAAAAGAAATACTATGAATAATTGCTCTCAGAAAACAGGTAGGGTTTAATACCTTAAAAATAGAATTTAAATAATAAGCATGCACTGCCTGCTCTTTTTCATATAACATTACACCATGGGATTTTCTATTTTTTAAATATGCTCTAGACACATACATTTTAATGGCTGAAAAGCAATCTACTTTAGGATTTGACTTTATTAAAATACAATAGATGTGGGGGGAAGAAACACCTTCTTTTGCTAGCATAAATACATCTATGATGAACTCTCTTGTAACAGATTGTGGTGTGAATAAAGGCTTTTTTTCCTCTGGAATAAATTCACAGAAATGAAATTACTGAATCAAAGAAAATGAATATTTTAAGGCTTTTGAAACAAGTTACCAAATTGCCTTCACAAATGAGTGGTAAAGGCACAATAATTGCTCTCCATTTGACTGGAACAAGAGAGGAAAAAGGACAGTCAGGGATAGAAAGTGGAAAGGGAATGTGTGGCTAAGGGCCTCTGTAAACAAATGCTTCCTTCGCCATGAGACCTGATGAACTGGCTACCTGGTGTGTAGTCTGGGTACTTTAGAGAAAAAAATCCACAGAAACTCATGTATAAGAGAGAGTTTTACATAAAGGGTAAGTGCACATCAAGAAAACAGCCCAACCCAGTGCTGCCCAAAAGTCCAACAATAACCCATATGTCCAACACCAATCCACAAAGTCCTCCTCCATCTCACAAAACACACACTATGACTCTGACTGCAGGAGGAAAGCCGAATCAGTGAACTTTTAAGCATCTCAGCACTGGCAGGGGTCTCCACACGGCTGCTCCAGCACCCAGGGCTGCATTGGGGTAGGTCCATGCAGCTTCTCCTTGGAGATGTCTTGCAGGAAGTGAGCCTTGCCAGGTGAAGCAGGGAACTGGCTAAGGCAGGTCTTGTGGCATGGTCTCTTTGTTTCTGGGCCA
>NW_022107431.1:15041787-15050662 GCF_000313985.2 Echinops telfairi
CCTTCACCCACTTTTCTGTTGTCTGTCCTCCAGGGAGGGGGTTATATGTAGATCATTGTGATAGGTTGCTCCTTTCTCCCTCCACCTTTCCCTAACTCTCCTGATATCTCTACTCTCATTATTGGTCCTGAGGGTTTTATCTGTCCTGGATTCCCTGTGTTTCCAGCTCTTATCTGTACCTGTGTACATGCTCTGGTCTAGCTGGATACTACCAATATTTTTAAATTCCTCAATTTCTATTTTTATAAAGAAAGTACTTTACTTTATTCCATAGATAACTCAGGTAAACATTCCTTATCCTTCCACTTAATTGTAATATTACCATTTGTCAGGTAGTTTACTCTTTTCAATCGTTCAGCCTGTCATTCCGTGTCTGCCAATTGGGCTGTGGCATCACGTGACTTTTTCAATAATATCACCTAAGCATCACCTTTTATGAACCAAGTCTCTATTTTAAAATATCATATTTCTATCTTCACAAGCAAAACAAAAGTTGGCTGATTCTACAGTTATTCGAGCAAATTAAAACTTTGCAAAATGCACTCCCTATCCCTAGTACTCAGTGTTAACATCAGCCTTCTCAGAAGATGGTGGTGTGAGCACTCAGCTGCAGTCACCCCACGGAAAGTCTTCTCCTTGGTGTGTTTGCAGTGCTTCCTTTCCCCACACACATGCCTGACTCTCGCTCCATTTGCCAGTAGCTGCCTGCCTAGTTCCTCCTGGTTGGATCCAGCTATAGCCACTTACAACAAACTCAGGTTTTTCTGGTGTGATTCAGACTTACACAGGAGTCAAAGTCATAAGATTTGGAGCTAAGTTGTCCAAGATTGAGTGCTCACTTCCAACAGCCTGATGCACTTCCCTTGTCTTACCTGCAGCTACCTCTCCTGTGAAATGGATCTACTGGCAGTGCATATCTGTGGTGGAGTGCGATTTCTTAATAATGGCTCTTCTAGCCTTAGCTCTGTAACTCCTACCAAAAGATCAGGTAGAACTATGCAAACAAGGTGCATGTAGCACTAATAGAGACGCTGGTTCAGGTTTAGTTGCCACCTGCCTATTAGGATGAGCCATCCTTGAAGCAGGGACAAAGAAAAAGCCCAAGACTATTAGAAGAAGAGCCCCCAGAACAGCATCTTCAAGATCTCTGTCTGAAGTGACAGAGGCTGACATGAGAGGCACCAGAGGTCAAGGCGAGGAGACCATGCCTTATAGTAAAGGAGACCTGAGACTATAGGACGGTGAGGCTGAGCAGCGGCTGGCTGGTCCACGGAGGCAGAGGCCAGGGGGCCACATGACTGAGAGGCTGAGAGCTAGAAAACAAGATGTGGTTACTGGCTGAGGTGAAGTGTTGCTGTCAACTTATGTCTGTATCTTTACCGTTTCCCTGACTTTTAAAATTTCCTAATAAACACCCATAATTATGAGTATTGTCTGTTAGTTCCGTGTGGCCACTGAGTTATTGAACCCCGTTAGAAGTAGCGTATTGTGGGAGGAACTATTTTTGTCAGAATTGATAAAGAAGACGGGTAGATAAGAGACAAGTGTGACCTCTGCCTCATCACTCTAGGGAAGCCAGAGGAGGTCATTGATGGCCCTTCCTCATCATTTATGGAATATCATACAGGATGAGCTCAAAGGAAGGAGATCACTGAGGCATGCAACTTGCATTTTAGACTATTTGCCAGTAGTTGCTGATAGGTGTCATTGAGTCCGCTATGACCCACAGCGACCAAATGTACAACAGAATCAAACACTGGACCGTCCTGGGCCAGTCTTACAACTGAGCTCATTGCTGTATTCATGGGGTCAATCCCTCTCATTGAGGGTGTTCCTCTCCTTTGCTTCCCCTCCCCTTTACCAAGCACGTCCTTCTCCAGGAACTGGTCTTTTCTGACGATGTGTCCAAAATATGTAAGATGAAATCTTCCCATCCTTGCCTCGAAGGAGCACTCTGGCTACCCTCTTCCAAGACAGAGAGGTTTTTCCTTATAGCAGCCCATGGTACTTTCAATATGCTTCTCTGGCACCACAATTCAAGCACATCTATTCTTCTCTGGTCTTCCTTATTCAGTGTCCAACTTGCACATGCATATGTTACAAAGGAAAAGACCATGGCTGGGGTCAGGTGCACCTTAGTCCTCAAAATAACATCCTTTCTTTTAAAAACTCTAAAAAGATCCTGTTCGTAGATTTACCTAATGCAACATGTCTTTTGATCTCTTGGTGGTTGCTTCTGTGAGCCTTGATTGTGGATCCAAGTAAGACAAAATCCGTAACAACTTCAACATTGTCTCCAATTATGATGTTACCTATTGGTCCAGTTGTGAGGATTTTGCTCTTCTTTACCTTGAGTCATAATCCATACTGAAGGCTGCAACCTTGGTTTTCATCAGTAACGACTTCAAGTCCTCCTCACTTTCAACAAGCAAGGCTGTGCCATCTACAAATAACAGGTTATTAGTAAGCCTTCCTCCAATCTTGATTACCACATTCTTCTATATATAAGCCAGTTTTTCTGATAGTTTGTTCAGCATACAGATTGACGAGTATGGTGAGAGTATAGAACAATGATGTATACCTTTCTTATTTTAAATCATGCAGTATTCCCCTATTCTGTTCACACACTGCCTCTTGATCCATGTACAAGTTCCACATAAGCACAATGAAGTGTTCTGGAATTCCCATTCTTCTCGAGATTATCCACAGTTTATTATGGCCCACACAGTTGAGTGTCTTTACATAGTCAGTGAAACACAGGTAAGCATGTTTCTGGTATTCTATGCTTCGACCTAAGATCCATCTCACATCCGCAGTGATATTCCTGGTACCAAGTCCTCTTCTGAATCCGACTTGAACTTCTAGCAGTTCTCAGTCAATATGCTGCTGCAACTGTTGTTGGATGATCTTCAGCAAAATTTAACTTTGGTGCAATATCAATGGTATTGTTCTATAATTTATGCATTCTGTTGAGTCATCTTTCTTTGGAATGGACACAAATATGGATCTCTTCCTGTCAGTGGACCAAATAGCTATTTTCCAAATTTCCCGCTTCCAGTGTTTAATCAGTTTGCTGAAACATTTCAATTGGTATTCAGTCAAGTCTGGGAGCTGTGTTTTTGGCTGACGCATTCCGTGTCAATTGAGTTTCTTCCTTCAGCACCATTGGTTCTTGCTCATATGCTACCTCCTATAACAGTGGACTATCAACTAGTTCTTTTCGATGCAGTGTATTCTTTCTATCTTCTCTTGGTGTTTCCAACATCATTCAATATTTTGCCCATAGAATCTTTCAAGTTTTCAACTCAAGACTTGAATTATTTCTTGAGTTCTTTTCGCTAACAGTTTTATTACCACTTCATCAATATGTCACACAGTTAAACAATTCAAACATATCAAGAAGAGTTGTACAATTATCACCACATTCAATTCTAGAACATTTTCTTCTTTCTTGTACTGACTGTTATTCATGTGACATTTTTAATTGTGGCAACAATATACCAATAAAATATTCTCCCATTCATTCTCCAAATACAACTTCTACAGGTATAATTCAATGCCATTGATAATACTCGCCGTGTTGTACAACCATTAGTGATATCCTTTTCCAAATTAGCCCACTGCCAATAGCACCAACTCACCGCCCCCTAAGCAACAACTTCTCTTGAGTTCAATGTCAGATAGAGTGAGTGTGTTCTTCCCTTTTTATTTTAATCATTTTATTAGGGGCTCATACAACTCTTATCACAGTCCATACATACATCAATGGTGTAAAGCGCATTTGTACATTCATTGCCCTCATCATTCTCAAAACATTTGCTCTCCACTTAAGCCCCTAGCATCAGGTCCTCATTTTTACCCTTTCTCCCTGCTCCCCCCTCCCTCATGAACCCTTGATAATTTATAAATTATCAAGAAAAAAAATGAGGCCCTTTTTCATTAAAATATTTGCCTCTGTCTTCTCAAGCTGTCCTTTGGAATCTGCTATTCAGCATTTTTACTTCATCCTTTCTTCCATTTACTTTAGCCACTCTACAATTAAAAGCAAGTTCCAGTCTCATCTGACATCACTTTGATTTTTCTTTCTTTTTTGTTTTTTTAATGACCTTTGGCTTTCTACATGACTGATGGTCTTAATGTCCTCCCACAACTCATCAGCTCTTCTCTAATTTGTGTTCAATGCAACAGATCTGTTCTTGAGATGGTCTCAAAATTTGGGTGGAATCGACTCATATTTTGGCACTCATGGACTTGTTTTAATTGTTCTTCTGCTTTATTCTGCACTTGCATACAAGCAATTGAGGGTCTGTTCCCCAGTCAGCCGCTGGCTTGGTTTCAGCTGCTTGCATTGAACTCCTCTATCTTCTCTTCCCACAGAAATGGTAAATGTGATTTCTCTGTATTCCAAATGCAGCAGCCCATTTGTATAATCACCTTTTGTGTGTTTGAAAATTGTCTTTGCCACAAACAAGTCTTTGGTCTTGCAAAATTCTATCATGGGATCTCCAGCTTAAAATTCTATAACCAAGCCCATGTTTTTCAACTACTGTTCCTTCCTCCTTGTTTCCAGCTTTTGCATCCCAACTGCCAATAATTATCAATTCATCCTAATTGCATGTTTGATCCATTTCAGACAGATGTTGGTAGAATTTTTTCATTTATTCATTACTAGCTTTCATGCTTAGTGCATAAATCTGTATGATAGTTGTATTTTTGTACTTCCTTGAAGGCGGATACATATAATCCTATCACAGACAGCATTGTGCTTCATGATGGATTTTGTGATGTCCTTTTTGACAACGAATGCAATGCCATTTCCCTTGATTGTATTATTCCCGGCGTAGTAAATCACATGATTTTCTGATTCACAATGGGCAATACCAGTCCATTTCAGCTCACTAATGCCTAGGACATTGATCTTTATGCATTCCACTTCATTTTTGACCACTTACAATTTTCCTAGATTCATACTTCCCACGTTCCAAGTCCTGATCATTAGCAGATTTTTTTTTTTTGCTGCTACTTCTACTTCTACTCGAGTTGTGCCCCATCAGCAAATGAAGATCCCAAAGGCTTCCCTTGCACAGACTTTACTAGATTCACATCCCCATGGCCATTCCTCTCTGAGAAATCAGCTCCTCCTCAGACACAATTGGTGCTCTGGGACCTGAGAGGCCCATCCCCGACACTGTTTCCAACAATTATTTTTAGGCCTCCAGCATCAGGCACTGGTTCGAAGTTGTGCATAAAGTTTTCAGTGGCTCTTTCCTTCCAAGTGGGTAGCCAAGTCATTCTTCGTTGCCCGTTCTGAGTCTGGAATTCTTCATTGTCTCCTCTGCAACCTGTTCATTTTGTCTGACCCAGCCAGGCATTCGAAAGACCTATAGCCTTGCTTCTGACATCACAGCAACACGAAGCCACCTCGGTACAATAAACTGACAGAGAGTGGTGGTTGTCAATAGTAGGTGCTCAAAAAATGCAATCTTCTATGGTTCTTCTATCACTCATCTGTCATACAGTGATGGCTTGTCTATTACTAAGGTGCAGTACGCTATGCTGCTAGGATTTCAAATACCAGCAGGTTCATCATGTGAACAGTTTCAGCAGAGCTTCTAGACTAAGGCAAACTTAGAAGAAAGTCCTTCTACAAATGAGTGGATTAAAACCTTAGGAATCACAACACAACATTGTCCAACTCGCTTGCTTTAGTCATGTCATCATGAGGGATCCATCGCTAGAGGCGACATCATGTTTTGTGAAATAGAAGGTCAGCAAAGGCTTGGGAGACTTTCAGTGGGATGTATTATCATAATAGCTACAAGAATGGACTGAAGCCTGCTGGTAGTTTTGAGTATGATTAGGAATCATTTCATTCTATTGTAAATAAGGTAATCAGGAGTAGAGGTCAACTCAAAAGTAGTTAACAACAATAATAGCAGCATTGTTGTTGATGTACCTATATTTCTTTATTGTCTTGGCCATCCATCTAGTGTTAATATTTTCCTTAGGATCCCTTGCAAAAATAATTTGTTTCATTCTGTTCCCTTGAAATTGACATCCACTACATTCTGTATTTCTGATACAGTTGTGTGTAAAATTAATTTTTACCTGGTCTTGCCTCGCATTCAGCCTGGCTTGCTTCCCACTCCTTGGAGCTCAATGAACAGTGCATGCCTATGGTTAGTATTATCTCCAGTACGAAAGTGTCCGCTGGCCTGGTCCCTCAGCCTCTCAGAAGAAAAGTTTCCAGACAGTGTAGGCTATATGCTATCCTACCTTTAGCACATCAATTATTTCTCTTGGTCTGTCTCATTTTTGGCTTTTTGGTTTTTCATGATTCTATTTTTTATTATCTCTCTGCCTGTAAACTTCTAAGATAAAGTCTTGCAAAATTTCCATAAATCTTATAGATTCTTACCCACTTAGACACAAATCATGATTATAGATTGAAAGGATATCAAGTCATACAAATATATGTATATATGTGTGTATATATATGTATCTTTTCTATGGGAGAAAGATGAGGCTATCTGCTCCTATAGATATTTACAATTTAGAAACCCTACAGGGTTATAATTCACTCAATGACTGTGGCTTGAGTGGGCTATGAGTGTTATATTTAATAAAATGTTACTAAAACCATATTACAAACCTTTTCAGTTAAATAAACAAACCCTGGTTCCTGCCTCACTGTCCTAAAAGATGTTAAGAAAAATCGACTTCTAACAAGTAAACACCCAAATTGGCAAAGCCACAAAATAGCCTGAGATGTAACAGTTTATTAGTTTTACTGAGTCAAAATAAAGTTGCTTTACCAAGTATAGATATTGCTGCAGGCTACAAATGCTTAGATGTTCTGCTAAGAATTTCAATGCAATCTGTTAAGTGACTTCTTCTTAATCAAAGAAAGAAGTACATTTCCAGATAGGAAACACGTCTACATGATCAACATTTAATAACTATCTTTTAATTAATAGTTACATTCCGGTCAATCAAAAATAAAAAAAAAAAGCAGGTTTATGAACAATGGCTCAATGCAGGACCTCAGTGAGAGACCTGTTTTGAGATAGCCTGACAATTAACTAGGAAAATTTCACATTTCACCCTAGATTCATGGAGTGTTTGATCCAGAAACAATTCAGTATGTTTAAGAGTTCAAGGACCTCTGGCTTTTTGCCTAGTTTCAATCAAGGCAACATTTTTGCTATCAAGTGGTTCCTTTCTGTCCCTTTGATGTAGCTTTACCTTGTTAAATGCTTGCTCAGGCTATTCCTTTCCATTAAACTTTTTCTCAGCTTGATTTCTAAAGGGAGACAGTATTTGTAGGCCCGACCCTAAGTCTTTCACTTGTCTTATTAAATCCTGCCACTGCAAGTAGACATTTAGGTAATGATCAAGATAAAGAAAGAAACTGCAAGTGTCGATCAGAACACAACATGTTGATTCTGAAACCCAACCATCGTCACAGTTCCACTTTCACAGGTGAGAATGACATGAAGCACAGGAGACCCTTCAAGACCATTTACTGTCACTAAGGTTTCAAAAAATAAACTCTAGCATTTCTTTTTCAAAATTTTAGGAACTTGCATTTGTACCTGAATGGTGCTGAAAAATTTGTGTTTCAGATGTAATTTTCAGCTAACAGTTAAGACTGTCCATACTCTCATTGACATATTTACATTGTTGTAACTCTGATCTGTTTGTAATTCAAGAAGGAAACTTGGGAAACTATCCCAAGACTGGGATAGTTAATAGTCAAGTGGTCCGATGGAAGCATATTGCCGCATTTTGACAATTAAGTGTTGGATGTTTCCAAAGCTCTGCTGCAAATCAGTCACAGTCACTTGCTTGTAAGATAAGGCACTGGTCTAGAGAGACAGACCATCTTTAAAACCAAACTCACCCTTAGATTTCCCTACAGATAGACGACTCTGTCACTTTCTGACAGATGTTCAAAAACACAAAAGATTAGAATCTCACCCAGCATGAATGTCAGCACAGAGTCACGACTGGGAAAGAAGAGGAATGTTAGAGGGTTTCTCTGTGTGGTGGTCTGGCAATGCCACATTTGGGAGAAACAGCACCTGAGAAAACCTGAGCACCAGTTACCGGGAACCCAGTCCCATGATGAGGATGAAAAAGGCAAGGAGTCCAGCAGCCACTGACAACTGATACACCGGGGTGGGTGTCATTTGAAAGAAATGAGTCAGACTCCTTTCTTCAACCAGTGATACAGGATCCGAGGCAACAGGCTCAAAAAGTACTCAAAGCAAAGAAACTCAACAGTGAAAAGGAAGGTGAAACGTCAAGGAAGAGGAAAGCAGAGGATGATGATGAAACAAACAAAAAGTATAAAAACACTGATGAAGAGGAAGAAGAAGATGATTGCAGTACAAAATGAAAACACCTAACCATATGTACTCGAGTATAAGTCGACCTGAGACACCTAATTTTACCACAAAAAATGCATTAAAATGTGCTGAAAAACTCGGCTGATACACGAGTATATGTGGTATATATTTTGTTGTACAGTTGAGAAATGTGGTATACACATGAGTTATTTTAGCTGAAAAGAATGGATGTGTTAGTAAAATTTTAATTGTAATAAAAAAGATGTTTAAGCCAAGAAAGAAAGAAAAAAAGGCCATGTTAGCTGTTCTTGTTTGTTGTTGTCACTTCCCTTCTGAAATAAATGGTTCGATATGCTTTTCCAGGCTGTGTTGGAAGCAGATCACCAGGCATGTCTTCTGAGGATATCTCCGGACGATTCTGAACCATCAGACTTTCAAATAGTCGTCAAGTGCTTAACCATGTATGCCACCTTGGCACTGCGAATGGATATATACTATTTATGTCAATATTTGTATTAGAAGCA
>NW_022107431.1:15050802-15052654 GCF_000313985.2 Echinops telfairi
GAGGATGGAGAGACTTTGATTCATATACTTTGGGCATGTTATCAGGAAAGACCAGTCCTTGGAAGAGAACATCGTGCTTGGTACAGTTCAGGATCATTAGTCAGAACTCATTAAACCACACCTAACAACAGCAGATCCCCCGTAATCGGCTTAATGGTTACTAAAAAATTTTTATGGAATGACTAAATGAATAATTTAGTAATGAAATGAATAAATCAACAGTCAAAGAAAGATTTTTTCAGCTCTTGACCCCAAACTTCCCTATGACAGGAACATGAAATCTTAGCCAGATGGTCCAATTATGCCTAACTTCTATCCCAGTTGGTACTTTAGAGTTCTACCCTAATTTCCATTTGTTAGAAATCTCTGGTCTCACACTTACCTTAAACTTCTGCTCTTAAGCCTGGCTCTTTCCTCTTCTCTCTGGAAACAAATGCTAGCCTGATCTTTACTATTTCAAGAACCAAGAGTAGGACACTTCAGAGGAAACCCCTCTGAAATATGCTGAAATGTCAAAATCAGCCCACTGGAGGAAAGCCTGATATTAAAATATCTCAGTGAAGAGTTTCTTTACATTTTTCTCAATTACTTTCACTACTCTCCTATAAACAACCAAGCTATCAAGCAGGAAAACTCAACCTCAGTGTTCCACCACCGAACAAATCAGTATTTTCTATAGGAACTAAATGTCTACCTTACACGGTTATCCCTGGAAACTTTCAGAGATTCACTTGACAGAGAAAACTGATGTTTCAATCATACCAGACTAGGATCTAGCTCCATGTCCTTGATGAATAATATTAAAAATGTAAGTAGCTTCATACATATTGCAAAAGATTATAAATAGAGCAGCCTAATTTCTTTTCTTCTTAATTTGAGAAAAGTTTATGAGATCTTGCCAAAGAGGGGTCAAAAAGCCATGGATGATTTTCTGATTCAAACTGCAGACTCAGAACAAATGTTTCTCTCCAGCCCTCCCAAGACCCTCAAGAAAAATGATAATGTGTAAGTAAATGCATTACAGGAAAACCATGGAGAAGTCCATCTGAAGATAAGAGATTTTCAACAAACTTCTGCAAGACCGAAACAGAATAGAAGCCTGTTGACAGGTGAAAAAGAGCAGGGTGATATATGCAGAGGAGGATGACAGCAGAGGAGAAAGTTTATTTTCCAAGGAACATTCCAGAGAAGTTCCAGATTTAGCAGGTACAAAGAAGGATAAGCAAGAGAAGTGAGTACAAGATAGAATTGAATTATCTTCTGCAGTAATGGTTTAATCAAGCCTGCCACCTCCTCCATTCCCCAACCCCATGTTTTGCAAGACAGCCCAGGTTTTACTCAGGAAAACATTAGAGAACTCCTGAAGAATTTACCGAACTGCTGTGGAAACGGAGCAATGGTGAGATGGCTTCTGGGGTTCAAGGGTAAAGTCGTTCCATTCTGATTTGGAAGCCTCAGATGAAAAAAATGGATCCTCTGCTGCTTCTCCTTAATCAAAGGTGCCAGTTGATTACATCTTGCCAATACATAATGCTCCAAGTAATATTTCTTAGTCATTGGAAAGACCTAGTGGAGGAAACATTGAAATCATCAAGAATTTCATTTTATTGGATTCAGTACCTAATTTCATTTTATTGGATTCAGTACCTAATAGGAGGGAGATTGACAAAAAATAAATAATGGAAGCAGGGGATGACAGGCAAGAAACAATGAAAGAGTTAGATTCCATTACATGCACAACCCTGCTATCATGATGATCTATGAGCAATTGCATGGGTGGACATGCAGATTGAATGGGTGTGGAGAGGCAAATGAGAGTACATTCAAAATATAAGCATGGGTTTGAAAAAAG
>NW_022107431.1:15052754-15054770 GCF_000313985.2 Echinops telfairi
TCTTCTGCAGTAATGGTTTAATCAAGCCTGCCACCTCCTCCATTCCCCAACCCCATGTTTTGCAAGACAGCCCAGGTTTTACTCAGGAAAACATTAGAGAACTCCTGAAGAATTTACCGAACTGCTGTGCAAACGGAGCAATGGTGAGATGGCTTCTGGGGTTCAAGGGTAAAGTCGTTCCATTCTGATTTGGAAGCCTCAGATGAAAAAAATGGATCCTCTGCTGCTTCTCCTTAATCAAAGGTGCCAGTTGATTACATCTTGCCAATACATAATGCTCCAAGTAATATTTCTTAGTCATTGGAAAGACCTAGTGGAGGAAACATTGAAATCATCAAGAATTTCATTTTATTGGATTCAGTACCTAATTTCATTTTATTGGATTCAGTACCTAATAGGAGGGAGATTGACAAAAAATAAATAATGGAAGCAGGGGATGACAGGCAAGAAACAATGAAAGAGTTAGATTCCATTACATGCACAACCCTGCTATCATGATGATCTATGAGCAATTGCATGGGTGGACATGCAGATTGAATGGGTGTGGAGAGGCAAATGAGAGTACATTCAAAATATAAGCATGGGTTTGAAAAAAGATATTAGTACATGGATATTTTCCTTTACGGCAAATATATTCATGAACATGGTGAAGCATCTAATGGAACAATGTTATGAAAACTTCTTAGACATAACCAAGCACCTGTGGGAAGTAGTCACTGGGCCTGGGGACTCAAGAATATACTCTTGGAGAACATCGAGGTCAATTGGAATAATATAGTTGGCAAAGACAATATTCCGCATCCTACGTTGGTGAGTAGCAACTGGGATCTTACAAGCTCATCAGCGGCCATCTCATAAGGGACAACTGCTGTTCTCTCTATATCTGGAGGAAAAAGACGAATGAAAACCAAAGAAACATGAAACTAATTAATCCAATGGACTAATGAACCATGCAAACATCAGTCTACACAACCATGAGACCCGAAGAACTAGATGGTATCCAGTTATCACTAGCAACTGCTCTGAAAGAGATCATATCATTTAGGAAACTTATGGATAGAGGAGAAAAATAGGGACCAAAACTCGAAAGCATAAAAGAGAACAAGTTCACTGGTTCAATAAAGACTGGTGGAACCCTAAGACTATGGCTATTAGTCATCCATTAGGTCGGGAACTGAACTCATCCCGGTGGTTCAATTTTCAACCAAACAAAAGATAGGTTTGTAAGGGGTATGCAAGTATTTGATATATAAAAGGCATCATTTACCTAAAGACAAAGTCCAGAAGAGGAAAGAGAAAAAAGGAGGAATAAAAACAGGAAATACACACAGGAATAGGTGATGGAAATTTGAGGGAATTGTAATACATAAGATAAAAAAATATGTATGAATTCTGTGGCAGTTACATAATCTCCTGTCAACTTGCGTGAAGGGGTGGAGTCTAGCCTGTCAAGTCACAGCGTGATGACCTAATTTGGAGGCCCGAAGGAAATAAATAGCTCACTGGAGGCCAGAAGCAGTCTCTCTCTGCCTTCCCTTTCCTGCTGTTGAGAGGCTCAGAAAGCTAGAGGAGACACACGGAGACCAGTGCCAGCTTTGAGATGCTTCCACTGCAACTAGATCCATAAGACCTACTCACTGGCCTGTGGTCTTCCTGCGTTTGGCATCATTGCATGTGCTACGTTAATCTAAAGAGGAATTTATGTACTAGTATAGGACATATGGGCTAATATCAGACTTATGGACTTGGTCTGGACTGGGCTGGGATGTTTTCTCAATATACAATTGCTCTTTTTTATTCCAGTGCTGATAATGAAATTTATATATTTACTATTTTTAGTTTATTTTATGTATTTATTTTTTTATCGTTTTATTAGGGGCTCATACAACTCTTATCACAATCCATACATACATCAATTGTGTAAAGCATATTTGTACATTCATTGCCCTCATCATTCTCAAAACATTTGCTCTCCACTTAAGCCCTTGGCATCAGGTCCTCTTTTTTCCCCTCCCT
>NW_022107431.1:15055926-15057445 GCF_000313985.2 Echinops telfairi
TGAATAAAATGTTCTAAAATTTATTGTGAGGATTGCACATTCTTTTTATATTCAAACCATTGGCCTGTGTGATACATGAATTAGATGTCAATAAAACTTATTTTTAAAGGTGGAAGGGCTGGGGAAAGAGAGGTAAAAACAAGAGTGGAGGATCTATTACCATCATGTTTCAAGTTTGTGGGGGTTTCAGTTTCCTGAATGATGCAGATCATTTTTGCTCAAGATTGGTGGTTCAAGCTCACAAAGTGGCACCATGGAAGACAAGACCTGGTAATCTGCTTTTGTTCATATTAGAGTAGGGGGTGGGGGAAGTCCTATAGAGAAGTTCTACTTTCTAACACATAGGGGTAGCCACCCATCCATCAGAATTGACTTAACTGCACCTAACAACAATAAGAGGGTGTCAAAGGCATTATTTAAATTGGATGGACTAAGAAATAAATTATATTATTGGAAATCATATATATATATAGCTAACAGAAGAACTGTAACCATATGTTAACGAGATGAGGAAAGAGAATTTCGTATCACATAAATTCTATCCTTTTAAGTTCCTAAATAAATACCTAGATCAATAAATCAAGTGGCATAAAAGTAATCACAAGAAGGAATAAAATTAAGAACTATTAGTTTCCTCTGGGAAATGAAACGGGATATTGAAGGTACACAGGGGATTGTTGTATTTCATTGCAAACTTTTCTGTTCTTTCTTTTTTTATATTGTACATAAAATATTTTAATTAAAATATTAAATCTGGGGAGTAGTGGAAGAAGGAATTTTTTTCTTTGGTCTATTGTTAAATTTCCAATGATTTTTAGCTGCCATGTGCCATAACTTTTGGAATTGGTTTCTCATTTTGTGCAGTCATCAACGGGTTGGCTAAACCCTCCTTAAGCAATTAAAAAAGTCAGATCCATCCACACAGAAACTTCCTGGGGTGGGGGGGAATTCTATCTCAGGACAGTAAATATGCAATCCAACGCAGAGGATTGCCCTTTTGAGCAGCCAGGTATTGAAAAATATTGACTCACACCTCACAGCTTCCAGGCTTGGTTCTGCCCACTATTTACTTTGTCTTTATCCTCCTCAAATCCGCCTGCCTTGGATGGTCCATATTTCTCATTCTTTGATTAGAGAGTATTATGGTCTCCAGGTTTCTGGACTTCACATTGAGCCTTGTCCCCAAATCTAGCTATGATTTAATAGCTCAATTCCAATTCCAACTCATTCCCTGGATTCATGGTTGTCATTTTTAACCCCAAACTGGTTCAATGACTCCAGTATCATCACCATCTTCAAAAGCTGTCCATCACAGCCTGAGATGGATATGCTGTTGTTGGTAGATGTCATCCAGTCAGTTCCAATTTACACAGACTCTATGACAAGGATTTACATCAGATCAATTCCACAATATACCACACAATTCTGGGAGCATATATATAATATGCCTTTCAGATAGCAGCCCAATTCATAACCACTATACCACTACTGTTAAATATTTAAATAATCTTTCACTTTT
>NW_022107431.1:15058620-15078991 GCF_000313985.2 Echinops telfairi
TGAGGGGGTTATCTGTCCTGGATTCCGTGTGCTGAGCACTCTTATCTGTCCTAATATATGTGCTCCAGTCTAGTTGGATTTGTAAGGTAGAACTGGTATCATGATAGTGGGTGGGAGGAAATGTCAAAGAACTCGGGGAGTGTTGTGCATTTCGTCGGTGCTATACTGCACCCTGACTGACGTGTCCCTTCTTTGTGGTCCTTCGATAAGGGGATGTCCAAATGTCTACAGATGGGCTTTGGATCTCCACTCCAACCCCCTCATTTGCATTGATTTAATTGTTTTGAATCTTCTGAGGCCTGATACCTGTTCCTGTTAACACTTTGTGATCACACAGGTTTGTGTGCGTCTTCCATGTGGGCTTTGTAGCTTCCCTGTCAAATAGCTGCTTGTTTAACTTCAAGCTTTTAAGACTCCAGATGTTTTTAATAGCCAGGTACCATCAGCTTTCTTCTCCACATTTGTCTATGCACTCATTTTGTCGTCAGCAATCATGTCAGGAGAGTGAGTATCACAGAATGTCAGGTTATTAGAACACAGTGTTCTTGCATCAGGGGAGGACTTGAGTAGAGGCCCAATGTCTGTCTGCTACCTTAATACTTAACATATAATTATATGTACATTGACCTATATCCCTTTCATTATATATTGATATATTCACATACATACATTCCTATATTTGTACCTCTATAAATATATTTTGCCCCCTAGTTCTTTCCTCGATTTTCTTTTACTGTCCTCCTGTCCCACTGTCACAATGGTTCGCAACCTGTGGGTTGCAACCCCTTGGGGTTCAAACAACCCTTTCACAAGGGTCACCTGATTCATAACAGTAGCAAAATTACAGTGATGAAGTAGCAACGAAAATAATGTTATGGTTGGGGTCACCACAACATGTATTAAAGAGTTGCGGCATTAGAAAAGTTGAGAACCACTTCATTCAGGTTCCACCTTCATTCAGCATCTTACACTCTGAGACAAGAATTCACAGTGAACATTTTGACCAGAGACACAACAGATGGATCCTGATAGAAAGGGAGGAAAATGTGGAATAGAATGCCAAATTCTCAAAAAAGTCAAGCTTATCTGACCCACTGAGATGGGATGAAATATCAAAAATGGCATGGAGGGGACCATACCTGACCTCACCTGGTTTCCTGGTGCCACAAGGCATGTCAGACATGCCTCCATGCTCCATCCTTTTTTACCTGCCCTGATACCAGTTGTTCCTCCCACAAAACTCTGCAGTTGCCACACAGAACCCACAGAAAATAGTCACAATTGTTGTGAGGGGGTGGGCGTGGGGGGTTGTTAGGGAATTTGGGCATTCTGGTGGCATAGTGGCAGCTAACCAGAAGGTCAACAATTCGAAACCACCCATTCTGCAGGAGAAAGATGGGGCTTTCTACGCCAGTGAAGAGCTACAGCTTGGGAGACCCACAGGGGCAGTTCTACCCTGTTCTATAGGGTCACTATGAGTCAGCATCGACTTGATGGCAGTGAATGATTGGGAAATTAATAGGTTACCACAGTCATCGGTTCATAACCACACCTTTCCTCAACCAGCAGTCAAGTCTCTCTCAGCATCTCAGCCACTGATCTCTCAGCCTCTGTCTCCAGGGACTCTGCCTCCCAGTCCCATAGTTTCAGCATTGCCCCTTTGTTCTGTCTCACGGGTCTCTTGCCTCAGCCTCTGGTCTAGGTCTGGTGCCTTTGCTCTCCCACAGTGTCTGGGCCATAGTCCCTGGCATCTCTTGTCCCAGTCACCACCTCCTCAGATACAGATCTCTAATTTGTTCCACTTCCAATGTTCCTGGAATTTTTCTCTCTCCTGTCAGCTCATCCTTATAGCTACAAGAATGGCAACAAAAACTGAACCAATCCCCTCTATCAGTGTTCCACGTGCCCTATTTGCATAGTCCCACCCAATCATTTGGTAGGAGTTATAGAGACATGGACAAAAGAGCCCCATTAAGAATTTTTCACAACACCACCTTATTGCCCTGAGAAACTCTTTAATCCTGGAACCAAAATTATCTTTGAAAGCCACCTTTAGCTATATAGCAGGTTAACTAATAAACTAATGAATATTGCCCAAGAATACTACTGCATTCTTTTCAAAACTCTTCTATAGGAGACCAAATAGTGAACAATACTCTTAAGCCTAGATTAAGCAAAGGGGAGCAGAGGAGAAGGGAAGAAGGGAGACTAGGTTACTTGATCATAAAAACTAGAATGGAAATCATAAAACTGTTGATATGGTATGAGGAATGAATCCAATATGACTAAATTATATGTGCGGAAATTGTTGAAGGGGACCAATTTTGCTGTGTACAAACCCATTGCCATCCAGTCAATTCCAATTCAGAATGATCCTATAAGATAGAGTAGAATTGCTCGGTAGGCTTGGCGAGGCTGTAAATGTTTACGAAAGCAGAATGCCTCACCATTCTCTCTCAGAGCAGCTGCCAGGTTCAAAGTGCCAACATTCTGGTTAACAGTCCAATGCTTAATGTACTGCATTATTACAATCCCTTTGCTGTGGGCACTTTCACTAAAAACACATTTTTATTTAAATTTGGGCAGAGGGAAAAAATGAGGAGCTGATGCCAGGGGCACAAGTGGAAAGCAGATGTTTTGAGAATGATGATGGCAACAAATGTGAAAATGTGCTTGACACAATGGATGGATGCATGGATTGTGATGAGTGTTGTACGAGCCCCCAATAAAATGATTTAAATAAATAAATAAATAAAAGTTGGGTAGAGACTGAAGAATAACCCCATTAGAGGCCCAAAAAATGATCAGAAATCAAAAGTGATTTGATCATACTGATTCATAAAAAAATAGTCTTGTTGCACCACCTCACCCTAGTGATAGTCACCTATTTCTACTTCCCCACGGTGTTACTCCTTCTTTCAGCTCTGCCTTTGGCAAATAGTAAATCCCAGACCATCCTTCCTTTTCCGCCTAACCCAAGTTAGTTAGCAAGCCCCTTTCAAAAAGAAAGCAGTCTCCTGCTTCCAGAGGACTGATAGCGGTACACCTCTTTACCGACTCTTACCCTTCACTTGACTCCCCTAGCTCCACCACTGTGGCACTCTTCATTCCAGGGCAATGCCTTGCTTTCTGTGCTCCTACCCACTAAGCCCGCAAAGGGGCACAGGTCTTGTGCACACTTGTCTGTACCCTTAGCATCAAACTTAGCATCCAGTCTCAAATGCTTACTAATTTCTTCCTACCTAAACGATTCATTGACAATAACTCATTGACTATGAAATAACTGAGTAAGAAGACCTTCAGGATCAACTCTATTATTGATTTATGTAGCCAACTGGCAGCTATAAACAGACATCTGGGTATGTTTCTGTAGATTAAACTGGTTTTGATTAAACAGCACCAAAGAAAGAGAATGAGCTCCCAAGTCATGTGAACCTGTTTTTGAACCCTAGCTCTGAACACATCCATTGTGCATCTTTGGGGGGGGGGGGGATCACTCAACCCCGGTGAGTCTCAATTTTCTATTGGGTGAAGAGAATAATAATAATAACAATTATTATTATTATGGTGACAATAGCGATCTTCCATGGTTTTTCTAAGTAGAGATGATGCAAGTCAAGCACATAGCACAGAGTCTGATATATACTGTTATGATGAGGGATTATGTTAACTGGACACTCCTGAATCGGGGTGGAATCAGACCTGTCAATCATGTTGCAGCCTGCTGACACCGCCTTGATGTCATGGGCCTTTTGTATAAGAGGAAAAGACCAAGGAGAGTTTAATTCTCTTTGCCCCAGAGATGGATCTTGCATCTGGTTCCTCAGTCTCCTGTTGCATTGCTTGTTGATCCAGGAACCATCAACAGACTATGGATGGGGGATTCATTTGGCCAACTTCAGACCTCTGCATCTACTAGCCTGTGCTCCCTGCTGTCTCTGCTACAGCATCCTGGTCTGATTTCTCCAGATTCTATTGTTCCCTATCCATCAGCTTCCATGTGTCAGGAGAAGGTTAACTTGAACCAGACTGGACTTAACCTATGTCTACATCTCTGTAAGCCATTTCTTGATCAAAGTATTTTTCTATATGCAACACATGAAAGTGTCGCTGGTTTTGTTTCTCTAAAGAACCCAGCCTAAAACATACTAAGTGCTCACCTGGTGTCTTACACTAGGTTATCTAGAGAAATAAAACTAGTAATGCTTATAGATAAATAGATAGATAATATAAAAATACAGAGATAGAAATAAAGAGAGGAGTTTATATCAAGAAATGGCTCATATTTGAAAAAGTGGGCAAGTTCCAAGATTATGAAATCAGGTGTTAGGCCATGGGTTTCTTCTGACTCAAGTAACTGTAAGGGCTAAGAACCCAACGTGGGCAAAATGACAAGCTTCTGGCTACAAAGCAGAATAAATTCAAGGTCAGCAAGTCAAGTTTGTGACTGCTGAAGTGAATGAATCCAAGGTTGGCAGGTAAGATCGCAGGCTGCTGATGACACCCAGGATCTGCAGGAAACACAGCACGTCATTGAATTACGTTCAAATAACCAGTGCATGATGAGCCACATGCAGGATCCAGACCTCTTAAAAAGAAGCAGTTTTTCCACAGCACCCACTTTGCTTGAAAGCAGGACATACCAGAGATTCCATCCTGCGGGATTACTGTGTCTGCACTGCCAAACCACCGAGAACCCTAGTCCAGCCCAGTTGACCCGAAACCTTAACTACCACATCTGGTACATAACAATTTACCAGTTAATCATTGTTTTTGTCATTGTTGTTCTTATTCTTTCAAACTCTTTTATTAGGATCTAATCCAGACGTCATACCATTTCACCGTTCAATCATATCAAGCAATGTTGTAAAATTGTTACCATAATCAGTTTCAAAACATTTTCTTCCCTCTTGTACTCGTTGATATCATCTTCCCCTTACCCACTCCCACCTCCCCTGCCATAGCTCCTGGGAACCTTACAGCCGCTATAGATTTACCCACCCTGGGCTTTATGTCCCCCAAACATTGAAAATACATAACAGAGATTCAAGAAGGATACTAACATAAGAGTTAAACCCCAATATGAAAAAAACATAGAAAATATTAAAAACCAGATCAAGCACAAAGTGTATTAAACAGGAGATGTGAGAACAAGGTCTTAATCATTCATATCGGATTTATCATTTTAATCTACTGTAGTCATCTCTACAATACTTTGATCACCAGGTTATTCCAATCCCTGAATTAGGGTTAGAGGGGCATCCCCGGAGACTTGTTCCCTGTGTAGTTCCTGCAAATGTATTTTGGGCTGCCACTGCCATCCACAGCCTTCTAAAAATCTCACATCAATATCTCACAATTTACACTCAATCGTTATTATCATTCATATTTTGGAGAGATATGAGAAAAAAATCTTGACAATGTTACCTGGTTTGGAAGCTCATTCTAAACCAGTCAGAAATAGGATACTTTGCTTTCAGTGAACTAACTCTCTTAGTAGTAATTGGGAAAATATATTTTCTCTAGAAGAATTTTTCAGTGTTTTGTGACCCAGCAACAATGTTAGTGGAGTAAGGTATAGAAGCAAATGGATGCCATCTCTACTCTAGAAACCATAATTTGAGCAGGAACAGTAGTATAAAGGCGGTTGACCATTCATAACAGTTATTGGTCACCTGGGCAAGCACAATCACCTGGACAACTGTCACACATGAGACGCTAACTGAGATGGCACAGCCCTCCCACCGCTCTATGTCATAGTGGCCCCTTCCTATAACTGCATAAAGTGGCAACCAGGAAAATTAAGCTGCACAAGAAAATAAACTAAAATAGGCCATTGCATCCCAAATCAATGTGAAATATTGTTTCCATTTCATTAATAATGTGAAATATTGATTTAAAAAAGAAAAAAAAAGTTTGATGGGTTAAAAATAAATCTCTTCCATTAGTTTTAATATTGGGGTAAAGCATTTCTTTTCTTTAAATCATTTTACTGGGGGCTCGTACAGCCCTTATCACAATCCATATATTCATCCATTGTGTCAAGCACATTTGTACATATGTTGCCATCATTTTCAAAACAGTTTCTTTCTACTTGAGCCCTTGGTGTGAGCTCATTTTCACCCGCCCCCACTTTCCCTCCCTCATGAGCCCTTGAAAATGTATAGTTTTTGTTCATGTCTTATACTAACCGTGTCTCCCTTCACCCACTTTTCTGTTGGAGAAGCTTGATGGATTAAAAATAAATCTCTTCCTTTAGTTTTATTATTGGGGTGAAGCATTTCATTGATCTTTCAGAAGCCTATCTTCATCAAAAACAGTATGAAAACCACTGACAAAAACTACTCATTTTTAGGCTTGAGTGCTTTTTAAGCCTAAGAGGAGTAAAGAGAAATCTATAGTACATGGCCATCCTTGTCTGAAGACTCTAATCATCACTTCAACATATAGGTGAAAATGTAAGTGTGCTCCTCAGTGAAAAGTACTGCGTGAGCCTCAAGAGACTCCGTCACAATACTGGCTAAACAAGGCAGTAAAGTCTGTCTTCCCATTTCTTGGTTATACTTACAGCCCTTTGGACTTCTGTTTTATCACGTAAGCAGCTTCACAGACCCCAATAGAGCTCAAATGAAGTTTCTCTGCAGTCTGTCTCTACTAGCCTCGTTGAGGTGCTGGCACAGCAGCATGGAGCATCACACCACTGGGAAGCCTGGCTGCATGAAGCGTCTTCTGTGAGGACTGCCACCGAAAGTCCATCCTTCAGCCATAGTGCTAAGAGGACAGCTTCCGCTTAACATGGGAGGAAATCTGAGTCAGCATTCTCAGTTCGGTAGATTGCTGTCATTGTTGTTCATGATTACGCCTTTTCCAATAGGTGCTTTCTGGGATCTAGTGATGCAGTGGTTACAGAGCTTGACTGATAACCGGAAGGTCCAAGGTTCTAACCCACTAGCCAGACTGCCAGAGGCAGATGTGGCGATCTCCTTTTGTAAAGAGAACAACTTAGAAACCCTATGGGACAGCTCATGTCCTGTAGGATCGTTTTGCGTGGGGATGAGTGAGCAGCACTGTGTATGTGATTGTTTGGTTTCAGGGATCCTACTGTGATAAAATACAATTATTTTAGGAGGGAATGATAAAGTAATCATGAGAAAATCATTCTCACTTTTGAACTATTTCTACCAAAATGCCTAAATCTTCTGTCCCAACACCAGCAACGTTCTCAATCTTGCATAAAACCTCTCCTACTGCTAACACCGGCTTGGCTCCCTTCTCACCACTCTCTCAGCCATGAGAATCCTCCCTCCTGAGTGACTAGAAACCAGACCAAACTCACTGCCATCAAGTCAGTGCTGACTCATAGCAATCGCCCTGTGGGTTTCACAGACTGGAACTTTTCCGGAAGTAGAACACCCAGTATTTCTCCCTCTGAACTGCTGGTGCTTTTGAACTGCCTACCATGCAGATTGCAGGCCAACATGTAACCACTATACCACCACATCCTCAACTGTATATTCTGACTAAGCCCTCTGTCCTCATGTAGGGGCAGTGCCTTCCTTCGCTATATGTAACTTGTAGTTGTAAGCTACCATGCAATTGACCCACAACGCATTGGAATCTTGTGCAAAAGGAAACGCTATCCAATCTTATACCATCATGACCAATTGTAGATCAGACTGTAGAGCTGTGATCTATAGGGCCTTCTTCTGCTAGGTTTTCAGAAGTAGATCACTAGGTTCTCTTTTCAGCCCATCTTAGTCTGGAAGTTTCTATGATATCTGTTCAGCAGCCTAGCAACATGCAAGCCTTTGTTGACAGATGTGTAGTGATTGTGCATGAAGCGAATTCAGAGAGATATCTGCACAAAATAGGGCCTGGGAAAACTTAGCTAAACACACTGCATTTGAATTCATTCCAGTTCAAAGTAACTGCCTCATAGTACTAACCAGACTATAAATCGTTACAGAAGGAGACTGCCACATCTGTCTCCTGTATGCTAGTGGCAATTAGTTTAGCGTTACCGAATGATCTCTCAACTGGCAGTGGAAACTGCTGTGGTGAATAGAAACTGATCATTGCTGACCCGCTTCCCAAGGGTCACCTAGGGAACAAATCATACCTGCAATACTGGCCAGAAAGGGAACCTTGGTCTTCCAAATGGAACAGAAGAAACCTGAAACTGAGCCACGAGTGCACATGTGTGCAACATTCCACCCCCGAAAAGCTATGTTTTTGATGCTTGTGTTCTATGGTAGGAGCCCTGGCCGAGCAGTGGGTTAGGAGTGGAGTTATTAACTTCAAGGTCAGCAATTTGAAATAACCAGCCTCTCCTGGAGAAAAAGAAGAGGCTTTCTACTCCCATAAAGACTTATAGTCTAAAAATTCCACAGGAGTAGTTCTACCTCACCCTCTAGGGGCTTTATGAGTTGAAATCAACTCAATGGTAGTGAATCTGGGGGGGGGGGTGTTAAAAAATCTTCTAAGGTGATAGCTTCTACATCCCATCTCCCTGTTTCTCTCTGACTACTTCATTCAGAAGCAGGTAACCACACGGAAGTTGTTTATTATCAAATGAAGTTAGGCAACTTTCAGTTCCACAGGAACTATGTGAGCCCACCAACAAATGATTTGGGTTTCTAAGAGAAGCTGAGAAGCTCTTGTGGTGTACTGGAGTATGCAGTAGGCTGCTAACCATGAGGTCAGCCATTTGAAACCACCAACGATCCCAGAGTAGAGAAGTGAGGAGAAAAATCCCATGAAGATTGATAGCCTTGGGGCTGTATCCGAAAGGGCAGCATAGATGAAGCCTCTGTGGAATCCTCTATGAAGGAACTTTGAAAAAAGAAGACATGATTTAGCAGTCTGAGTCCTGGACCTGGCCCGAGGAGCAGAAACTTCTGCTAACTACATCTTGGCCTCCTAGAGTAAGTAACTGACACAGAGAGCCCTTCACAAAGCCCAGGATTCTGTGATGCCTTGCAGGACACCTGCAGGGTTGCCCCTCTTCCCAGTGGTGAGCTGAGGATTCCCTGCCTCCTTATCTGTCCCCTAGCTAACACCTTGGATGATTCTAACTCTTCTCTAACATCCTTGGGGGAAGGTTGAGTTGCAATTTGGATGGGAAGATTCAGACTTTTGCACCCTGTGACTGAAAGGGTCCCAACCTCCTCAATGTATTCTAGATGGCTAGGTGGGGGGGTGGGGGATGGCGGTTAGATTGGTTGTAAACTGGTTCTCAATGCCAGGCTGGAACTCTTGGAAATTAGACTGAAGAAGATGGGTCCCCCCTGGATGATGCAGAATTAGGGAGGCCCACGTTAGGAGACAAGATCAGCGTGGCAAAAGTTGAGCGTTTCTCTTTGGGTCCAAGATTCAAAATGATCTCACCTACCTGACTGTCAGTTCATGCCCCAATAGAAAATGGGCCCTACTCTCACACATAGGCTCAGGGAAAATAGGTCAGTCAGGTGTGATGATCTCTCCTCCATCATGTTGGTTGTGTTGCTCATTGCCCATCACTCCCCGGGGGACTTGGGAGCCAGCCTAAAACTGGAATGTTATCGAAGGGAATATTTAACGGTTTTCTGCCTTTGGATCCTGATGGGGGTAAACTAGTGTCAAACTGCCTGGCCACCCTTGGCAATCCAGGATCTACAATAAGTCCATAGGGATGGCTTTATGCTCAAGGACAAATAAAAAAGAACACTATGTCTCAAAGGTAGCAATCAATTTCTGTACACATCTGGAAACACGACCAAAAAACTCAATTAACTGGAATACATACAGATGACCCGGAGGAGATCTTGGAAAAAAAGAAAGCTTTGGCTCCTCCCATGAGGATCCAAAATTATCCCTCAATATTAGGGTGATTACCTCCAGTTACTTTGAGCAACTGGGAAAAATAATGATAGAAATATGGAAAAATTACAAGAGAAAATACAAGAACTTAGGAAAGTACTAATCTGACAAAATAAATGACAATTTAGACATAATTTAATAACTCCAAATGGAAACTTAAAACATAAACACTAAAGTATTAGAATGGATGACATTTTGAGAGAACAAAACAGAAAGAAAGAAAGAATGGAATCAAGAATCCGTGATCGCAAAGATAAAGCTCTTGAGAGCAAAATACAAAATCAAGCTATAGAAAAGACGTAAAAGCTAAAAGAAAACCTAATAATTCTATGGGACATTATCAAAAGGAACAACTTACATTTGGCAAACATCCCAGAGCATAAAGAAGAAACATTAACTACAGAAATAATAGTTGATGAAGTATTACAGGAGAATTTCCCTCGTTATGACAAAACACAAAATAGCTATTCGAGAAGCCCAGACAACTCCAAACTGAATTGATCTCCAAAGAAAATCAACATGACACATAGTCAAACTTTCTAACATCAAAGAAAGGAAACAATCCTGAGAGCAACATGGAGAAAAGAGAACAATCACATATAAAAGCCAGCCAGTTAGGATAAGTCATATTTTTCTATCAAAGCCACACAGACAAGCAGACAATGAATTGGTATATTTAAATCTTATAAAGAAAAAAAAATACTGTCAACCAAGAATCCTATATCCAGCAAAATTATCGCTCAAATTTGAGGGAGAAATAAAATAATTTTCATATATGGAAAAACTAAAGGAATTTGTAAAAATAAGACCACCCTTAAAATATTTTTTTAAATATTTTTTAAATATATGTAAAGGTATCTATATTGGCACAACAAAGCTTTCTATATTCGCAGATGATATAATTCTATATGACAAAAACCCTATAGAGTCTAAATTAAAATTTCTGGAAATAACTGAAAATTTTGATAATGTACTAGGTCATAAGATCAATATACAGAAATCAGTTATATTCCTGTATATTAAAAAACATGAGACCAAAAATAAAATAAAGAACAATACTGTTTATAATAACTACCCCAAAAGTTAAAATATCTTGGAATAATCATTAACAGAGAAACAAAAGTATGAAACACTTCTTCAAGAAACTAAGAGACTTACACAAATGGAATAATGTTCCATGTTCCTGGATAGGAAGTCTAAATATAGTGAAAAATTCAATATTATCAAAAGCACTATAAATTCAATGCAATACTGATCCAATTCCCAATACAATCACTTTAATAAATGAAAAATCAATCATCAACTTTATGTGGAAATGAACACAGAAAAAACAAAACACTTAAAAAAAGTAAGAGACCTTTTACTTTCAGATTTGAAAGCCTATATATTTTTCTAAAATCATTTTATTGGGAGCTCTTACAGCTCTTATAACATTCCACACATCAATTGTATCAAGCGTATTTGTACCTATGTTGCCATCATAATTTTATTTTTTGTTGTTTTGGGTTTTTTAAATCATTTTACTCTTATCACAATCCATACATCCATCTATGGTGTCAAGCACATTTGTACATAACAAGCCGTCATCATTTTCAAAACATTTTATTTCTACTTAAACCCTTGGTATCAGCTCCTCATTTTTTCCCTCCATTCCCAACCCTCCCTCTTTCATGAACCCTCGATAATTTTTTTTAACCCTTGATAATTTATAAAATTTTTTTTCATGTCTTACACTAACCAATGATTCCCTTCATATAGGCATAGTAATCAAAACAGCTTCATACCGGTACAACAATAGACAAGACACAGGACCACCCATGTATGAAAATTGAGAACTTAGAAATACAACCAAGTACCTACAGACATCTGATCTTTGATAAATGACTAAAACACATTAAGTAGGGAAGAGATCACCTTTTTAATAAATGGTGCTGGAAAAACTGGGTATCCATCTGCAAAAAGAATAAAATAAAACCTACTAAATGAGTTAAAGATGAATTAAAGACCTAAATACATGTCATAGAATCACAAAGACCATCAATGAAAAAATGGGAACAAACTTATGGGACCTTATACATAAATAATGCTCTAAGGCATACATAACAACCGAACATAATGAAAAATACCCTGGGAATTTGAAAAAATAAGAATTGTATGCACATTTAAAATTTTCATCAAAAGAGTTAAAACAGAACCAACAGACTGAGAAAAATATTCCGCAATGACATGTCAGATAAAGGACTAATTTCAGCAATCTGTAGAAAATTACAAGACCTTAAAAAGAAGAACACAAATAACTCAATCAAAACGTGGGCACCAGCCATGGACCATTTACTGAAGAAGACATTCAGGTGGCTAGCAATCACATGAAGAAATGCCCACGTGTGTTAGCCATGAGAGAAAAACAAATTTTAAAAATGAAAAACCAACTCACACCAACACTGTTAGCAAATTAGTTTGCTCAAAATACAGAAAGCAATGAGTGCTGAAGAGAATGTGGAGAGATTGGAATGTTTATACATTTCTGGTGGTGTTGTAGAATGGTACAACCATTATGGAAATCAGTATTGTTTTATTATATGTGAATATAAATACCTTATGATCCTACAATATCTCCACTTGGTGTATACCCTAGGGAAATAAAGAACAAAACATGAACAGACATATACACACCTATGTTTATTTCAGCAAAATTTTTAAATCATTTTATTAGGGGCTCATACAACTCTTATCACAATCCATACACACATCAATTGTGTAAAGTGCATTTGTACATTCATTGTTCTCATCATTCTCAAAATATTTCCTCTCCACTTAAACCCCTGGCAATAGGGCCTCATTTTTCCCCTCCCTCCCTGCTCCCCCCTCCCTCATGAGCCCTTGATAATTTATAAATTGTTATTTTGTCATATCTTGCCCTGTCTGACGTCTCCCTTCACCCACTTTTTGGTTGTCCATCCCCCAGGGAGGAGGTCACATATAATTCCTGGTAATCGGTTCCCTCTTTCCAACCCACTCTCCCTCTACCCTCCCTGTTTCGCCACTCACACCACTGGTCCTGTAGGGATCATCTGCCCTGGATTCCCTGTATTTTCAGTTACTATCTGTACCAGTGTACATCCTCTGGTCTAGCCAGACTTGCAAGGTAGAATTCATGTCATGATAGTGGGAGCGGGGAGGGAACATTTAGGAACTAGAGGAAAGTTGCATTTTTCATTGTTGTTACATCGCACCCTGACTGGCTCATCTCCTCCCCAAGACCCCTCTGCAAGGGGATCTCCAGTGGCCTACTAATGGGCTTTAGGTCTCCACTCTGCACTCCCCCCATCATTCACTATGGTAAGATTTTTTGTTCTGATGATGCCTGATACCTGATCCCTTCGACACCTCGTGATCGGATAGGCTGGTGTGCTTCTTCCATGTGGGCTTTGTTGCTTCTGAGCTAGATGGCCGCTTGTTTACCTTCAAGCTTTTAAGACCCCAGATGCTATATCTTTTGATAGCTGGGCACCATCAGCTTTCTTCACCACATTTGCTTATTCACCCGCTTTGTCTTCAGCAGTTGTGTTGGGAAGGTGAGTATCATAGAATGCCAATTTAATAGAAGAAAGTATTCTTGCATTGAGGGAGTACTTGAGTGGAGGCCCAATGTCCTTCATTTCAGCAATTTTTATAATAGAAAACACATGGAAACAATAAAAAACTCTTCCTATAGAAAAATGGATAAACAAATGCTGTTAAGTTCATACAATAGAATATCATGCATCCTGCCGTATCTTATGACACCACTTTCATCAAGAAAAAAGAAAACTATTATAAAGACTATGATGAGGAGTGGAGTGGTAAAGAGAGAAGGAACAGGGAACCATGGAGGGAAATAGGGTTGGAAAAAAATAACAAGAATCACACATACAGAAGTTTAATGGGTTACTGCTAGTGATTTGAAGTAGCCCTTGTTGTGTAGCAGGTATCATTGGGCTGCGATTGACATGGCCCACAGTTCAAAGCCAAAAGGTGATCCAAGGGAGAAAGATGGGGCTTTCTACTCTGTGTATAAACACAGTCTTAGAAACCCACAGGGGCGTCACTATGAGTTAGAATCGATCAACTAGATGGTGATAAGTTTGGTTTTGAGTTTTGGGTTAGTGATTTGATTTGATGAGATGGGATGGGATGTGCAACTACATATAAACTGCTTTTCTTTCTAACTATTACATTCTACTGCTGAGCAAATCATTAAAGAAGGTGGATTATATGACGAGTGTGGCATCGAGTTTGGAGGAAGACTTATTAATAACCTGCAGTATGAAGAGGACACAACCTTGCTTGCTGAAAGTGAGGAGGAGTTGATGCATTTGCTGATGAAGATTATGGATTGCAACCTTCAGAAGGGATTATAACTCAATGTAAGGAAGACCAAAATCCTTACAACTGGACCAATAATAGGTAACCTCTTGTTAAATGAAGAAAAGGTTGAAGTTGTCAAGAATTTTGTCTTACTTGGATCCACAATCGTGCACAAGGCCAATTTAGAGTAATGGAGTTTAATATCACTTTGAAGACTAAGGTGCACCTTACCCCAGCCATGGTATTCTCTATTGCATCATATGCATGTAAAAGTTGAACATTGAATAAGGAAGACTGTAGAAGAATCGATGCTGGAGAAGAATATTGAAAGTACCATGGACTTATTAAAGGAAAAACTAGTCTGTATTGAAAGATGTAAGGCCACAGTGTTTTGCATCTTGGAGGGCAGGATGGTAAAATTTCATCTTGCATACTTTGGACCTATTGTCAGGAGAGACCAGTCCCTAGAGAAGAACATCGTCTTTGGCAAAGTGGAAGGGGAGCGAAAAAAAGGAAGGCCCTCAAGGAGATGGACTGACACAATGGATTCATCAATGGGCTCAGGGATAGGAACGACTGTGAGGGTGGCACAAGACCATGCAGTGTTTCACTTTGTGATGCATAGGGCCAGTGCGGGTCAGAGCCAAATCAATGGCACCTAACCACAACATTTATTCCACAACTAAAAAGAGGGAAAGTATATGTATACATATATATAAACAAAAATAAATAAAGTTAATATTTTTGAAAAGCAAGAAAGGGAAGAGTCCCAGCCTCCAAAAGCCTCCAGATTATTAGATGTAAACCTTGGTCTGAGTTGCTCTAAAAGGAGGGAAAGTAAAACAGAAACAGACTCGGATTCTCTCAAGACATGCCAGTTGGTCTCAAACAAAAGAAGAAGAAAAAAGATAGTCTCAGAAACCCGTAGGGGCAGTTCTACGCCACCCTCCAGGGCCACATCGAGTCAGAATTGACTCGATGACAATATATTTTACTCGTACTGTTGTTAGGTGCTATCAAGACAATCACAACATAGGGACTCTGTGCACGGCAGAAGGAATCTCCACTCAGCCCTGCACCAACCTCCTGATTGTTGTGTTTGAGCCCAGAGTTGTAGCCTCGATGTCAATCCATCTTGTTTTTTGTTTTTGTTTTGTTAATCCATCTTGTTGAGGCTCTTCTCTTTTATGATGACCCTGCACTTTACCACTCACAGGATCTACTGCCAAGATAAAACAGAATAGAATTTATAAAAGCAAAAGCACGGCAACAGTGCACACATTGTAAATGCCCAATCAATGCTCAAGAATTACCATAATTACTATGCATGCATAACATGGTTGTTTGACAAAACAATATGATTACATACAAAATATAATTTTTTAACCTATTTGATTTTTTAAACAAATTTTAAACCTATTTGAGTATGTGGATATTTCTAAAATACTATTCAAGTTAATCTCTTTATTCTTTTTATAGCAGTCTTCCTAAAATGCTTTTGTCATAGTTTTAAAATTTTAAAGTTACACTGTTACATTAGAATTCAGAGACAATATTAAATTATTTGAATTTATTTTATATTTCAGTCTGGACACCGTTGAATCCAATGGATATCTAACAATCAACCTTTCCAGCATCAGGCAACACATGGAAAACTACTCAGATTTCTCGAAAATTGGTAGTTAATAGAAATTTCCATGGCTCAGTAGTAGTTTGTGTTTCTGATACTGAAACAATGTCAATCCTAGATGGAGTTATTCTTGGTGTGAAATTGGCTGCTCACCTCTGAGAATACCATCTGGAAAATAATTTAATGTCTCCAAAGTTATTCATAGTGCTAAGAAATAAAGTCCAAATGGCTGGTCCAGGCCAGAAATTTTTATTTTCTGTCTAGAGAGAACTTTACCACTATTTCAGCCCAGACTGTCATCCTCAATCTACCAAATAGGTCATAAACTGAAACATTAAAATGAAAGCCATACCTTAAGTATATGAGTACATCAAAGATTCAATCTGTGTCCAAGAGTGACAAGCTCTGAAAAAGAAAGAAAAAAGCCAGCACTCTTTGCAATATGAATGCTCTAACCTTTCACTTGAAACTCTTTGATTTAAACATGTGGTCTGAAAACTGTAGGCACAAGATTAGCATATAATTAATACCATATTTGAGGCAAGAGCTTCTAGGGCATGTTTATGCAATCTTCTATCTTACCTAATCCATTAAAGCATCTGTACAATTTTATTTTATATGCTATTCATCATCATGACAAGTAGAGCTTAACCATGGCAGTGACAAAGTTTTCCATTAATTTTTGTTGAGAATAGCAAGGTTAATAATTAGGAATAATTTGGTTGAAAAGAAATTGGTTGATAGCCTCTCAGTTTTATTCATAAATTTCTTAGACAAACAATAATCTACAATGACTATCCCCATGTTCTTGTTAAGGATTCTAAGATTTCATGCCTTTATAGGTATCATTTGGAAAAGAGAGTTATGTTCCTGTGGTCAGTCATTAAACCTTGACACAAGCATAGTACTGTGATGAGACTGCTTTCTTGCTTATTGCTAGTATCCTACCATCCAAGCTTACAGACTTCTCCAAAGAATTGGGGGAAGGCTTGGAGACAAGAGGGTAATCAAGGTGGTTGAGACCACTGCCCTTTGCATAAGAATAGGATGCTCATGACTCACTCTCAGGAAGCTCTGCTCTGTAAGTTTCAATAACAGTGATGAGTTTGTCCTGAATCATCACAGCTTTACCCAGATGTTTCTGTGACTAAGCACTTAATTTCCAGTAAATGTATTCCAACAAAACATACTTATAGCACCAGATATTTATATTAATTTATGAATGTTTATAAAATCAGCCAAGGATCAAATTACTGTAATTTCCAAGCCTTCTCCTACAAATATGTATAGATTTACCCCACCAAATGTTTGAGTCCCTCAATATTTTCAACACTATTGACTACAGACAATCTTTTTCTGACTTTCAACAGCTCAGCAGCCACTCGAAATTGCCGTCAGCTTTTTAGACCAATTTTATATTATACCAATTTTATATTATTGTTGGCTGGTGATTTTATCCTGAGTCTCCAGGTAAATTTAGGGTCATGCCAATTCTTTCCCTTTCATTCTGCTAGATGGGAAGCAGAAAGGGCTGTTTTCTTCAGCTACACTGCACACTTGGAGAGAGCCCTGACTTATGATAATGCTTCTTATTTGCATCAAGCTGCACAGATTCCTGTATACGGTAACCTGTACAAGAATTTGGGTCATGGTCATGAGTCATTTCCAACAAATACTGTGAAACTAGTCTGGTTAGCAGTATGTTCTAACCAAGGAAGCTCTGTTATAGTGGAGTCATCTGGGAAAGAATCCAAGAATTATCATTAATATTTACATAAATTATGCATATTCTTATCAATGCAAACGTTATCATTAAAATGTTAGCTTAATCCCCCAAACTGTTGCCGAGATCATCTTTAGACTCTACACCAAAACAATTCCCTGAAGTCATCTCAGAGCAGCAACAAGAAAATAGTTTCTCATAATGAGTCAGGTATGTCTGCTTGTGTACTGTGCCCTTTTGAAAGTATCTATGTGAGAAAGTGAGCTGGACAGCTCAAAAGGTTAGATGAGCACTGAGGGGGTGGTGGGCTAGTTAGGGGAGGGAGAACAACTTGGAGTGGGGTGGCAAGAATGTCTTCGCAACTTGAAGAATGAACTGGATGTCACTGAATTGTACAAGCAGAAATTGCTGACAGGATTGATGACTGTACAAAGGGAGTTTCAGAATGTTTATGGGAAATTTTCATTGTCATTTAATTCCAATTTTGAAGCCCATTCATTTTTTTTCCAGCCTAGGGTAGTGTACAAAGGAATAAAAATGGAGGCAAACGTGCTGTTTCAGGGCTGAAACTCAAAAACAGAAAGCACAGCCTGTACCATTCATTTATAGAGATCTAAAATATGAGGAAAGGCTAGGCTGCATGATTTTTTTTTTGAAGGATTGCTACAATCAAAGAGGACTGCCTTGGCATCTAAATAAGTGAAATATTCAGAAATGCAATTCACCATGGAAGTGAAAGCCATTTACACTGAAAAATTATAAAACACTAAGCAGAGAAATTAAAGAAGACCCAAATAGGCCGGTACTCCTCTGTCAGTTCGTCATATAGGTAGTCTGCATGTTGCTGTGATGATGAAATACCACAGCTATTTCAAATGCCAGCAGGGTCATGCATAGTGAATAGGCTTCGGTGAAGCTTCCAGACTAAGAAGAAAGGTTTGAAGACCTACATCTGTAAACTAGCCAATGGAAACCTCATGAATCACAACCCAGTGCTGTCAGAGGGAGGACAGCGTGTGTGATGAATTAGAGAGCCAATGACGGTGAGGGAGACCCTTGGCAAAATGAATGAACGCAATAGCCACAATGATGGCCTCAAATATGCCAAAGATCCTGAGGATAACACAGGCCTAGACTCGAGAAAAACAGCCTTTGGAAATTGTATGGAGCATAGGGGCACCCTGCCATACATGAGGTTACCATGACTTAAAACCAACTTTGATAACCGGAAACTAATTGGTCAACGGACTCAAGAAATTAAGAGCCCAGAGTTCAACGTCTCAGCTGCCTCCTCTGTGACCCAGTCCTCTACCAACTCTGGCCATTCTACCACTCTTGTTAAAATTTGGAGTTGAAAGCCTGACAAGGAACTGATTCAGCTAAGATAATTATCCAAAGTAGCTTGCTGGAGCCAAATCCCACGAACAAGGTAAGTTGAGGAAGAGGGAAGAACAACAGACCAGAACAAGATTTTTGAAAAAAAGGTAAGAGCCAAAAGATCTTGGCTGTATTCCTTTTTAATGGGAACCATGGGGATGTCCTGAATCAGCTTTTGATAAGGAGGAAGTTCTCACAGAGACAACAACTCAACATTAAAAACAACACAGATAAATAGTAACTCAGGCTAAAAAAAAAATGGGATGGAAAAAAACCCACAAATCTCAGTAATTGATATACTCTTCACAATGAAGTCCAGTGTGGAGCTAATTCTGTCTGCAAATGTGGAATAAGAAAGCAGAACCCCTTCCCATACTTCTATTTGGCTCCATTTTCTGATTTGAAAGATTAAACAATCCCAAGTCACCTGATTTGCCTATATTCAAATGGAAATTCAAAACCACAATCTAAAATCAGAGATCATTGATTTCTATATTATCATACATTTAGAATCATCTGTTCCAATGGCTACTCCTATTATGAGAATAATTTTGAAATAGTCTAAATTTGTTCTTCAACCCTTTCTTGCTTTCCTATTTCATTAATGTTCAAGCATTGATGATGTACTAAGCATTTAGAACCCCACTATTATACACGGGTATTCTAGTCTTTATTTTTAATGTTACTAAAGTGAAATGGTTTAAAATCAGGAAATGGGTGCAACAGGTTTGTAGCCCCTCACCACACTTACTCAAGCTGCATGCGGAGCAAATCATCAGAGAAGCTGGCTTATATGAAGAGGAATGTGGCATCAGGATTGGAGGAAGGTTTATTAACAACCTGAGATGTATAGATTACACAAACTTGCTTCCTGAAAGACAAGAGGGCTTGAAACACTGCTGATTAGGATCAAGGATTGGAGCCTTTGGTATGGGTTGCAACGCAGTGTAAAGAAGACCTAATTCCTGACAACTGGAGCAATAGGTAACATCATGATAAATGTAGAAAATGTTGAAGTTTTCAAGGATTTTGTCTAACAGAGATCTACAATCAGTGCTCATGGAAGCAGTAGTCAAGAGAGCAAAAGACATGTTCCAATGCTTACCTATACTGCACAAGACACCTTTAGAGTATTGCAAAGCAGGGATGTTGCTGTGAGACTAAGGTGCACCTAGCCCAAGCCATGGTATTTTTTCATTGTTTCATTTGCATGTGAAAGTGGGCATTGAACACATTGAAGAAGCACACCAGCCTGTGTGATCACGAGGTGCCGATGGGATCAGTTATCATGCATCAAAGAACAAAAAATCATATCATTGCATGCTCACCTCCATGATACTATTGCTGAAGACAAATGGGTGCATAAACAAATGTGGCGAAGAAAGCTGATGGTGCCCGGCTATCAAAAGGTATAGTGTCTGGGGTCTTAAAGGCTT
>NW_022107431.1:15079661-15103066 GCF_000313985.2 Echinops telfairi
AAATGTTTTGAGAATGATGAGGGCAATGTATGTGCAGGTGTGCTTTACACAATTGATGTATGTATGGATTGTGATAAGAGTTGTATGAGCCCCTAATGAAACGATTTAAAAAAAAAAAAGAAAGTGGGCATTGAATAAAGTTGACTGGGAAAAAATTGATGCATTTAAATTGTGGTACTAGAGAAGAATATTGAAAGTACCATTGACAGCTAAAAAGACAAACCTATCTGTCTTGGATGAAATGCAGCCAGAGTGGTCCTTGGAGGCAAGAATGGAGAGATTTGTCTTACAGATTTTGGCCATGTTGACAGGAGAGATCAGTCCCTAGAGAAGGACCTCCTATTCGGCAAAGTAGAAGGGCAATGAAAAAGAGGAAGGCCTGCAGGTAAATGGATTAAGACTTAGGCTGCAACAATGGGCTCAAGTATAGGAACAGTTGTGAATGGAACCGCACCATGCAGTGTTTCATTCTGTTTTTCAGAAGGTCTCTGTGGGTCTGAACCAGCTCGATGGCACCTAACAACAACAACAATGTGGAAATTTGTTGATATACCTTCTGCTAGAGATTGATTTGTGTACCAAATAATATGTGTCCATTTGCCTCCATTTTGTGAACTGATATAAATATGGAATGTGTTGTAAATCCTCACATCTATGATGTCCAGGAGGCAGGATATAGTCCACAGGATTGCATTGTATCTTGAGTCATGCTCTTCTGAATTGTAAAGGAGATTAAACAGGTGAGCCGAGATCAGAGAGACAATAATAACAAGAAAGAAGAGCACCTTGTATGGATCCCTGTGCCCTGCACTGTGAGACTCCTCCAGCTAGGAGCAGACCAATGGCCAGGCTCTTCTCCCTGAGTGAAAAGACAAGGCCTTCCTCTGGTGCCTTGAATTCAGACTTCTCACTCCCTAAACTGTGAAAGAATCAACTTCAGTTTGTTAAAATTATCCATTTGACGTATTTTTAGCATAGCAGCATAAGGTAACCAGGGCCATTTCTTACTATAACTCCTTCTTTAAAATGGTAAGAATAACTTGGAAGGGGCAAAGATTAGAACTGCCTTGAGCTCAGCTTCAGTGATAATACACTTCAATGTGTAAATGTATGCCATTATAAAATCCATTTAAATTCTCAAATGATCTGGATCTAGAATAACAAATTCAAGAGGAGTGGGGTTACATTCTTTATCCAAATGAACATTTCAAGATCTATCTTGAAGTACAATGCTGTCTCTGATAGGACTATACCCATGCAAATCCACTCATGAGTCACTAAAGCTAGTTATAAAGAAATTTAAAAATTCTACCAACTTCTTCAGTTTGAAGTTGATCAACCATGCATTCAACATGCATTGATAATTATTGGTGATTGGAATGGGAAAATTGGAAACAAAAAAGAAGAGAATATTTAGAAACCATGGCCTTGGTGGTAGAAAAGAAACTAGAGATCACATGACAGAATTTTGCAAGACCATAACTTCTTCCTTGTAAATGTCATTTACAACAACATAAAGAGCCACTATACACTTGGACCTCTACAGATAGAATACACAGGAATCAGACTAACAACATCTGTGGGAAAAAGTCAAGTCTTGAGTTGTCTTATTGAAAGATTATTGAACTATTCAGGAAAAATCAAAAGAAGATGGAAGGAATATGTAGAGTCACTCTACCAAAACGATCTGGCCAACATTCAACCATTCCAAGAGGTAACATATAATCAAGAATCCATGGTACTGAAGGAAGAAATACAAGCTGCACTGGAGGCATTAACCAAGGATAAAAGGCTCCAACAATTGATGGAATATCAATTGAATTGTTTCAATAAGCTGATGAAGCACTAGAAGCACTTGCCCATATATGCCAAGAAATTTGGAAGATAGCTACCTGGCCAACAAACTGGAAGTTATCAATATTTCTGTCTGTGGTAATTGGATAGTCTCGTGTCAAATAGAAACTCCATACTACGGGTGAAAACAAGCCTTTCAATCAAGTCGTGGCTTAATTATATCTTCTTGAGGGTGTAGCCTTTTGTATGAGAGTGAAGGACTATGGGAGCTGCCTCTGTTCTGCCACTTCACCATCCTCCTCGCTGGGACTTCACTGGAACTCTGTGTCTGTATCCCGGGGTGGGTGCATGTGGGACACCCAACCCTGAGAGCTATAGGTGCCATGTCTCCAGTGACCTTGGATCCACAAGACTGCACCCGCCAGCCTGTGATCTTACTTCACCATTCTGGGTCACTGGCATGAGGTTATGTGAGTCTGAGAAGGAATGCATAGACTAGCATCGGACTTATGGACTGGAGTGGGACTGGGCTGGAATGTTTTCTTTTGATATAAGATACCTTATTGATATAAAGCTCTGTCATATACATATATGTTACTGGGCTGTATAGACAACGTAGCCTAACACAGTGCCCATTCCAAACAAAAGGCTACTCAAAAGAATGGGGAAAATTACGGAGCAAGACCATTAATATTGTCAAGAAATCAAATGATGTATTTCAGAGATCTAAAGACCTTTTTAGCAAGGATTTCCCTTTGAGGGCTAGTGTGCACTTGACCCAAGACCCAGTATTTTCAATTGCTTCATATGCATTTGGCAGTTGAACTATAAATCAGGAAGATAGAAGAAAAATAATGTATTGTAATGATGGTTTGGGGGGAAAATATTAAAAGCATCAAGAACTTCCAGAAGAACAAACAAATATGTTTTGGAAGTGGTGCAGCCAGCATGCTCTTTAAAAGCGAAGATGTCAAGACTTCCTCTCACTGTACTTTGGGTAGGTTTTTAGAAGAGATCGATCTCTGGAGAAGGCCGTCATGCTTGTTAAAGTAGAAGGGCGTGAAAAACAGAAATGCCCTTGATGAGTTGAATTGACAGTGGCTACAAGTTCGAATGCAAACAGAGCAATGATTGTGAGCACAGAACAGCATATGGTAGTGTGTTGTTCTCTTGTACATAAGTTCACTATGAGTCAGAACTAATTAATGGCGCCTAACAACAAGAACGTGACTAAATCATCTACAACTGCTCAATGACAGTTAAATAAACATTGTCACTTCTTAAATTGATTCCATGAACGTTCTCAAATAAGGAACAATGGAAGTTTTCCTGCCTTTTCATTTTAAACTTCCGTAAGGGTTGACAATTTGACTTTAAGGGTTTCCAATGGCCCAGCTCCCCAGAAGATCTCTCCCGCTCAAAAGCATGGAAATAGACATGCTAAAAACCTACCCAAAGTACAGTGAGAGGAAGTCTCGACATCTTCGCTTTTAAAGAGTATGCTGGCTGCACCACTTCCAAAACAGATTTGTTTGTTCTTCTGGAAGTTCTTGATGCTTTTAATATTCTTCCCCCAAACCATCATTACAATACATTATTTTTCTTCTATCTTCCTGATTTATATTTCCTATCTCTGATAGGAAAACAGGAGTGGGTGGCTTCAGGTCCATCTCCTTCTGGAGAATTAAATTGGTACTAATCCTGAAAAATACACAAAGAAAAACTCCTTTCCCCTGACACACAATCACACACAAATCATGTTAGTAATGTTACTTACCAGCCCTAACTTGCAAAGCGGGGACACACACTTTTACTTTCTAGGATGAAAGTTTAAACAAAAGCAATTATCAGTAGGATCTGTACTCAGAGTCCAGAGGACCTTAAAATGCCCTTGACTAACAATTCTTCAAGTAATAATCAAGTGTAATCCACAGAGCATTTGCCTAAAGGACAGAAGATAGGCAGGAAAAGCTGATCTAAAATTCAAACATTTTACTATAGTCTGAACTAAATTTACTTCTTGCAATGAGAAGAAATACGCTTCTTAAGTATGTGTGATGGTTAGGTTTTATATCAACGTGGCTGCATCTGTGGGAAGTGTGTTAGTCTGGGTAAACTAGGGAAACAAATCCACAGAAACTCATATATGTATAAGAGAGAGTTTTGTATAAAGGGTAAGTGTACATTAAGAAAGCATCCCAACCCAGTGCTGTCCAAGCCCATAAGTCCAACATTAGCCCATATGTCTGACACCAATCTACAAAGTCGTCCTCAATTTCACAAAACACACACAATGACACTGACTGCAGGAGGAAACCTGAATCAGTGAGCATGTAAGCATCTCGGCACTGGCAGAGGTCTCCACATGGCTGCTCCAGCACCTAGGGCTGCATCAGGGTAGGTCCATGTGGCTTCTCCTCAGGGATGTCTTGCAGGAAGTGAGCCTTGCCAGCTGAAGCAGGGACCTGGCTAAGGTAGCCGCACACTGGTCCGACCATCAGAGAGCAAGAGACCCAAAAACTAGAAAGGCGAGGCTCACAGGGCCATTGAGCTCACCACCCTTCAATTAACCCCACATGCGTTTATCGGCCAGGTTGGCGCAATAAACTTTAACTACCTCAGGAAGGTATGGATCGAGTCTAACCTCTCAATCAGGTCACAGCCTAATGAGGTCTCCTTGAGGGCCTGGTCTAACTATAAGAGCTGCTGTGTCCCTTCTCCTCCTCCTTCTGATCTGTATCCTGCTTCTGGCTTCCCAGGACCTGGGCCAGCAGCCACCATGTGGCCTGCTGACCCTGGGAGCTATCGGTAGCCTGTCATGTTTCCTGCCTTAGGTCCACTCAAGTCCATTTCCACTGGCCTGTGCCCTTCCTGCCTCCTGCTTCATTTTTCTGATCTATTGCTCCAGCAGCTGCATGACTTCGGAAGGGTTTCCACATAGCATTGGACCCATAAACCAGATTGGAGTTGAACTGGATTTGTCCTCCTTTGGGTCTTTTTCTTGTCATAACTCTTTCTCCAGATATCCATTTCCTTTTTGTACATATATAAGGGTCACTGGTTTTGTTTCTTTAGAAAACCCAGCCTAACACGGTACGAAAACTTTTCAGCTCCTCGCCCACTGCCATCGAGTCAATTCTATCTCATGGCAACCCTCTCTAGGGTTCCTGAGATGGCATAGCTTTACAAGAGTTGACGTCTTTCTCCCACTCTCTTGTTATTAGGTGGGTTCCAACCCCTAGTGCCCCCGTGCACAACAGAATGAAATAATGCCCAATCCTGCACCATCCTCACAATTGTTTCCCAGCCTCCACCCATTGTTGCAGCCACCTTGTCCATCCGTCTCACAGAGGGCCTTTCTCTTTGTCATTGCCCCTCCACTTTACCAAGCATGATGCCCTTCTCCGGGGACTGGTCTCTGCTGACAATATGTCTGAAATATGTAAGATGAAGTCTCACCATCCTTGCCTTTAAGGAGCTCTCTAGCTGTACTTTTCCCAAGAGATTTGTTTGTTCTTTCAGCAGTCTATATCGTACTTTCAGTATTCATCATAAGCACCCACCCACTAGAATAGTCTTATTAAAAAAATACAACAACAAAGAAAGAGCAACAACCAAAACTCAGACTGAGAATAACATGCGCCTTTGCTTATAAAAGAAGGTAGTGCAACTTGTCTGTATTTGAGGGACTATGTCCACAAAACAGGTCTCTGGGTGGCGCAAACTATTTGTTCATGGCTATAACATGAAAGATCGGTGGTCCAAATATGCCCTAAATGCCACCAAAAAACCCCTGACAATCTGCTTCCATTATATTACAGCCAAAAAACAAGGCGTATGGAACAGAGTTCTATTCTGCAACACATAGGGTCCCCTTAACTTGAAATCAACATACTGGCAATGAAATTGGTTTTGATTTAGACCCATCAAGCAGTCCCTGGGTGGTACAAATTATGAACATGCTCTGCGGCTAACTGATACTTTAATGTCCACGTCCCCCCAGAGGTGCCTCTGAAGAAAGGTCTACGTCAAAAACAACAAATTCATTGAAAATCGTATGGAGCCTAGTTCTATTTGGATACACCTGGGTGAGCCATGAGTTGGGATTGACTTGACAGTAACTTATTTGATGCCCACAAGATGGGATAAAGGAGCATACTGACAGCCTGCAATAACACCTTCAGTGCACCACGTCCTGGGCAGAGTGCATCCAACTGTGCCCATGAGAAAGGCAACTTCACTGGCCCTAATGTGGAGGAAGAGGAGTATCACTCATGAGATGTCATCCCATTTCTCTTGTTTTTTTCTGACACATGACCATGATTTCTAAGGCAAGCCCTACAATGCAAAAGCGAGCAACCCTCACACCAAAGCTCTTCACTAACTCTTGACACTTCGTTGGAAAGAAAGGGGCATCTAAGTTATAAAAGGAGCCTTGCTCTTAGCTAAGTGTGATGAGTTCTGGAGAAATGCTAAGGAATATATAGGTGATCACACACACACACACACACACACACACACACACACTCAGACCATACTCACTTATCCCCTTGCAAAAAGAGGAGATACGCAGTCAGCTCACTGACTAACTATCTAAGCCATTCTCTAACAAAAAGAAGTGCTTGAATTTTTTAATCAGTCATTATCTGGGGTCCTCATTAACCTACTGTTAAAAAAATGTATGTAAGCATCAATCATATACGCTAAAAAGCATATCTTGTCTTGATAACTTGGCATGACTATCTCAACCAGAAATGCACCCAAATGTACAGTGACACCTCAGCTGTCAACCTTGATTCGTTCCAAATTCCTGTTGGAACACCAGAAACTTTGAGAACTGAACATATTGTTCCCACAAGAAATAATGGAAAATCAAATAACTGGTTCTGAGGCCCCAAAATTACAAATGCATTTTCCCAGGACTTCAAATCACTATGTAGGTTTTCAGCCTTCTTGCATAGATCACTGTCTCAGATACACTATGGCCAGTAAGTGTTTCTGATTCATCCAAATTAACAGTAAATTTTCAATCTCTTTGATGGCCTGGGTTCTTTGTTTTGTGGTAAATCATTTCACACCTTTCAATTCCTTGGTGATTTTAATCACATTTATCCTCCCCCCACCCCCACCAAATTTTTGATAGCGTCAACTTAGTTCCATGTTCTATTCAGTTGCCAAATCAGACATGCTGATTCCAATTCTGCATGACTCCTCTCTTTAATGACCGTGACGCTCCCAGTTTTCCTCTTAGATTTACTGCTGGTTCTCTAACTTCTTTGGAGCCATGGTTATGCTATTTTAAGCAAATAAAGTGGGGGGAAAGGCACCGTGATGAATGTTTTAACACATGGACCCAAGTGCTGTGTGTTGTCAGAGTGAGAGTGTCGCTTAGTAAGGTGATCAGACGTCCCGCTTTTGGCGGGACAGTCCCAATTTTTGGCGTTTTAAAAAAGTCCCGATTTTTGGAGAGAATGCATGACAAGCTAGGGAACGGTCTATTTGGTCCATATAGACCACATTTTTAATCAAGAACACCGCCCCCGCCCCCCGTCAATGGTGTCCCAGCTTTAAATGTGGCTGAAGCGGTGCCCCTTTGTGTCAGCAGCCAGACTTGACATGGGACTGACTGTCTTAGGGGGTTGCTATGAGTCAGAATCAACTCCACGACAGTGCGTTGTTTAACTTCAAGTTTTGCATAAGAGAAAAATCTCCCCTTTAAAAAAATGATCTTCGCTCTCGATATGTGATACTTCTACTGGGAATGCACAGCCTTCCTGGGCTGCACCGCAAGCATCTCACCTGCTTTGCATCATGGTTTTCACTTGGAGTAGCTACTTCATCACTGTTCCAGGACCCTCGAGTCTCTACTAGTCATTAAAAACAACAACAACAACAACAACAAGCCAACTTCCTTTGAAACGTCAATAAACTGTCTTTGCCATAAAGGGCCTGGGATTTGTGGAGCTCTTTAACTGGAGTTTCCTGCTTTGCCTTAGCAGGGCTTGCACCAGAAATTGTCCTCACATTGGCTTCAGAAATTGGAATGATGCTTCCCGAGTAATCGTTCTGTACTTCAGCATCAGGGTCAATTAGATGTTGCCTTTCTCCTGAGCACAGTTAAGGACACTCTGCTCAGCACTTGGGCACTCCAGGCATTGTTGTAAGGCATGATTAAGTGCCCTCATCCTGTCTGATCCTGTACCCAAGTTGCTGTCCATCAATTCCAAATGGCTTCTTCAGGTGTCAAAGCTGATTTGTGCCCATGAAGTTCTCCAAGACCGACTTAAAAAAACAAAACAAGAAACACCATCAAATGTTTCTTCTGAGTCACCTCCAGGTGGACACGGACCCCCAAGGGTTTGGTTGATAGCTGAGCATATTAATCCTGTGCACCACCCAGGCACTAGTTTATGAGTGTACGCCAAAGCCAAATCTGTCGCCAGTTAGTTAATTCTGACTTACGGTGACACTGTGGGCTTCAGAGCAGAAATTTAGAGTAAGCCCCACCCAGTGGTAACTCACATGAAACACTTGATGATCTGTTTTTAAAACATCAGTCATTGGAAACCTTACGGGCACTTTGACACCTAAAGAAGCCAAATGGAATTGATTGACAGCAACTTATTGACTGACACCCAGCAAACAAGCTGAGGGCACTCATGTTGCTCTGTTTCCTTTAGGCTGGAATCCCATGGAAGCAGATCCTTAGGCCCTTTCTCCTTATTTCCAGAGTGATTTGTCTCATGCATAAATGCCTCTTTTTCCTGCATGCTTAGTTTAAGATCAGGCTATGGTGCTTAAGAAAACCTTACTAATTTCATTCTCTAGCAAAATCAATAATCCCCAAATCTAGAAAAGAATAGCTCAGGGATACTATATGAAATAAAATTAGAGATCAAAAAGGAAATTTTCCTAGACCTCTCTTCTGATTAAAGTTTCGACAAATAAAAAGCAATAAGAACGAAAACAAGATGATGCCTGCGAAAATAGCCACTGAGTCAATTCTGACTCATGGTGACCCTACATAGGGGTTCTGAGGTTTGGTAAATCTTTATGGGTGCGATGTAGCAACGACAAAAAATACAATTTCCCTCTAGTTCCTAAATGTTTCCTCCCCGCTCCCGCTATCATGACACGAATTCTACCTTGCAAGTCTGGCTAGACCAGAGGATGTACACTGGTACATGTAGGAACTGGAAATACAGGGAATCCAGGGCGGATGAGCCCCACAGGACCAGTGGTGAGTGGCGATACTGGGAGGGTAGAGGGAGAGTGGGTTGGAAAGAGGGAACCGATTACAAGGATCTACATGTGACCTCCTCCCTGGGGGACAGACAACAGAAAAGTGGGTGAAGGTAGACGTCGGACAGCGCAAGATATGACAAAATAATAATTTATAAATTACCAAGGGCTCGTGAGGGAGGGAGGAGCGGGGAAAATGAGGGGGGAAATGAGGACCTAATGCCGGGGGTTTAAGTGGAGAGGAAATGTTTTGAGAATGATGAGGGCAATGAATGTACAAATGCGCTTTACACAATTGATGTGTGTATGGATTGTGATGAGTTGTATGAACCCCTAATAAAATGACTAGAAAAAAATATCTCAGAATGGTGGGTGGGTTTGAATTGCCTATACTCTGGTCAGCTGTCTAATGCTTGCCCATCAATGCCATCAGGGCAGAGAGTGGGTGACAGCATCTAGAAAATTTAAGGGAACCGATTGCAAGTTGCTAGTGATCCAGTGTTTGCACTATTTCTAATCACATGCTCTTCATTCACAACTGAAATGCACATTGTTGTCTTTTGCACTCGTGCCGCTCGGAAAAGGTCATCCTAAGGACTGCCAAGCTTCGGAGACAACCTACGGGCATCTGGGTGTCCTTCCCTCCTACATTTACCACCTACGGGCTGGCTGATTTAAGGAGGACCCAAGCAAGTGAGGACTCCAGGGTCAGAATCCGCAGAGGAAGACGGGAGTGGGAGGAGCTAGGCTAACTGGATGTTGAACCGATGCCCGGAAATCTATTATGTCATAACAAACCACCCCAAAATCATAATCACTTAAAACCACAACAATAATTTATTTACCTTACAAATCTGAAATCTGGGCAGGGCTCGGTGGAAGTGACTCATCTGTTTTCTACAGGGCCTGAGCCTTGGTTGAGAAAGCTCACGTACATGAAGAAAGGTTAGATATTTCTCCACGGGGACAGTTTATATGGTTTTGTCCATGACGTTTGAGCTTTCCCACAGCATGGTAGCTTCAGTATCCTTGGATTTCTTCTATGGCTTCTTAGGGCTTCAGAAGGAAAAAGGAAATTTTGCCAGACCCCTTAAGGGACTAGGTGCAAACCCAGGTGTGTATCCCTTCCCAAACTCACGGCCATCAAGTCAGAGCAATGCTATAGGGCACCTCAGGGCTTTCAAGACTATAAATCTTTACAGGAGCAAACAGCTTTCTCTTGAGGAATAGCTGATGAGGTTCAACCCTTGACCTTGCAGATTACAATCCATAGCTTAACCCACTACACCACCAGGGCTCCTTCCCGACCCAAGGCCATCAAGTTCTTTCTTACTTGCAGTGACCGTACACAGGGTTTCCAAGGCTGTAAATCTTAACTAGAGCAGAGAGCCTCCTCTTTTTCCCGTGGGATAGATGGTGGGTTTGAACTGCAAACCTTGAACTTAGCAGTCCAACACTGACGTCATAGTATCCCCCAGGGCTCCTCTTGCAAGATATAAGCCATTCCAAATTCAAGGTGAGAGAAATTAGAATACCACTCGATGTGAGAAGTAAAGTACAGTATTCCTTGGGTGGCACCCATGGTTAGCATGCTCACCTGCTCCCTGAGAAGTTGGAGGTTTGATTCCATCCATAGGTGCCTCAGAAGAAAGACTTTAAAGTCACCTTCCAAATACTCAGCTCTTCACCACCCTTGGGAGCACAGTTCCACTCGGACACAGAGAGAGGGTGGTCATTGGGAGTTAGTAAAGAAAGTGCAGCCCTTTTTAACCTACTGTGGGAGAAACAGGAGGCTTTCTACTCCCATAAAGATTTACAGTCTTGGAAACCCACAGGGGCTGTTCAACACTGCTGCATCGTGTCCCCATCGAGTCAGAAACAACTCGATAGCAGTGAATTTGGGAGTTTAATCTACAATTGTTGATAATATAGTTGATAATCTACAATTGTTGATAGTTGTGGTGACATTATCTATTAGTTAACACATTACTGCAAAAATCCTAAGTCGCAGCAGAAACTCTAGACAAAGTCAAGCCTCCCTTAACAAGTAACTCTTCTCTCTTTGAGAGAGAGTTCTTGACTTGCTGTTAAGTTCTGACAGAAAGTAAACACGTAACTATGAACACCAAATGATCAAGTGGCCTAAATAATACATCAAGTAGATTTTCTCTGACCTCACTAAATAAAAGCAAGCATGTCTTACCACTTCCATTTCTATGCAGAAGAGCTATGCACTTGATTAGGCTTAAGTGGCTCCTAAATTCATAGTTGGCAGCATGGGTAGGGTCTCATATATTCCCAAGATGCCCATTCCTGCTGCATATCACTTGCTCCTAAGCAAACAGCTGCATGTCATTCAGAATTCCCTCGGAAGAGTTGCATGGTGGGGTGGGAAGGGGTGGGGGATCTCATGTCAACATTAGAAACAGGTTCTTCATGATCCTGTGTACCACCTTGTCTAGTTACCTAGGGTTGCAATACTTTAAGGAATAGAAATTTCCCTTGTCACAGTTCAGAGACTAGAAGCCTGAATTCAGGGTCTGGTTCCAAGAGGAGCTCTTTCATTGTCTGCTTTCCTTTCCAGGGACTGGCAACCATCCTCGGTGTGATTAGGGTTGTAGAGGCAATTGTCTCTGCTGTCATATCTTATTCTTGGGTGTGTCTCTGTGTCTATGCTGCTCTTTTTAAAACCCTAAAGTGATTGAGGTGAGAACCACCCTACCCTGTTATGCCCTCACGAACAGAACACGAACCCTATTTCCAAACAGAATCACTTCCACATGGATGAGGGCCAGAATTCCAATACATATTTTTGCAAGGGGGCACACCCAACCTTGTACGACTATGGATCTACCTTTTCCATCTAGATGGTCCTGAAGGAAATGGAATAGAGAATTCTTCCAAGTGGGAGGAACGCCACATGCTATACTCTTTTTTGTGTTGTTTAGGATCAATTATTCTTACCATAGAAAAGAAGTAAGATGGTAGACATACTTAGAGACCAGGAGGAATGTCTGTTGCTTAAGGAATTATCTCCCAGTACATCTACATGCACTGTACAAGTGAAAGAAATAAATCAATACCTAGTTCAGGCAAGACCATCAAGAATTCAAATTTCTCAGGAAAAAGCTTCAAAAATTTGTCACATTAAAAAAAAAAAACAACTGTCCAATGAAGATGTTGGCTGAAAGCAAAAGATGTAGGAAATGAATAGTTGAGAAAGTAAATCATTATTTATTAGGCATGAACTCACGAACAGCTGTATAAACAAGGCCTGTATTGATAAGCCATATTTTCCATTGTTCTATTATGCTCATATTTATATAAAATTCTCCTCATTTCCCACTCCCTTTTTTACCTATGATTTTATGCAACATGTGAAATAACTGATATCTTAGTGCCTAGATGACAGGCCCTGAAGAGGCTGCTGGGTTAAGAACCAAAAGGAGAATCAACACAAAGCAGGAATGTATGCAGGAGCTGATGAGACTTTGTACCACCCCTTTGAGAGAGAAGGTTTGTGCTTCTTTCACGGGGAATGATTGCATTATGCAAGGCAGTAGCACTTTGAAGTTACTAATGATGCTATTTGGAACTACACATATGAGAAGATGGCTAGAGCGGATGTTGAAAAGCCGAAGGTGTGTACTGGGGCAGATACTGTACATCAGCTTACTCAACCTCAATTCCTGCTACCGTCAAGCTTATCTTTCTATAGTGCAGTGATGGGGAATGGAATTTTTCCCATTAGCATATGAAAGGAGAAAACAATCTTATTCCATAAATACAAGAAATTATTCTGTACCATTTAATTTCTATTTATGATTGTTTAAAAGTTCTTCACTCATTCACTGCCATTGAATTGATTCTAATCAAGTTCTTAGCCAGTGAGAAAAGAAGTGAACTTCCTTAACGAGATGAAGTATGTAAAAGGGTATATAAAACATGACAAGAAAAGTCATACCTGAAGGTGAAATATAATCATTCTTAATATCATTTATAACACTCTAAGCTAATATAATATATACAAAATAGAAATAAGGTATAAACAAACATTAATATATGAGTAAATATATTTATTAGCATGTGATTGTATACTGAGAAAATAATATTACTGTCTAATACATATTACATATTAAATGCTTACTGTGAAAGCCAATGTTACTCTGTCATTTCCAGCATAGGAAACAGTATGACTGTCCAATTTAAAATGGCCAATTGCAGCTCATTAATGTCTATGGTATTGACTACTAACGTCCTTGATACTGACCTTTATAATGACCACCACCTGTCTGTCAGTTTTTCATGCTGTGATGGCTTGTGGGTTGCTGTAATGCTGGAAACTATGTCACTGGTATTTTAAATACCAGGGGGGTCACCCACAGTGAGCAGGTTTCAGCAGAGCTAACAGACTGCAAAGGAGGAATATGCAGTTCTCTTCGGAGGAATTAGCCTCTGGAAACCTCAGGAACGGCATGCAAACACTGAGAGATACTGACGTTTTAATGAATAGCAGCAGAATCTAGTCAGAGATAGTTCCAGAAAACGAGTCCCTCAGGTTGAAAAGCACTCCAAAGATGACTGAGAACGAGCCGAATTCTCAAAGTAGAGTTAACCCTAACGATGTGGATGAAGGCCCTTCATTGCTGCTGGGGCATGACTCCAAATGAGAAGAAACAATTGCAAACATCTATTAGTAATAGAATCAGACTAATATCTACTACTAGTTATTAGTAATATAGTACTATAACTAGTAAAATCTATTACTAATAACTCAGACTGTATTAAGTATGAATCTAGGAAAAGTGGAAGTCATAAAAAATAAAATGGAATGCCTAAAGATCAATAGTCTAGACATGAGTGAGGTGAAACAGACATATACACATGTGTACGATTATACATGCATCACCTGTCTGTCAGTTTGTCGTACTGTGGTGTTGTGTGTTGCTATGAGGCTGGAAGTTATTTCATTGTGCTTCAAAAGTCAAAATGTCAAAAATGAAATGGAATGCATAAAGATCGATATTTGTAGGCATGAGTAAGCTAAAATGGCCTGGTATTGGCCATTTTGAATCAGAAAATCACATGGTTTGCTATGTCTAGAATGACAGAATCAAGAGGAATGATGTGGCATTCCTCATTGAAAATGACATGTCAAGATCTACCTTGAAGTATAATGCTGTCTGTTACAGGATATTATCTATCCCAAGACAAGGAAACAGAATCAATACAAATATTATTGAAATTTATACACCAACCACTAAAATTAATGATGTAGAAATTGAAGACAGGACATGCTCAGGATACTTTAAACTGAAATAACTCCAGAAAAAAAATCCAAGCCTTGAACTGTAATGTTGAAAGATTTATGGGCAGTTTTTTGAACAACAGGGGAAGCATCGGATGAAGATGGAATGAATACATAGTCACTGTTCCAAAAAGGACTAGTTGATATTCAACCATTTCAAACAGTACAGATGCTCAAGAACCAACAGCACTGAAGGAGGAAGTCCAAGCCACACTGAATGCATTAGTCAAAACCAAGACTCTAGGAGTTGAGATACCATTTGAAATGCTTCAACAAGCTGGTAAGCACTGCATTTATGGCAAGAAATATGGGGAAAAAAGAATTACTTGGCCAACTGACTGGAAGAGATCCATATTTGCACCAATTCCAAATGAAAGGTGATCCAACAGCATGTAAAATTGCATAAGAGTATTAATGATATCACATGCAGGTAAAATTTTTCTGAAGATCACCCAACAACAGTTGCAGCAGTGCACTGCCAGAGGTCCAAGCCAGATTCAAAGACAGAACATAGAACATGGAATAACATTGCTGATGGCAGATGGATCTTGGCTGAAAGTAAAGAATGCCAGAAAGGTGTTCACATGTGTTTTACTGACTATTCAGCTGTGTGGATCCTAATAAACTATGGAGAGCCTTGAAGAGACTGGGAATTCCAGAACACTTCATTGTGCTCGTTCGGAACTTGAACATGGATGAAGGGACAGTGTAAGAACAGAACAAGGAATACTACATAGTTTAAAATTAGGAAAGGTGTGTGTCAAAGTTGTATTATCTCACCCTATTACTCAATCTGTATGTTGAGCAAATAATCAGAGAAGCTGGATTATATGAAGAAGTATGAGGCACCAGGAATAAAGGAAGGCTTATAAACTACCTGCAGTATGCTGATCATACAACAATGCTTGCTGAAAGTGAGGGGAACTTGGATACTTGTTGATAAAGATAAAGGATTGCATCTTTCAGTATGGATTATAAATCCATGTAAACAAACAAAACTTTCTCAACAGAACAAATTGCATCATAATAAATTGAGAAAAGATTGACATGAACAAGGATTTTGTCTTGCTTGGATCCTCAATCAACACTCTTGGAAGCAGCAGTCAAGAGATCAAAGTATTGCTTGCACACAATCTGCTGCACACCATCTCCTTAAAGTGTTGAAAAGGAAGGAAGTAGGTTGTTTTGAGGAGTAAGGTGCACCATGGTATTTCCAATTGCCTATATGCATGTAAAAGTTGCATATTGAACAAGGAAGACTTAAGAAGAGTAAGTGCCTTTGAATTATGGTGCTGGTGAAGAATATTGAACGTTCCGCGGACTGCCAAAAGAACAAACAAGTCTGTCTTGGAAGAAGTGCAACCAGAATGCACCTTCGAGGCAAGGATGCCAAGGCTTCCTCTTATTTTATCAGGAGAGATCAGTCCCTGGAGAAAGACATCGGGCGTGGTAAGGAAAGGGGGCAACAAAAATGGGAAAGGCCCTCTTCAATAAGGATTAGCACAGTGGCTGGACAATGGGCTCGAACATGAGAATAATCGGATGGCACGGACTGGGCAGTATTTTGCTCTATTGTTCATGCATTTGCTAAGAGTCGGAATGGACTTGAGAGCGCCTCACAATAATAACATGTTCCATTTCATTTCTGATGGCTCATAGCTTTCCTGGCTTCTCACTTTGTGCATTCCACGTTCTAATTATTAACACACGTTCGCAATGGTTTCTTCTCATTTTGAGTCATGCGCCACCAACAGTGAAAGTCCTCAAAGTTTTGCTCAATCCAAATCATTAAAGTTTACCCTCCTTTGCGGAGACAGCTCTTCCCCAGGGCTATTTTGAATGACTTCCAACCCGAGAAGCTCATCTTCCAATGCTGTATCATACAATATTCCTCTGCTATTTGTAAAGTTTGGGGTGGCTAAATTTTTCTCTTTTTTTCAGAAATGGTCAGCCTCGTCCTTCTTCCTAGTTTGGAAAACTCTCTTGAAATCTATTCACCATGGATAATCCTGCTATTATTTGAAATACTCATGGCATAGATTCCAACATCACAGCCACACGAAAGCCACCAATCAAAGGCCTTTAATTGTGTAGCTCATAACAAATTATGGATAACATTTAGAAGAATGGGTTTTACATAACACTTTATTGTGCTCATGTGGAAGCTACAACCAGACTAAGAGGCCAATCATTCAAACAGCAGAAAGGAATACTGCATGGGTTAAAGTCTGGAAAGGTGTGAATCATGGTTGTATACGTTTACCATACTTATTCAACCTGTATGCTGATCACAACCTAATCGCACGAGGGGAGATTATATGAAAGTGAACATAGCATCAAAATTGGAGGAAGGCTCATTACCCACGTGGGATACACAGATGATGTACCCTTGCTTGAAATGGAAAGGGACTTGAAACACAGGCTGATGAAGATCAAAGACCACAGTCTTCAGTGTGGATTACAGGATTACAACCCAACCAGTAGACAGCACCATAATAAATGGAGAAAAGATGGAAGGTGTCAAAAGATTTCATTTTGCTTGGACCACAATCAGTGCAGCCGTCAAGAAATCAAACAACGCGCTTCTTGACATTCAGCACATCGGCTGCACGTGACCTAGTCGACGCCTTAAAAAGCAAAAGTGTCACTTTGAAGAGTAAGACACACCAGACCCAGGTCATGGCATTTTTAATTGTGTCACATGGCTGTGACAGTCAGACGATGAATAGGGAACACTGTAAAGAGAATCGATGTATTTGAGTCATAGTGTTGGTGAAGAATAGTTGAAGTATAACGGACGGCTTCACAAATCAACGGCTCTTGCAGCAAATACAGCACAAGACTCCTGAGACATGAGAACTGTGAGACTCCTTCTCACTTACTTTGGCCATGTATTAGGAGGAACCAGCCCTGGAAGAAAGACGTCATGCTGGGAAAGAAGAGGGTCGGCAAAAAAGAGGAGCCCTGTAGGAAATGGATTAGCCAAGGGACGCTGACCATGAACTCAAACATAATCCAAAGTGTGAGGACAAAGCAGGGTTAGGCCGGGGTGGCCGGCCATAAGGCACTGGGAAGCCCACCAGGCATCACCTAAGCGCAGCAATGTGAGACGCTTTTCTCCACTGAGTATCCAAAAATAAGTTTATCAAGCTTAAGTATATTCACAAAATGTAACTTCTTAGCACACAAAATACATTCTTTAGATGAAATACTATACCTTTTAAAGCTTATAAAACTGGTGGATGCATGTGTAACATACTCGTACAATGAAATAGTGTTCCTGTAAATGTTGAAAACTAAAAAGGAAACATAAAGAAGAAAGATATCTGCCACAAAGAAATAACTGCTTAAAAAAAAACCCTTAGGATTGCCTCATAAATGATAGGAAACATCTGTATGGAGAAAATTATAAAATGATATTGAAAATATCTTTCAAAATATGGATAAAGGAAGAGATATACAAATGCCCTAGAAAAGAGGCTTCCATGTGATACTTATGGAAATATTTCTGATCAAATTCATTTATAAACCAATGCAATTATAATCAACACAACCAACAGGGATTTGCTAAAAATGGACAAGCTAGTGCTAAAAGGCATATGAAAAAGTAAAAGTATAATAATAACCAAGAAACTAAAACACAAACATTAAAGTAAGGAATCGAGATTTATTTTTAGACTATGGTAACTAAAGCATTTTCCTATTCTCAGGGGTAGATAAATATAGAAGCAGAAATAAGTTCAAGGGCAAAAACCATGCACATAAATGAAAACACAGTATATGACAGATGTGGCTGCCAAATTAGAGAAGATAGAAAAAATAAAATAAAATATCACTGCAAGTAGGTTAACTAAATGCAAAGAACCAATCAAATAGTTTAAAACTCTTAGAAGATGTAGTTGAATGTTTTTATTATAATAATGCAGGGAGAATAGTCTTAAGTATGATATAAGAAGATATTCTGATCTACCAAAACACCCAACAGTCAAAATGCATTAATTTTCCATGCACACAACAACTGCTCTATTTTATCACCACAGATTAGCTTGATCTATCTTTGAAGTTCTTATCAATAGCATCATTTCAATTTGGCTTCTTTAAGCCAATTTGTCAATTCATGGTAAGATTTATCCATGTTGTATATATCAATAACATATATACACATGTTTTTTATGGTGTTAGGTGCCATCAAGTGAGTTCCAACTCATAGCAATCCGAGGTACAACAGAAAGAAATACTGCCAGTGTTAGGCCATCCTCACTTTTATTGTTATTTGTAAATATCCATTACACCCATTTTTATTACTTAATTGCACTCCACTTTGTGAATATAGTATAATTTGTTTATCTACCCTTTTGTTGAGAAAATGTTGTTCCAATGAGAAATTATTGCAGATAATGCTGGTATGATCTTACATAAACCTTCATGTGCACATATGTTTCCTTAACTCTTAAATAAATATCTAGTATGGAATTATTAAGTCATAGGAATAAATATGTTTAACTTTATCAAGAGCTGTCACTTTTCCAATCTGGTTGTAGAATTTTGTACGTCGGCATTAGGAGCTTTAGCATTTGATGAAAACAAAAGATGAAAAGAAGCTCCTAGATGTTGAGAGAACAAAGACACTACATTCAGAGTAACAATAGAACTGTGAAAAAGGCAAGCCGATTCAGAAGAGGACATGGAATGAAGGATATTATTGTTGACATTAGATGGATCATGACTGAAAGCAGAGAGCATCAGAAGATATTTACCTGTGTTGTACTGAATATAGATCATAATGCATTATAATGACCATTGTGAAGAATGAGAATTTCAGAACAATGAATTGTGCTCAGGAGGAACCTTTATGTAAACCAAGAGGTAGTTATTCTAACAAAACAAAGGAACACTACCTTGTTTAAAGCCAGGAAGTGTATGTTAGAGTTGTATTCTTTCTTCCTACTTACTCAATCAGTTAAAAAAAAAAACACCAAATCTTCACAACTGGACCAATAGGTAAGAACATGATAAATAGAGAAAAGAATGAAGTTGTCAAGGATTTCATCTTGCTTAAATCTATAATCAATGCTCATGGAAGCAGCAGTAAAGATATCAAACGATGCATAAAATTAGCTAAATCTGCTGCACATGACCTCTTTAAAATGTTGACAAGCAAGGATGTTACTTTGAGGACTAAGGTGTGCCTGACCCAAGCCATGGTAATTTCAATAGCCCCATATGCATGTGAAAGTTGGACAGTGAATAGGAAAACAGAAGAAAATTGATACATTTGAACTATAGTATTGGTGAAGAATATTGGAAAGAAGGAAAAAAACATGCTCACAACCAGCCCGATTAACAACATGATGATGAACAGAGAAGTGTTTGAAGTATCTCCTTTTACTTGGGTCCACAATCAATGCCCAGCTGTCAAGAAATTAAACTGCGTATTGCATTGGGTAAATCTGCTGCAAATGACTTCTTTAAAGTGTTAAAAAAGCAAAGTTGGTACTTTGAAGTTTTAAGTAAACCTGATGGAAGAAATTATATTTTCAAAAGCCTCATATGCACGTGAAAATTGGACAATGAATAAAGAAGATTGCAGAAGCATTGGTGCCTCTCAAATTACAGTGTTGGCAAAGAATAGTGAATAAACCTCGTACTGCTGGAAGAATGAGCAAACTGGTCTGGGAAAAGCACAACTAGAAGGCTCCTTAGAAGTGAGGATGATGAAACGGTCTCACTGTGGACATGCTCTTGGAAGGACAAGCTCTTGGAGAAGGACAAAATGATAGATAAAGAGGAGGGTCAGTAGCACTGAAGACACAGTTCTGGAAATGCTGCCGGACTGACCCACCTACATAGGGACAAACCAAGAGGAGAGGGCAACAGACCAGCATGAAGTCCCCGAGGAAGCTGGTTGTCAACTTCTGAGTCCAGGGGCAGCACTTGGCACCTCATCTAAACTGGTTGGAGGAGAGTCACAAGGGGGCCACAAAGAAAGTCTAAAGGTGCAATGGGTCCGGGGTGGGGCACTTGACCGCTCCATCCTTGACTGCAAGAAGAGCAATGTGGTCTTGTAGAAGGCAGGGTCCTTAGACACAAGCAAGGGTAAGGGATGTTAGGTAAGCGGATCTTGGGAAAGGAATCTCTGAAAGAAAATGAGATTCGACCGATGCATTATAACAAGGTCTGCTAGCCATTTAACGGAGGGATACTCATCTACTCTGGGTCAGGCAACAGGTAGACTTGGAACTACTTGTATGGTCTCTCTCGGTCTCTCTATTTTTTTGTTTCTTTTTTGGTGTCTATCTATATAAGATAGTCAGGATAAGCAAACCAACAGCTGCTCCTTTGGAGAAAGACAGGGCTTTCTACTTCCATCAACACTTACAGTCTCAGAAACCCACAGGGTGGGCCCCTATGAATCAGCATAGACTCAACAACAGTGAGTTATATATTGATTTACAATGGAAAGAATTCTATATTAATAGAATCACAGAGTATGTTTCATTTGGGGTCTGGCTTATGTTCACTGGGCACATTTATGAGATTATTTCATTTTGTTGCATTTACTAGCAGTGCATTTTTTGGCTGCTATTAATAGTTCACTGCACAGCACACTTTGTATCTAGTCACTTGTTAATAGAGATGTGGTTTATAGTCTTCATTTTTGGCTCTCCATTATGATTAAACATGCTGTGGAGGTCCATGTAGGCAGTTTTGTTTGCACATGTTTTCATTTCTCTTGAGCAAATACTGAGTCACGGTTTTGGGGGGACATATATGACTTGTGGAGCCCTGAAGGCATAGTGGGTATAGATTGGTCAGCAGTTCAAAACCACTGAGGAGGCTTTCTGGTCTGGTAGAGATTCACAGACTCGGAAACCCACTGGGCAGTTCTACTCAGTTCTATAAGGGCTCTATGGATTGGAATAAAATGGATGGTACTGAGTTTTAAGGATTTTTTTCTTTTTTGATTTATATTACTTGTGCTTCATTTTATTAGAATATTTCAACAATTTTCCGAAGTAATTGCACGCTTTTGCAGGGTCACCAACTATTTGTGAGACTTTCACTTGCTCCAAATCCTTGCTAACCTTTGATATCGTCAATCTTTTTAGTTTTATGGCTTTAAAATTTTGTTTTGTCTGCTTGTTCCAGTAACATTAGAAACTAACGCAATATGCATGTATTCATAGTACTGGCATAAGAATGCACAAGAGTGAATGAACTCAAAACCCTAGGAGAGTTTACTTGGGACTTTGAAGGTATTGAGAAATGTTTTGTTTCTCAAAATAGCGGGTTTTTTTTTTTAAGCAGCTAGACCTCAAACACAAGGGACTGCACAGTGGGAAGTCCCTCCATGGTGCAAATGATTGGCACTTAGTTACCAACCGGAAGGTTGGGACTCTAACCCACTCACTGGCATGGTGAAGCAAAGGAACGACAGCTTCTTATAAAGATCACAGTCAAGGAACCGCTTGGAGGAGGTCTGCTCTGGAACACACGGAGTCACCAGGAGTCAGAGAGATAGGGTTGCAGAGAATCCTGCTTGGTTTAGTACAGTGGAAACTCCTCTGTGGCCCTCGGAACAAGCCACACATGGACCGCAGACAGCCAGCAACTGGACACCTGCCCCTTAAGCGAAAGTGCCAGTACCCTAGGGTCTGTCCCATGAATAAACACCCCACAAGGAGGGAATCCTAGCAAAGACCAGTTAAGTAAAGAGATAGTTTTCCTATCATCCACCCCTCTCCTCCCTTTGACTCATGGAGCTGGATTATGTTCCAAGCCTCTCATGCTAAAAGACAATCCTGCGATGGGAAGAAAATTCAATTTGGAAAGCATAGATTGCAATTTTCAACTGGGCTGGGTTGAGTTGAATAATAGGAAGTGACCAGATAATTATGGAACCTAGTCGATATATCATCAAAACCCCAAACCAAACCTATTGCCACCCAGGTGTCTCCAACTCATAGTAACCCTATAGGACAGAGTAGAACTTCCCATAGGGTTCCCAAGGCTGTCAATCATCGCAGAAGCCGACTGCCACATCTTTGTCCTGCAGAGTGGTTTAGGGTTCAAGCCACTGAAATCTTTCAGTTATCCGCTGCATGCTTTCACCCCTGTGCCATTAGGTCTCATAGGGATCAGCAAGGCATGGGCGAAGGGCATTTGACACAGCAAAACTTAAGGATGTAAGTGGAGGTGGGGGGTGTTGTCCATTTAAAAGTCTGCTAAATTGATATCGCTGGCGGGGGTGGAGAGAAGAAATAGATCTTTCCGAATACCACATAACCCCACCTAAGGTTCACATTCCAAGATACTGGTGATTGTAGCTTCTTCATCAAGGTCATGGCCCAGCCAGTCTTGAACCCTGTGTGGTTGGGAGATAGTGCCGGGCCAGCAGTGAAATGTCACCTCTGTCCAAACCTCTGACACCCATCTTTGAGAGGACTTTACCTTAATACCATCAGCTCAGCAATACAAGTCAGGTTCATTCCTCATTCACTGAAGACTTGATGCCATGGAGTGAGCATGGCAATGGCCTTCTTTGCATCCGCTGAGGAAAGCTGGCCAATAATGGACTCAAGCCACTGTTTTTTGTTTCTTCTCTTTCATCTTTCTTCTCAGCTCTCACCATCTGCCTGGACCCCTGGGGGCCCACAAATATGAAAGAATTCATGTTAACTTGCTGAATGATCTCTCACCGATGATGACGGTTACTAATAGTAGCTTCTCACTGGCACCCCCGTCAAGTGTGCAGAGCAGGCCCCATGCCTGCCAGACCTAGACTTCTAAACTTTGCTTAGCTCACTTTAAGAAGTAGAATAAATCTGAAAAAGGAAGTACATCAGTTTGCCCAGTTTTGAAAAGGGTACCTAGAATAATACCTATCTCATAAGGCTATTGTGAAAAATAAAATAGGTCCTCAATTGCTTATCCAGGTGCCCTGGTGGTGTAGAGGGTGAGGCACAGGGCTACTTACCAGCAATTAGGACCCACCAGCTGCTCTACAGAAGAAAGAGGACAGAAGCAACAAAGTCCACATGGGAAGCACACCAGCCTATGC
>NW_022107431.1:15108816-15110729 GCF_000313985.2 Echinops telfairi
GAGAAAGTCTGTGCTCCCATTTACACCACATCAAAATGGTCCTTCTGGCGTCCTCAGGGACCCACACCCGGCTCCCTTCTGATGTTCTTTGAATTGGGAAAGCAAACAGAGGTCTGAGTGGGCAAGACCTGGCTGCAGGGTGGGCCATGAAAACTCTCATAGGACAGCCCCTGCGAGGCTCCAAGAAGGAGCTGGCACATCTTTCTGATGGGAAGGAAACAAATATCCTCAGTGCAACTTTCCTCATTTTGTTTTTACTGATTCAGTTGTTGTTTCTAGAGCCTTCTCCATAATAAGGCTGCATCGATACCCTGCATCCTTTTGAGAACATCTTTCAAGATTACTCTAGGGAATACCAAAAATAATCACCACAAAATTCTGAACTTTCCTCTGTCTCAAATTGAATGGCTCAGCAGATCACGGAACGACTGCTTTGATCGGACCTCTTTTTTTTTTTTTTTTTGAAGACTCCTCAAGGAGACTAAGACAAGTGTATTACTGAGATGATTTGTCTGCAGCCTTCCACTGACCACAGAGACATGCTTAAACACACTTTGGCATAGTTCTGTGCAGGTACGGACTGGAACTCTAGTGGCGCAATGGTTTGACTACATGCATTGCAAATTATCCTTGCTAGGCTCCGATTCCTCTTTCCTGGCATTGTGCTGTACAGAAGCCTCCAATGACTCCCCCACTCCTTCAGCGAATACGGCAGCATCCTGACCTAGGCAGTACCTGATCACAGCTCCTTCTCTAACTCAACCCCTACTTCCTGCTCCTCAGTCCGCCTCGTTTTCACTGCGCTTATGGCCAGCATCCTTTGAACTCAGGGCTGTTGCATTACTGTTCTTCCGGATAGTCACTAGTTCAATCCCTTGCCTTTTCAGGTCTTGACACCACCTTACCTTCACAATAAGACCTTGTTTGCTACCCTGTCACACACACACACACACACACACACACACACACACACACACACACTTCCTCTCTCCCCATAGCACTTAAAATTATCTAACTTACTTTATGTTTTACTGATTTATCTGGACTTTTCATCTCACTAGCCTTTAAAGCCCATAAAATCAGGGATGCTGGTTTTTTCCGTCTTCTGTTATAGCTGCTGCTCCTGCCACAGCGCCTGCCAGCAATAACTCACTGCCATCATGTCCATCGTGGCTTCCAAAGAGAGGCTGGTGGTTTCGAACTGCTAACCTTGTGGTTGGCAGCTCAACGCATAGCCCTCCTATTACCCAGTAGGCGCTCAATATACATTGGCCAAGTTATTAAGAATTATAAAGGTTAAATAATTTATATGTAGAAAAGATTCTGATTATCACTAAGTATCATCACTAAGATTATTTTTTTAAATTTTAGATGATAAAATTAATTAAATTGAGATTCTTAAGACCAATCTTACTAATAATATGTAAGTTATCATGTCAAATTTGACATGATCTAAAAAAAAAGCAACTTTTGGTTGTTAATTTACATGTGTACCTGTATGTTTATATTTATATATACATATGTACAAAGAGGTTCCAAACGTTCTTAGACAATTTTATTTATCTTTTCATTTCACTCCATTTTATAATAAATGTTTTGAAGCTGTCTTGCAATTACACATGTGTGTGTGTGTATTAAAGATAGAGTAAAAGTGGGGATAAAAGAGCATGTGCGATCATAAGAGAGTGTGAGCTTGTTCTTACATATTTTTTAATCATTTTTGACTTTTGTAACTGTGAAACTTTTTTTAGAGACTTTAAGAAGCCATATATTTATCGAATCCCAAGAAAAAAAGTTAAAGTTCAGGTCTGTTACCCAAGTTTATTTACCAAGCAAATACATTGCTTTCTGAGAACCAACAGCAGTTTGGGAGTTCTTCAAGAATTCTCCTCTCAATATTTACAACTTGCATT
>NW_022107431.1:15111980-15113331 GCF_000313985.2 Echinops telfairi
TCCTAGATTCCGATGCCACATCCGTCTTCATAGAGTCCAGCTTCTCTGATGATTTGCTCAGCATACATGTTGAGTAAGTGTGCTGAGAGGATGCACTCTTGAGGCAAACCTGTCCTGACTTGCAATCATGCAGTGTTCCTTTTGTTCAGTTCTCTTGACTACCTCTCGGTCCACCTGCAGATGCGGCATGAGCACAAGGAAGTTTTCCAGAATTCCCGTTCTTCTCAAGGCTACCCACATTTTTGTTAGGATCCGCACAATCAAATGCCTTTGCATATTCAATGAAACTCAAGTAAACACCTTCCTGGTATTCTCTGCTTTCAGTCAAGGTTCATCCGACATCAGCAATCAAGCCTCATGTCACATCCTCTTCGGAATCCAGCTGGAGTTTCTAGCTGTCCTGTTCGTATACCATTGCAACTGTTGTTTGATGATCTTCAGCAAAAGTTTGCTTGCACGGCTACTTTCTGCATTTGGTTGCATGTTACTTTCTGCATTTGGTTGCATCACTTTTCTTTGGAATGGGTCCAAATATGGATCTCTTCCAGTCTGTTTCCCAGGTAACTATCTTCCAAATTTCTTGGCATAGACTACCGAGTACTTCTAGTGCTGCATCAGTTGATTGAAACATTCCATTGGTATTCTTTCAATTGCAAGAGCCTGGTTTTTGGCTAATGCCTTCAGTGCAGCTTGGGCTTTTTCCTTCGGTGCCGTTGGTCCTTGATAATGTGCTACCACTTGACAATGGGTGAACACGAACATGATACTTTTGGGTACCAGATATATGTGTTCCTGCAATCTTCTTGTGATGTTTTCTGCATCATTCAATACTTTGTCCATAGAACCCTTCGATATTTCAATTCAAAGCTTGAATTTCTTCTTTAGTTTTTCAGCTTGAGGACTACTGAGTGTGTTCTTACTTCTTGACTTTATAAATCCAGGTCTTACCACACAATACTTTATTTTCCTGGACTATCCTTTGAATTGTCTTTTTTTCTTTTGGTTTTTAATTTTTAAAAATCATTTTATTGGGGGCTCGTACAACTCTTATCATAATCCATCCATCCATCCATTGTGTCAAGCACATTTGTACATTTGTTGCCATCATTTTAAAAACACTTTCTTTCTAACTGAGCCCTTGGTATCAGCTTCTCCTTATTTTTACCTTCCCTCCCTCATGAACCCTTGATAATTTATAATTTTTTTTTTCATGTCTTACACTGACCAGTGTCTCCCTTCACCCACTTTTCTATTGTCCATCCCCCAGGGAGGGGATCAGTTCATTCTGATCAGTTCCCCTATCTCCCCCTTATCTTCCCAGGATCACTACTCTCATTATTGGTCCTGAGGG
>NW_022107431.1:15114768-15123050 GCF_000313985.2 Echinops telfairi
TGTGTGCTCTGATCAGATATGTCCCTCTCCCTGAGCTGTAGCTTCAGTGCTGTCTGCTGTCCATGCCTTTGAATTTTCTACTCAGCTTGTTTACTAAAGTATTTCTCCCATTTGCTTTAGCTACTCTATGAGCAAGAGGAAATTTCAGTCTTTTCTGATATCACTTTGATCTCTTCTTTCTTTCTGAACTTTTTAATGATCTTTTGCTTTCATCATGTATGACATTATTCATAGCCTTCCACAGCTTGTTAGGTCTTCTGTCACTAGTGTTCAGTGTGCCAAATCTGTTCTAAAGCTACAGGTAGGATACATGCAGGGTCATATTTTGGCCCCGTAAGATGTTGCTTACATATAATTCAAGATGAATCTCAGAAAAATCACTTGGGTTCTTCCAGTTGCTGGGTAGCTGTATAAAACTACCCTTTCTCACACATATACACCCACAGGCTTAACTTCAAATATCACTGAAGTTTCTTTGCCATGAACCACAATATAAACACCCTGAAAAAAAAAAAAAGCACAGCCATTGGGTTGAGAAGCACAAGTGGTTTGTGTGCATCTCTTAACCTAAAGGTGAGTGATTTGAGTCCATGCAGCAGGACCATGTTACCATACAGGTCACACCCAGGAACACCCAATGGAGAAGCTCTGTCTTATAAGACATAAGTCTCCCTGAGTCGGAATCGACTCCGCAGCAGCAGATTTGGTTCTCTGAGGCAGTTTTGGTGGGGACGCAGTACTATTCTAAGAGAGTAACATTGAGTCTTTTAAGTTCAAAGCTGATGAGATAAATAATTAAAGGGATATTAATAACATATGATGTATAGAGTTCTATAGTACATATATGTGAAACTTTAGTTATGCATCATTTATATTTCTGAGAAGCTGACCTTTTTCTTTCCTTTGCCTTATAGCCTCCAAATATTGGTGGAGACACACAAGTGTTTGCCATGCAAATGAGTTACTTGAACAGGGAGTGTCTTTATGGCTTGATTAAAACTTATTGGAGGAGCATGAAAAACCCTATTTACTGAAAGTAAAGAAAAGGTATGCTTAGGCAGTGGTCTTTTAACTCCTCTACTGTGTCCTTTTCAGATGAGTGTGCCTGACCACAGAAACTGGAGTCTTTTAGGTCCAACCACTGTCTTTCTCTTCCCTCTGCTTTTCAAAGGCAAAACAGTTGCTTTTAAGTAAATAATAATGTGGGGGGAAAGGCAGAATTAATTTTTGAAGTTGCAATATCCACTCTTCCTGGAATCATCCTTGAAGGGAAGCAAACTCACTTGGGTATATGCTAAGTCTCTTAATGATGACAAATACCCCTAATTATGAGTAAATGTACTATAAATAGTTTAATGTTCTGTCGTTTTCAAATATCTCCCATCTGCAAACACATTGTCTGCAAAGGTCTTGTCTGCTTGACTATGGAGGCTTCAAACCCAAACAGCTTCTGTATCCAGCTTCTCTCTACTTGGAAAACGCCTTCATACTGGCAAGGAAATGACCATGAACAAATGCTGCCTTTGGTAGTTACCGTGCATCTGCCTAATGGGTAGAGTGGATATGAATACAAATCAGGAGACAATGAAATCTGAAGTTCCACATGAGGAGAAGAGAAGGCATCTTGTGGCCAATGTGAACTGAAATGCATTCCCAAATCATATATAATAAGTTATGTAACATTTACATTTTTTGAAAAACACCCAAAGGCATATAGTAGGCACATAGGTGGCTAGTTTCTAAGCAGAAGACTGGTGATTTGAACCTGCCCAGAAGCTTTTTGGAAGACCTACTAGTCTCCTCCCAAAAGACTCTTGTCAAGTAAATAGTGATCTGGGAGGACAGAGTAGAACTGGCCGACAGGGTTTCCAAGGCTGTAATCACATGGAAGCAGATTCCCACGTCTTTCTTTCTTTAATGGCTCTATTGGCATATAATTCGCATATCATACAATTCAATAGTTCAATCATATCAAGAAAGGTTGTACAATTATCACCACAATCAGTTTTAAAATATTTTCTTCATTCTTGTGCTCCTGATTATTAGCCCCCCATTTCCCACCAACCTCCCCTGCCATACCATTAAGGAGCCATTAATCCAGTTACTGTGCCTATAGATTTACCTATCCTGGATTCCATATACAGAAAAAAATAACAACACTACAAAAAGTATAAAAGGTAAAAACCAAATTGAAAAGAAGGCAGAAGATATTACAAACTGGAACCAAGTTAAACGGATCATAAGGGAGATCAAATGATAGAATGCTACATTTTAACCTAATGCATCTGCGACAATCCACCATGCAATGCATTCTTCATGACAGTGAAGCTATCAGACCCCGGTCCACGGTCAGATGGGATTCACCAGGTGTTTAATCCAGATGTATCTCCCCTTTACTAGTCTTGTTTGTTTTAAAGACTGAAACATTCAAAATGGGTCAATAGGGAGGTAATATTTCATTTTGACCTAACTTTGTCTGCCACAATCCACTTTGCGGTGCCCTCTGCCTGACACAGGGCTATTCACATCCCTCAATTATGATTCAAGGGGATTCACCAGAGGTTTAATGTACGTGTGAACCCTGCAAATGGATTTGGGGCTTCCACGGTCATCCATATCCTGCTCCAAACCAAGGCACATCGTTCTTGCTCAGAGCAGCTAGAAGGTTCAAACTACTCACTGTTCAGTTAGCAGTCAAGTGCTTTAACCACTGCGTCACCAGATCTTTTTCCCATAAAGATTACAGTCTTGAAAACCCTATAAGGCCTTTCTGCTGGATTTACATAGGGTCACTATGAGTCAGAATTGATTTGATAAAACATAACAACAACCATGACAGCAAAGTTTATTGGATTAAGCTGTTAATGTAGTCATCATTTGATGTCAAATAAAGTTGCAGACATTACCTAAGAGGAAGATATACAAAGAGACTGCAAGCGAGCACATTGTACAAGCTGGACATCTCATTCAGGCTTTGGTTGCATGCATGGATTCAACTCTTAGCTTCCACAAGGACAGTTCCTAAAACATTCATTGACCTTTTTAGATAAGCCATTCAACAAACCAAGGCTGTGATGGAAAGTCAAAAAGTAGTCATCTGTGACTTTGGCAGAATATCCTAATTGTTGAACAAGAAGAGATCTAAAATTGATGGCAAGGAGGACATAAAATGCCTGGTGGGGTTCGATGAAGTGCAATGTAGCCGAGAGGAAATACAGAGTCAAATGAAAATCAAGCATGATAGTGGGACAGGAGGAAAGTCAAAGGAAATAGAGGAAAGAACCAGGAGGCAAAAGACATTTACAGAGGTTGGACCTCTACTCAAGTCCTCCCTCAACGTAACCTGACATTCTGTGATGCTCACCTTCCTGACACGATCGATCATGATTGGTGCTAGGGGAAGCACCTCCTTCTGGAGGACATGGAGAGCTGCACGATTTTAAGATTATTTTGCAAAGATCTTGGGCAGAGCACTTCAGACAGAAAACTAAGTCCACACTATGAGGTAGGCTTCTTGAACATAAAAGCGACCGGACAGTGTGGGTAGAGGCATTGTCTCTGAGTGTACTGGAAGAGAAGTATGTATAAACATGGGTAGGAGATAGATCCCAGATTGTATTTAAAGCACAGTGAAACTCATTGGAGAGTGATGGGCAGAAGTACAATGTGCTCTGGCTTATCCTTTTAAAAGATCCCCCAGCTGTTGTCTAGAGAGTGTCTTCTTTGGGCTGTGGGGGACAAAGACAAGAAGATAAAAGAGGCCTTTGTCGTAGTCTAGGTACGGGATCGCAGTGGCTTTGATGGAGACCCTAGCAATGGCGATGGAAAGAAGTGCATGAATTGGGGATATAAATTGAAGACAACATGACTTGCCAATTAATAGGATATGGGGCAAAGAAATCACTGTGTCATAAGTGGGATTTAAACCGACACCTTCTTCAAACACTAGACTCTCCAGTTAGAATAAATAGACATTAAGTCTGGCATCTTAGGCCACTTGGCCATCTTGAACTCTAACCAAGTCTGGTGGTTTGATCTCACCAGTCAGTCTGTTCAAGAACGATGTGGTGGTCTACGTCCATCAAGTTCATAGCTTGATGGGCCACTTATGCTTTATCCCAGAGGGTCACGCTGAGTCAGAATAACTCAACAGCAATGGGTTAATTGAGGTTTGCTTTTTTGTGTGTGTGTGTGGGAGAAAAAATGAGAGAAAACGAAGGTGACAGTTCCGGCTGATATAATTGGGTGAAACTGTTGTAAAAGAATAGTTTTGGAGGAGGTACATCATAAATTGAACTGTGGCCACACAAAATACGTGTTCATCTGCCTGGATCGTGAGTTTCAGTACTGTGGCAATTATGTGATGCCATTGTTTGACACAACTGTGCAATGATGCAATTATCCTCCATGATGTAAATTGATATGATCAACCAATCAATTTTAAGGGGATTAGGATCACATGGATGATTTACTGTAATGGAAGTTTCTCTTTGGCCATCTTTTATCTTATAAGAGGTAAAAGGAGAAAGACGCAGAGATAGGAATGCCCTCCCACCAAGAAAACCTGGAGTGGAGTGCGTCCTTTAGCCTAAAGTCCCTGAACTGCGAAGCCTTTAGACCCAGGGGAAGATTGATGACAAGGACCTACCACCAAAGTACACAGTAAAAGCTAGCATTCCCTGAGACTGGTGGATTGACAGTGCTTACAATGCTCTCAAGCGCAGCGATGATTGTGAGGATGGCACAAGACTGGGCAGTGTTCTGTTGTCCACAGGGTCACTATGAGTTGGGACTGACTCAATGGCCTACCAACAACAAAGCCACTGCCCTAAATGAAACCTCTAGCCTCTTAAACTGTGAGAGAATAATTACTGTCCATTAAACCACCCACGTGTGGTATTTCAGTTATAGCAGTACTGGGCAGCTAAGACAGGGTGCTATCTAAAGTTGTGGTGCTGAGATGCCCCTACACATTAGAATAATAACATCTACCTTTGAGGAGTTCTGGGGGTGTGGTGGTAAAGCACATGACTGCTAACTGAATAGGTGACAGTTGGAAGCCACCAACCGCTGTACTGGAGAAAGATGTGGCAGTCATTTTCTGTCAAGATTATAGCCTTGAAAACCCTCTGGGGCACCACTAGTCTGTCCTATAGGATCTCTATGAGTTGGAATCCACAGCTGTGGTAGTTACATAGTCTGTTGTCAATTTGAGACTTCAGAGTGCAGGGGTGGAGTTTAGTCTGTCAAACAGTTCACAGCTTGATGACCTCATATAGAGGCACTAAGGAGATAAATAGCTCACTGGAGGCAGGACACACGCTCACTCCCTGCAAGACATCAGTGACAACCAGCCTGATGGAGCATCGCTGATGCAGCCAGAGCCCTGGAGCTGGAGGAGCCACATGAAGACCCCTGCCAGCATTGAGATACTTACACCATCACTGGATCCACAAAGCTGGCCTGTGATCTTCTTGCATTCGGCATCATTGCATAGTTTTGTGAGTCTGAAGGGGAATTTATAGATTGGTAAAGGGCATATGGGCTAATATCAGACTTAAGGACTTGATCTGAACTGGGCTGGGATGTTTTCTCAATATTCAATTGTTCTTGTATATAAAGCTCTTTCTTATACACCTGTGAGTCTCCCTGGATTTGTTTGCTAGTCTACCTGGACTATCACACTAGCAATGGGTTTTGTTTATTTGGGATCTAACTTTGTAGGACTGCTATGAAGAGAATAATTACCGGGAGAATACGTAGAACATTACCTGTTGTTGTTACGTGCCATTGAGTCAGTTCTGACTCCTAGTGACCCTAGGTATGGTGTACAACAAACAGATGAAACACCACCCAGTCCTACCTCGTCTTCACAATTGTTCTTCTGTTGGAGTCCATTGTGGTAGCTGCTGTCCATGTGTCTGCTTGAAGGTTTTTCTCTTTTTTGATGGCTATCTACTTTACTAAGGATTATATCCTTTTCCAGAGACTGGTCTCTCCTGATAACATGTCCAAAGTCTATGAGACACAGTCTCACCATCCTTACCCCCAAGGAGCATTTGGCTGTACTTCTTCCAGCAGAGATGTATGGACTCTTTTGCCAGACCAGGGTACTTTCAAGTTCCTTTGCCAGCACCACAATGTACATGTTTCAATGCTTCCTTGGTCCTTATCCAGTGGCCAACTTTCGCGAACATATGAGGCAATTGAAAATACCATACTCAAGCATACGTTGAGACAGGCCTCAAAATAACATCCTTGCTTTTCAACACCTTTAAGAGATCTTGTGCGGTGGATTTACCCAAATGCAATACTAGGTGTGATCGCTTGACTGCTGCTTCTGTGAGCACTGATTGCTGCTCCAAGCAAGATGAAATCCTTGACAACTTCAATCTTTTCTGCATTTATCATGATGCCACCTATTGGTTCCGTTGTGAGGACTTCGGTTTTCTTTACATTAAGTTGTAGTCTGTATCGAAGGCTGCAATCCTGGTCTTCATTAACAAATGTTTCAAGTCCTCTTTACTTTTAGCCAGCAAGGCTGTGCCACCTGGCTATCTCAGGTTGTTAATAAGTCTTCCTCCAATCCTGATACCACATTCTCCTTCATTTAGACCAGTTTCTCTGATAACTTGCTTCCCATACAGAGTGAATAAACATGCTGAGATGATACAATCTTCACACACACACACACACACACACACCGTGGTTTTAAACCATGCAGTACTTCCTAAACACGTTCCAAACTCACTCTCATCGAGTCAATTCTGACTTATAGCAACCTACGGTTAGCAGCCCATTGCATAACCGCTACATAGCAAAATATTAACTATGCTAATTGCTCCTTAAGTGGAGATATCACATTAGCTCACGTACAAGAGCCCAGGATGCCGTTGAGCCTGAAGAGCTGAATCTGAGAGTTCAGTGCTGCTCACACTATTTTGGTGAGGGACTTTATTTTTTATTTCCAATCTACCACCAGCCAATATTGTTTTGTAAAATCCAATAAAGGTGAATTATTTGAAGAGGAAGGAGAGTCAAAAATAGGAGGGACAATGGAATGTGTGGCTAACTGCCTCCATGAACAGCTGCCTCCGATAACGAACGATCAGAGGAACTGGATGGTGCCCAGCTGTTACCACTGAGCATTTTTTAAAAAAGGATTCTAGCTACAAATCCTGACTGTGTGGAGAAATGAGGAACAGTTTCAAATCCTCCTGGGAATGCGGCCTGTGTTAAGCATGGTTCTAGGAACTATCTCTATGGGATCAAATTGAGAACAGCCACCAGAAAGATCAGGTGGGACATTTAGAAGGGAGTGAGTTTCTGCCAGAGGGAGAGGTGGTGCTCAGAAAGGGAGCGAGAGGATGGCTACAGCCCTGGAAGAATGGAATCCCTACCACTGTGTTGAGTCGCTGTTATGTTCTGCTTGGTATACTCTTAACAACAAATAAATTATACATTAAAAAAAAAGACAGAGCAAGTACAACTCACTAATGAGCCTGGATGCCATGGCGATTTCCAATTCCTTTGAAGGTTTCTGAATCTCTGTGTGGTGACATCTCATTATAGACAGTAATGAAGTCTGCAGGCCAGCACCAGTGGGGAATACACTGCAAGGGGCTCTGAGATTCAAGAGCCACGGAAGTCGCTAGAGAAGAAACAAGGGAAGCGAGCAGACAAGGCAAGAGGGAGTGTTGGGTGAGCCCAGGAACCAGACACCACTGTGAAAATGTTTGCAATGAGGAGCACATTAAGCATTGGCAAATCATACATTTACAAGCAATCAGCCTTAAATAGGGCTAAGAAAAAAAGCCTAATCATTCCTGTCAGGAACTTACTCCTCTCCCACAGATGTCATAGCTTAAGAGAAAGACACCGTTTCCTAATTCGCTCCCAAACACTTCAATCTAATCATCAGAGATCCAGTCTAGCGCTAGGATGCATTAAGTATCTGAAAGCTTGTAGCTACCACGCTGGGCCCCGCTTGGGACTACAAGAAGGATCAGATCTCAGAGACACCAAGCTGTCCCCTCAGGATGCCTAGGCCCCAAGCAACCGCACCTCTGTTAATCATTTACCCACGGTTTCACCCACTCAAAACTCCAGCTCCCAGACGCCTGCAAGGGCGCCTGGGCCCCGGACTCGAGTCTCCGGAGAAGACCCTTAGGGAAAAGGGTCCGATTTCTGGATGAAGATGTCCCTAAAGCAAAGGAATGCTCATAAAGACCAGTCCCCCGGTCAGCAAAAGTTGCTGAACTTTGCATGTTCTAGAACCCCCA
>NW_022107431.1:15124093-15125363 GCF_000313985.2 Echinops telfairi
GGGATGGTGTTTCCGCTCCCGCAGCTTTCGTTGCCTTTGGGGAAACGCACCGTTCAGGTGGGGAAGGTGCGGGCCGAAAGGTTTGCACAAAACGAATACCTTTAGCAGCGCGCGTGTGCGTGTGTGTGTGTGGCGGGGGCGGGGGGGACCTCTTTTGTTCCTTCCCCTCCCCGTGGTCGCAGACAAGGGGGTGTTGGTGTGGGTCCATGGGATCGGTGGCAAATCCAGCGAGGGGGCAAGGAGGAGGGGGAGGAGGAGCGCCCATCCGCCCAGGAGCCGCCGCTGCTCGGGTGGGCGCACCGGTGGTACCCTCGCCGTGGGTGGTGGGGTCCTTCTTTTTATGATGGATGGAATCGCTGCCTCCTCGCCAGCCTTCTCTTCCTCCGCCTCTACCCGGGCTGCGGCAGAGGCTGTCTGAGGACGTTTGGCCGTTTGCTTTTCTGGTCCCTACCTTCCTGTCCCCGTGGGAAAAAAAAATGTCGGAGGGGCTGGAGGATAGTGGAGGGACCCCGAGATGCTCCTGCGAGCGGGCGGTGGCTGGCAGCGCATCCCGGGCACTATGCGCCCGCCTCGGGGGTCCCTGGGCTCCGGGAGACCGGACCGGGGTCGCCTGGCCGGGAAGATGCAGGTCGCAGGGGTACCCACCCTCCGCCACCTTCCGGAGCCGCAGGGACTCGGCTCACCTGGTTTAATCCAGTGGCTCCCGGCCGACCCACTCTGGCTTCAGCCATAGATTTATATCCTAATGTCGCCAACCCTTCCCTAAATGTTTCCTGCGGTAAAGAAGTCGTTGGAAGGTTTGCCTAGAGAACTTTATAAACCTTCCCAGAGTTTTTTATTCGTCTCTCTCTGATTTTTTTTTTAATCGCTTCACGCAGAGATTCTTGGCGTCTTGGAATAACGATCCGATCACAAATCATAAAGAAAAGCGTATAGTTTGGGTTTCATCTAGAATAAGCCTTTCTGAGCCTGGATGCCATCTGCATTTCCGGCGTTCGTACATACTGGTTTTCGGCATGATGAACCCTTCCGAAAATCACTTAATTGGAGCAAGAGAAATCATTTTCACTCTTGGAATGGAAAATCGTCTCCCCCTTTCCCCTGGATTCCTAGCTGCCAGACGCTTAAAATGTGTCGTAGCTGCTAGACGCTTAAAGTGTATCGAATGCGACATGGGAAACTAAGTAAATCGCGTGTGTTTCTGAAGTCTCTCTTGCTAACAGTAACAGGTATCCATTATGGTCATCAATATCCATGAAGAGGGGACTGA
>NW_022107431.1:15125486-15138752 GCF_000313985.2 Echinops telfairi
GGTTACAAAATTTAACCACTTCGGGTGGTTCAGTTACTGCTGGGAAACAATTTCTTCTGTTCCCGTAAACTAAACATAATAATAATCATAATTAGCACACTGTGAGAATGCAGATTTATACATTCTGGTTACATTTAGGTATAGTTAGGGCAACTGTGGAGACCAGTTAATTCTCAGTTTGGGGAAAAGGAAAAACAAGTGTTTAAGATCACAAAAAGATTGGGTGCTATTATTTCTTAAATAAGCCTCTCTTCCTAGGGATGACAGCTGATCCCAGCAACGGGAGCACTCATCCCTTCTCTGGGCGCTTTATTGGGAAAGATGAAGGAAACCACCCATCTACAGAACAAATAACAGAAAGTGTTGTGCCTGTTTCAACCCTTTCTGTTCTGGATTGTCTGCTTCATCTTGGTGCTTAGATCCCCCTTCAGGGAGTGAACACCAGGAGCCCTGGTTGAGTAGTGGTTACCCATGTTGGGCTGCTAGCCACAAAGTAAGCACTTCAGAACCATCCGCTGCCCTTTGGGGAGGACAGAGCTGTCTGCTCCTGTACAGAGTTTCACACAGAGACAGTTCTACCGTCTTGCAGGGTCACTGTGGGAGGAGTCAGCTCAGTGGCAGTGAGTTTGGTTTGGGGCTTAGGAAAAATGGAACTAACAAGGCTGAGTGGCTGGCCCTGTTCTGGTCTCAGGCTTTTAGTTTTTCCTTCTCAAGTTGGTATCTTATTAGCTTAGGAAATCCCACTGGATACTAATGGATTTGAATTCATAATATTGAAGCTAGCCCCAGTAGTGTAGTAGGTTAGGTGTTGGGCTGCTACCCACAAGCAGTTAGTTCAAAACCATCAAGAGGTTCTGTAGGGGGAAAATGAGGCTTTCTACTCCTGTCCAGATTGACAGTCTTGGAAACCCACAGGGGCAGTTCCACTCTGCCCTTTGGGGTCACTGAGTCAAAAGGCGCCCCATGGCAGTGAGTCCTGAGGTTTTTTTGAAATCCAGTATTACTCCTATGGACTTCCTATTCTTTTGCTGCGTCATCATCCCCATCGTCCTTGTCATCATCGTCATCATCCATAGCCTTCCTTAATATTGCTCACCACTAGAGCTAGGGGCATTGAAGGAAAGAATAAATATTTGTAGCCCTTATAACAAGCAAATGAAATGAAAATGAATGATCTAAAGCTAAGTTGATTAAAATTCTGCTTGACTCAGGCTGGAGAGTGAGAAAGCATTTACCTGTTAATTCACAGCTGTAGAGATAATGACCTTCAGAGGAGAAGGCCAGTGATTGAATCGTGTAGTCTTTTCTGGAAAAATACAAGATGGGCAGGGGCGGGTTACTCTGTAAGCAAGGTAAACACGGGCTTTGCCTTTTTACTAATCTGTGGTGAGCAATTTCATGCCCCATGTGAAATTGCTCACCACAGATTAGTAAGGAAGCACAAGTAAGCCAGTGCTTACCTTGTTAACTGGATAGTCCTTCCCTACCAAGCAGTCAGTGTCCATTTTGAAAAGAGACTGATTCTGCAGAAGTGTTCTCTAGGGTTGGGAGAGAAAGAGAATCCAGCCAGATCTAAAAGCAGAATCTTTGATATAAAAAAGATGAGGGATTGTTTACTACAGATTAGTAAGTAAAGACAAGCTGTGATTACCTAGCTCATTGGGGATCTTGACCCTGGAGATGGCATAGGTGAGCTAAGAAGGATGGGAATGTATCCAACCGAATTATTACTTAAGAACTATGTTTCTGAAGGCCCAACTCTGCTTCCTTAATACTAATGCTATTGCATTACCCAGAGGGGTTAGTGTGAAACCCGCCATGTACCCAGTAGATGAGAATGTTATGGTGTTAATAACATTTCATTTTATCTGACTGTGAAATTATACCACCTTTCCAGTGACAGATGGGGGGTGGGGATGGCGGGTTGGACAGAACTTGAAATATTACATTCAAAATTTAACCTTCCTTATCCTTCCCCGCCCCCATCTTCACCGATTCCCCAAAAGATACTTCCCCAACATCTGAAGAAAGTCATTTTGATTGCCTTTCATGGTCCTGTGTCAACACCTAGTCCAGGGACTGACTGGTAAGAGGTAGGTGCTAAAATAAACATTTCTCAATGAACAAATTTTGCACAACTGACGGGTCATAAAAAGAGGGGGGGGGATGAAATCTTAAGAGCTGGACCCCAATTTATAAAAAGAGCTCTCATGCCCTTTGCCAAGTGTGATATCCTAAGGATCACACCCATGGCAAACAATCATATGTAGGGTGTGTCACTTTGTGAACATGCCTGACTTTAACCTACCACTCACTGCCATGAACCTGATTCGGACTCATAGTGACCCCATATACGGTTTATGAGGCTGTCAATCTTTACAGATGCCGACAGCCTCATCTTTCTCCTGCGGAGAGGTGCAGGGGTTTGAACACCTGATCTTTCAGTTAGCCGTCCAACGCCCTCAGTATCACAGGGCTTCTTAACCGCAATATGTGTTAGGTTAAAGACATGCCTATTTACAATGCAGCATCAACTCTACAGACAAAATGTGGATGCAAGACCTCCTCATGACATTTAAAGGCCAAAAAAAAAAAAAAGAAATAAATCTCTTCACCACTTTATTGGTTCTCTTGTATGCTTTTCTTATTTATTTAGATACAGATGTTAATTTCTTTAAAGGCCCTTTTATTGTGAATTAGGCGAAGGTTTACAGAGCAGATCATCCGTTTTTACGTTCAACAATTCTCATTTTAATTTGAATACAAATGTTAATTAGGGGGTGGGGGAGGCAAACCCAAACAGGGAAAGGGAGTGCTGAGTGGCAACGATGACAGAAATCCTTGGGATGGTAAGGCCACGGCTCACCTGGTGTAAAGAGGAAGCAATGGAGGCTTGGTTCACCACGTCCGCCTGCCCCCGGCATCCACAGCAGTGTCCCCCCCACCCCTCCCCCGGTCTGGGCGACCCATCTTGTGCGGTGCCAGGGAGCAGCCAATAATCACTCCCGGTTCGAGGGTCTTTCATTATTCTATCCAGAGCCCGACTCGCGCACACACACTTTCCTATGACAAACTCCTCCTGAAAAATTCTCCGATGTCCACGATGGATTCTGCTGGCTGCCTCTGTCAGAGGAGCGCTTGGGGGGTTTTCTTGAGAAAACTCCAAACCAAACACGCCGCAAGCAAGTTGATTCAGACTCTTAGAGACCCTGGAGAACTGGATAGAACTGCCCCTGTGAATTTCCAAGACCTCAACTCTCTGGGGAAATAGGAAGCCTCCTCTTCCTCCCGCCTAGAAAACTGCGGACCTTGGGGGATTGCGGCCCACCGTCGCAAAGGTGCCACCAGGGCTCCTTCCTGAGATAAGCAGGGTTAAAAGGAAAGATAAGCATTGATTGGAAGCCAATGGAGCACTAATTAAAATTTCTCATTCGAATTAATTCAACTTAATTATAAAACCTTTGAATCAGACCTTATCTCAGTTTTCAAGCCTTCGGTGAGGCTTAGGCATTTGAACAATTGTATTCTAATCTCTCACCTTAATGAATTTTGTATTTGCATCATTGCATTTGATTCAGTGGCTTTACAAGCTCCTGCCTTTGACTTTAAATTCTCTGATTTTCTACTAAGAAGCCCTGGCAGTCTATAGTGAGTTATGTGCTGGGCTGCAAACTGCCAGGTCAACACTTTGAAACCACCAAGCTCTCAGAGGGAGAAAGATGAGGCTGTCTACTTGTGTAAAAAGTTACAGCCTCAGAAGCCCACCTGGGCAGGGCTTCTCTGTCTGACAGGGTTGCTGTGAGTCCAACTTGATTCAATGGCAGTAAGATAAGTAAGAAAAGAAAATTTATTTCAAAAGACGAAATGTTTAGTTTGGAAGAATCCGGAAAGTTCCTTGAGCATTATACTCCATGTTCAACATAAACTTCAATAATTATTGATAACTCTGTTTACTAAATGTAGTAAAGCCTTAGTAATTCAGAATCAGTTAACCTAGCATTTACCATGAGTGGGAAGGTGGGGTGGAAAACACCACTCTCTCCGATTGAACTGGATGGGAATTCTTGCCCTACTATTGAGCGGATGTGTGAGTTTTTCATTAAATTACAATACTGTTGCATCCATGAAATCCTAGCATGAGCAGTAAAACTTGAAATCTCTCTGAATCCCCTAAACTTTGTATTTGAATTTGTTTTTTTTAAGTCCCTCGGTCAGTAAATATAATTTTGTTATAGACGATGAGGATGATTTACAAAGCCAGCCTTTACTTCTTTATATCGGGCCACAGGTGAGTGGCTATTGAAATAAACCAGTTATAATTCTAGAGCCGTGCCCTCACCGTACAACCGTAACAACCCAAGGAGATTTATGACGTCAGCGAAAGGAACAGGTAAGTGGTTATCTCATTTTTTTCAATGATCTTGGGTCTTCCCTCTTGCATGGTGAGTCAAGTCCAGGGAAAATGCTTTTGTTGGAATTGACAACAATGGCTACGTTATGTCATTATTGTACAGTGTCAATGACAGGCAGGGGCTAGCTTGTTTGGTTTCTCATGAAAGTTGATCGAATCCAGAGGTTTTATGGGTTTTTGGACTCTGGGAAGACCATTCCCTGGATTCTATTTTTGGGTTCCTCCAAGCGCTGTCATTTTTTCCCCGGCAGCCTCAGTCTTCTGCTCCTGGATGAGTTAGCTTGCTGCTGCTGTTATTAGTTGCCATTGAGCTGCCTTTGACAGGTGATGACTCATGTAGAGCAGCATGAAACAGCCACTGCCTGGTCATCCACCAGCTTCAAGGTTGTTGGCCTGCGCCAGGCCATGTTACAGCCTCTGCATGTTCAGTGCCTTGCAAGCTAGGGCCTCATCTTCGAGCCCTGTGAGAGACAGGCTTCTGCTGCGGTCCCTAGCGCTCTCGTTGGCTAATTTGAAAATTGGCCTTTCTTCTGCAAGCTCTGCTCAAACCTGCCTACCCTGGGTCAGTTAGCTGCGAGGCCTGGCAAAAGCATCTGAAAAGGTTCTCTTGAGAGAAAGGGACTTTCAAAAGCAGAGGGTGTAATTTAGTAGAACTGAGACCAGGTTTTGTAGTCAAATAATCAAGAGACGGAGGCCTAACCTCATTGAGCCGTAACATCAACATCTGTCAACCTGGAGATACTGGCGGTGCGTATCTCAGAAATGTTGAAAGCCGAAATGAAATTACATCTACAAAAATGCCTCATACATTGGCAATTAGTATGCAAGTGTTTGATACTGTCCTAGAGTTTAATAATTTCATAAGCACAAGAAATACTGTGTAGAGGGGAAGTGCTGAAAGGCATCTTAATTTCCTGCTAGTATTTTTCATCAGTAACATGACCGCCGTTGTGGGGACTTCGCTTTCCAGGTATTCGCTGAGAATGCTAACCATTCCTGACTAGCTTGCTTTCAAAACCAGGTAGATGGACGTCATCAATGCCATCTACCTGGTTTTGACAGCAAGCCAGTAATGCCGTAGTCTACAATTTGTAACCAGTTTTTAACAGTAGCCAATCGGGTATACTATAATTAGCCTGTGGTCTGATATAAGGAAGTAAATATTTGCTTTATATATCATACTCACAGGCCTCTGCTGTTAAGTGTGCAACCAGAAGCAAAGGTGCCTCCGCAGAGAGGCCTGGCGATCTGTTTTTGTAATATCCTAACTGTAACCCCTATGGGAACAGTTATGCTTCACACACATGGGGTCACTGTGAGTGGAAGTGGACTAGGGAGCCACAGACAACTGGGACACACTGTCCATCATAGGGTCTTTGGATAGAAGGAGCCATCCAATATGGCTCCTTCCCACAAGGAGCTCGCATGTAAGCTTCCTCAGGTTGTTCCCATGGGGCTTCTGTCTGGTGAGTGCTTGCTGTCTAGCCTTTCACATCACAACTCGACGTCCTGGGCGTGATGGACAAGCCTCTCCTTAAGGTGAGGGATTCAGGCCAGGGCTGCTTGGGCTTTTTCCACCCTCAAACCCTTTGAGCCTGAGAAATTCCCAACATGGGCAAGCACTGCCACAAATGCCCCGGATTCATGACATGTTTGATTTTGAGTTAATTTTTGGACATTAAGCATTCAGAACCATTTTGCTGTTCCCAAATTCTTCACCACCCCCACATTCAGTTACGTGACCCCATATGAGGCTGCGGCCCACAGTTTAAGAGGCTTTGATTTAGGCTAATTGCCTCACAAGTTAGAGTAGAGACATCAACCCCATTGGCACAGTGGATTAAGCATTGGGCTACTAATCCAAAGATAGGCAGTTTAGACCCACCAGCTACTCCATGGAAGAAGGTCTGCAGTCTTGTAAACTCTTAGAGGCGTTCAGCTTTGCCCCATCTGGTCGCTCTGGGTCTGGAGTAGATGACACTGGGTTTGGTTTACCAAGTGCAAGCAAGCTGCTTAGCAGAGACTAGACAAGGGGAAGGGAAAGCAGGAAGTGGCTCTGCTGGAGGATGACGTCAACAACCACCATCCATGAAAACAACGGAAGGCTGGAGGCTTAACCCTCTTTGTGACCCTCTCTGTCACCAATTCTCTGTCATTGCAGAACATACATGTCTACTGTATGTTTTCTCTCCACTGGAAGGCTATCCTAGGTGATCATTATAACAATTCTAGATATATTAAAATGTTGAGGCAGGGCTAGGCAAAGGGAGAAAAAGCAAGTGCAATCCCAACCCATCCCTAGGATCCATGTTTTTTATGCAGTAACAAAAAACAATATCGTAATATTTTCCCCTGGTATTATTGCAGGTCTATCTTTAGTCGTCACCTTTTATAATATATTCACAAAAATCCAGAATATCCTCTCCTGATATATATACACATACATACACACATGCACATATATCTATATGTGTGTATATATATTTGCTTGAGGCAGAAATTTAAAGACATCTTCAACATCAAATCACTGGGGTCAGCCTGAAACCTAGCAGCTGAACTTTACTTCGATTTGGAAAGATGTGCTACTAAGTATGCACTCAGGATAGGAGCTCAGGTAGCACCATGGTTAAGCACTCGGCTGCTAACTTGCAAGGTTGACAGTTCGAACCCACCAGCCTTTCCTTGAGAGAAAGACTGGCAGTCTGTTTCTGTAAAGATTTACAGCCTTGGAAAGGCTTTGGGCGCAGCTCTACTCTGTTCTATTGGGTTGCTATGGATCAGACTTGACTCTGGCATGGGGTCTACATTCATTCAATCAGGATAAAGCCTTCAGATCCTAGCAAAATATCTTGCCTACACAGTTAATTTCCCTATGTACAGAAATGGAAGACATTGACATTAGGAATTAGCTTGAAGGTAAGCTAAACCCCCATATCGGTCACTAAATTTATCTTGCTTGCCATTGAACCTTTAACTGGGCTGTTAATAAGTAACTGTATGTGCTAATTTGAGTTTCAACCCTATTTCTTTCTCAATTTAGTTCTACTTAGCACTACTGCACAGTATTTTATCTGTGACCCAGGAGATTAGTATGATCAAGATTCACGAGATATGATGTACAAATGTGCTTGATACACTTGATGTGTGGATTGTTATGGGAGCCCTCAATAAAATGATTTATTAAAATAAAATTAAAAAGATTCACCAGATAAAAGAAAGGGGGAAGCGAATACCCTTTACTTGGGCACTAATGCATAGACGGAGACCCTTGGTGAGTAGATCTCAGAGCTCAGCTGGTAACTGACACTTCATCGGTTCCAAACGATCGATCTCTCTGTGGGAGAAAGATAGAATCGTCTGCTTTTGTAGAGACTTACAGCCTTGGACACCTGTAAACCAGAAAGCCAAGCCAACTGCCATCGAGTCAAGTCACCTCACAACGACACTGGAGGACAAAATAGAAATGCTTGCCAGAGTTTCCTAGACTGTAAATCATTATGGAAGCAGAAAGTCTCACCTTTCTTCAATGGAGCAACAGGTGGTTTTGAATGGCTGGCCTTGCGGTTAGTAGCCCAATGTGTAAACCTCTATGCTATTTGGGCACTTTAGAAACCCCACAGAGCAGTCCTCCTCTGCCCTCTCAGGTTGCTGTGAGTCAAAACCGACTCAACACCCGTGGGTTTTTGTTTGATGGCTCTATGAAGACATGCTGTGAAAGAAGACAGTGACACTTTGATAAACCATTCTGACGTGCTGGGTGCCCTATTATGAAATGGAAGTTTAAACACTAGAGTAAGGTCATCATAGCGACTCACAGGGTTGTGGTGAGTTAGAGTAGATCTGACAGCAGTTGGTTGAGTTTGGAGGTATTTGTGTAAATTGGTGCCTTTGAGTGAAGTTTAGACTCATTGTGACCCATAATTGTTGACGTGCTGGGGCCCCTTGGTGCACTGACTCTGTCGAGCCAGGTTGACAAGTCTTCCTCCTCTTGGCTGCCCTTCTGCTTTACCAAGTACGATGTCATTTTCCAGGGATTGGTCTTCCCTGAACCTGAGACCAAGTCTCACCATCCTTGCTTCCATGGAGGATTTTGGATAGACTTCTTCCAAGACAGATTTGTTGTTTATTTTGCTCAAAGCCCATGGTCTATTCCGTATTCTTAAAGCTATACATATCCCAGCATGAATTGGAGTATTAGAAATTTCCCCCATGACTATTGGTGTGAAATTTGACATTTGATTTGGGGTGAAATTTGACATTTGATTTTTTCCCCTCTCTCTTTGTTATTATTATTATTTTGAAATTAGTTGAGATTGAAAAGCATCCATTTCTTTTTGGTCTATTTACAGGAAAAATCGGTGTTGACCTCTTATTATTTCTAGGATATGTGCATAATTTTACTTGCAATTTCAAACATATTAAGAACTCAAATATTAAGTCTTTCAGTAAACAAAGAAAACACCCTGCTGTTTTATTTTTTTTTCCTGGCCATCAGGAATAGATCAGGGTTCATCAAACTTCAACTCTTAAGCTATATGCAGCTTTGCCATGTGCCTCTGAAATGAAAATTTAAAAAAATTAATGGATATTCTCCAGATAATGATGATTTCATTTGTTTGTTAAACTAGATGTATGGCTCTCAAATAATTTTTAGATTGTTTTGATGGACAGGATTGGCTCTTCTGCCTCTAAAGTTTTCAGCCCCCTGGATTAGCCTGATTGTCACATGTATACCAGTTTATGAGAAATAATGTTGGCAATTTTGACTTAATCTATCAAAGACCACATTTTTATCTACATGACTTCATACTCAGTCATCGCAATTTTAGCTGTGAAAGAAATATTTTAGACCAAATCACCCTACTATCTTCAAGGTCAGCAGTTCAAAACCACCAGCTGCTCCGATGGAGAAAGATGAGGCTTTCTACTCCCATAAAGAGTAGCAGTTTGGGAAACCCACAGGAGCAGCTCGACTCTGTCTTCTGGGGCTACTCCTATGAGTTGGAACCAACTTGATAGATGTGAGTTTGAATGAAAACCAATGTTTGATAACCTACCAGTATTATTTATCATGATGGTTCTAGTTGAAGGATATATGTGTATATCTTTTTTACTGCTGAAAACTAAGAGATGGGGACATTCTTATATACTGGGATTGTATTCAAAGTCCAGTGCTCTGGTAAGACAATTTGGTGTACCAGTGTCTTGTGTTTCTGTGTGTGTTTCTGCCTTGCACATAGGTAAGTGGGCAGCCACAGTCTTAGTGTCATGAATCATAACCACGTGTTCATGATAAAATGAAACATATGTTAGAATACAGGGAATCAACCATGTCCGAAGAACAGGGAAACGCTAAGCAAGAAGGCTGACATCAGCAAACAAGATTAGCAGCCCAAAATTCACTCTCTCCTCAAGTATAATATTCAGTGCATTATTATGTAACACTGCTGTTTTATGTAACCATTTCCAGTTTTGTGAATTCATGTGACCCGATCTTAAGAAGGTATTTTTTCCCCATTAATTCAGTAATTTCATTCACTGAACTTCTGAGTAATGCAAATGATGTTTCACGAGGTAGAATTTCATTGAATCTGTGTTGGTCCCAGGAAGGAAGACTCAGAAATGCTTTTCTTGACCTGCTATGCTAGGGTGAATTATTTCTTAAAAATTCCTGTAGACACTACCAGGATTCAGTCCCATTGATTTCAAACAGCCGCTCAAGATTTTTCTTGTTGAAGATTACTTCTCCCTGAGTTTATCTTTTATCAAATCAGTTTGATTTTTTATAATGCCGAGAGCTTTCGAGGTTGTTTTGGAAATACAAGCAATACTGGATGCACCTTGGGTTTTGTTCACAGGGCAGCACAGTGAGTTAATGTCTCAAGGAGTTATTAAGATTTGGGGAGAGTGACGAGTGTGCTTGTCTGCTTATTGTCAGTGAGATGATTTTTCAGGGCATGTCGATTTCTGGCTTAGTGGAATCGCTACGAGTAGGTGCCAGTGAGGCTAGCTTTTGGTTACAGACAAAATCAAATTCAATACCTGAGTGTGCTTTTCTCTCTGTGACTACCCGAGAGTTTGGTTAGAGCTCAGGGAAAAAGAAGGTGGCCTTGTACGTAAGAACGGAGATTGGGGGCAAAACCTACATCAGTGCCAGGCAGCACAAATGGTAATTGTCTTTTGGTTTATTTGGTAACTGAGGTCTGTGCGGGCCTGAGTTTCCAAATGTTTGGTTCAGATTTCTGAGTTTTCTTCAAGTTCAGTTAGTCATCTATATCACTTACCCATTTCCCGCCTTTGGAGCCCAACCCCATAACTGGGAGAACTAAAATTAAATAAAGCTTAGCAAGGAGGACTCAAGGAGCCGACGGACTAGGTGACGAGGGAAGACATATATATGTAAATTATTATTATTATATTCTAAAAGAGGACTGACACAGGAAGGATCATGCAATTTATTTTCAGGTGGCCAAATATCTAGGCAAAGGCCCATGGAGCTTGTTACATTTTCTTACCTTATGGAAAGATAGCCTTTTGACAGGCAAAGGTCTTCCAGGGTCAAACCCCAACCATACTCACTGCTGGCGAGGCAGTTCCAACTCATGGCGGCTCAACAGAGCAGAGTCAACTGGCCCTGGTGGGTTTCCAAGACTGTCCCTCTTCACAGGAGGAGAGAGCTTCTTCTCTGTGCTGCAGCGTAGCCAATGGTTTCCAACTGCTGACCTTGAAGCTAGCAGCCCAATGTGTAACCACTATGGCACCAGGGCTCCTATTTCCAGACTCAAGGATGATAAAAATGAGTAAGGCCCGGGCATAGGGAAAGGGCAGGACATGCCGGGGCACAGTCCGCCCGAGATTTGCCTTCTTTGAGGGAAGCAGGATGGAAAAGCCAGCAAGGAAGCAGATACTGTCCATGGATCACGTGGCTGTTGGTACTTGCCCTTGTGTCAGCTCTGACTCAGGGCACCCTAACAGAAAACACCATGTAGCAAGGTAGCATTGCCAGGTCCTGTACCATATTCACTCTCCTCGGGATGTTTGAGTCCACTTTGTCACGGCTGTTGTGCCAAGCCATCTCTGAGAACCCCCCTCGTTTTCGCTGACCCCGTCCCAAACACGGGCAGAAAGATGACGCTTTCTAGTTCCATGAAGAGTCACCGTCTCAGAAACCCAGGGCGGCAGTTCTACCCTGTCCTACAGGGTCACCTTGAGTCAGAATTGACTCAATGGCAGTGAGTTTTTAATATGTATATCTCAATCATATCTCTTTCTAGTGATTTAGAATTCCTGAATGGTGTATCCAAAGTAAGAAAGTGAAGGTCTCTCCGTTTTTGCTTTTGAGGAGCATTCTGGTTGCAATACCAGATGATACGTGAAAAGTGAATATTGTCCTTGGTTGAAGCTGCCTAAGGTAGAGCTTTTCAACTTTTGCATTCCAATCGCCAATAATTATCACCAATGAGGATACAGGATTGCAGCTTTTAATATAGATTACAACTCAATATAAAGAAATCCAGCATCTTCGCTACTGGGCCAATAGGTAACATCATGATAAATGGAGATAACATGTTTGACATTATCAAGGGGTTTGTCTTGCTTAGATCCATCATCCATGCTCTCGGAAGCAGCAGTGAAGAGATCAAAAGACACATTGTATTAGGTCATCCGCTACACAAGCCCTCATTTTTGAGAAGCAAGGATGTTACTTTAAGGACTAAGATGGGCTTGACCCAAGCCATGGTGTTTTCAGTTACCTCACATGCTTGCGGAAGTTGGAGCTTGAAGAAGGAACACTGAAGACAAATGGCTGCATTTGAATGGTGGTGCTGGAGAGACTATTGGAAGCACCGGGGACTGCTGCTACAAGAACAAGCTGTCTGTCTGCGAAGAAGACCGACCCTGCCACTTGAAGTTGCTGTGCATCAGCATCAACTCGATGGCTTCTCACAGCAACAACGGGTCTGCATGTAAAGGACAGGTACGGGGAGAAGGATGCTTGCACAGAAACCAAGATCAGGAGGAACATAAACCAGAAGTTGCCAGAGAATGAACGAAGATTCTGTAGTACGCTCTGAAACCCAGAAGTGGAGATGTTTTGAACAAATGTTACTCAGGTGTTGTCAAGTTTCCCAAAAAAGGATTGGGGAAGAGAATGGCAGGTGTAAGGAGAAGACACAGCTGAGCTGTGTGGCTGCCCAGAAGGGGAATAAGATGAGGGTCAGGAAGCCGGTGTTAGATTTGGCAAGGAGGAAGTAATTTGTATTATCTGGGGAAAGCACCAGTGATTAATGATTTATATGGAATCTCTTTCCAAAAGGGTTGAGGCAACCTAAGGAAAAGCATTTTCACACCAAACAATGAAAAGGAAACAACAGGAAGATAAGAAACCACAACACACTTTTGTTCTGAGGCTTCTGGCAGTCAAAAACACAAGGGTGACAGGACCAGGTTCGCCCACCTGGTTGGTTACGGAAAGCAAATGGGTTGTCAGAGGAATTTTATGCCTTGGCACCAAATTCTCTGAAGAACCTATCTCCTGGGTCCTTAGATAAGGAGCAGTGAGTAACGACGACAGTGAGGCTAACTGTGGTTCTCCTACAGCTACAAATTCACTTGGAAGTGCTCTTTATTTATTGAGCCCTTCGAGGTTTAGGGTGTAGTGTTAAGATGTGGTGTTAACAAACCCAGGAACAAGGGAACAACAAGTGATCCAAATTGGTGATGAGGAGGGTGTGGGAGGCCTGGTAGGACATGATCAAAGGTAATGTAACAAAGAGGAATTGCTGAAACCCTGTTGGGGACTGAGCATGATAGTGGGACAGGAGGAAAGTCAAGGGAAATAGAGGAAAGAGCTG
>NW_022107431.1:15140055-15154095 GCF_000313985.2 Echinops telfairi
AAAAAAAAAAAAAGATGAGACCTGAAACTGTAAAGCATTGCGAATTTTGTGTATAGGGACTAACTGGGCATAGGGACACTTCCAGTTCTGACAAATCAACAAATGAGACAGTGTGGGAAAGGAAGATTTCCTGGAGAGAAGATACTATGTCCTTCAGGGGTGCTGCTCCCTCTGCTTAGGAAGCTCTTCCCCATGCTTTCTCATTGTTCAAGTTGCACCTCAAGCACCCTCTCTTTAAAGAGGGCTTTGCAGACCTCCTTTGCTAATGCTGTCCCTCCTTCACACACACACACACACACACACACACACACACACCACACATCACCCTCTCACAATAATCTGGTTTATTTAATTCAGAGCATTTGTTGTTCTGTTACATGGCTGTGCTTCTTATATGTCTTCCCCCATCTCAAGAGCTCACATGTAAGCTAGTACACAGAGCTTTGTCAGAAAGAGTAGGTAGGTGCTCGGTATCTTGGAGGCATGAATGTTCTGTGTAGGAGGCAGTCAGCTCCGTCTTAATGTGATAGCGAGGTGGGTCCTTAGTGTAGGGAATCAAGTAATCTCTCCCTGAAATGTTAGTTGAGAAGAAAAGGATGATTATGATGCTCATAGATTTTTGTCCTGGGAATAATATGAACTTTGGGCTTGGGGAAAAAGCCCAGACTTTGTATACATTTTCATGTGTACTCACAAGGAACAGGTATGGGCATGAATGGAAATGTCATGACTAGTTTTTGAATCATTTTTTTCAGGCTTAGATGAGAGACCTGATGGTGTAATGGCTTTGGATTGGGCTGTGATCTATAAGGTCAGCAGTTCAAAACCACCAGCTGCTCCACGGTAGAAAGACGGGGCTCTCTATTCTCAAAAAGTTAGTATTGGAAACCCACGGAGGCAGTAGTCTGTCCTAGAGGGTCACTACAAGTTGACATTAACCCAATGGCAGTGAGGAAGCCTAAAGAAGAGGCTTCATTGGTTTCTCACCATGGCAACTCCATTTCCTTCGTTTGCGGTAAAGTTACTGAATTTCACCCTCTTAAGTTTTGGAGAACATCTTTCAGAAACATTTTATGTTCCTTTAATATGAAGGATTTTGCCAAACTTTCTCTAAAAGTAGATGGTCAGTAGGTGATATTTTCTTTAAGCTCTTAGTGTCTTAAAGTGTATATGTTCGTATGTCCAGTAGGGCATGCACCAACGTTTCTAAAATATAAATCAAGTCACTCACCTAGTAAATTAGAGGTCCAGTTGACAGACGCTGATTAGAATCAGAGAGGAATCTGGAGCTCGAGAGAACTTTGGTAGAAAAGTCTTTGAAGAAACTCTTATTGCTGTTGTTGTTGTTAGGTACCATCCAGTAGGTTCCAACTCACGGTAACCTTATACACAATAGAACAAAACACCGCTCAATGAATTGTTCTTATACCTGCACAATTCTTCCTATACCTGAGCCCACTGTTGGAGCAAAGTGTCAATCCAACTTTCCTCTTTTTGGCTGCCCCTCTACTTAACCAAGCATGAAGTCCTCCAGGGACTGGCTCTCCTAACAAGATGCCCAAAGTATGTAAGACAAAGTCTCGCCATCCTTGTCTCTTAGGAGCACTCCAGACTTACTTCTTCCAAGAGAGGTAAGTTTGTCCTTTTAGCACTGTATGGGACTTTCAATAGTCTTCCCCAGCACCACGATTCAAATGCATCCATTCTTCTTCAGTCTCTCTTACCCAATATCCACCTTTCACATGCATGTCAGGCACACCTTAGTCCTCAAAAAAGTATCCTTCCTCTTCAGACTCTAAGGAGGTCTTCTGCAACTGATTTACCTAATACAATTTGTCTTTTGTTTCCTTGACTGCTGCCTCCATGAACATCGACTCTGGCTCCAAGGAAGACAAACTCCGTGGCAATGTCAACTCTTCTCCGTTTATCATGATGTTACCGATTGGTCCAGTTGTGAGGATTTGGGTCTGTGTCACATTGAGTTGTAATCCATACTGTTATGTTAGTTGGCATCAATTCCTGGCCAAGTTGTGCATAACTGAACAAAGGTTGTTGTCTCAATCTTACACCATCTTCATGATCATTGGTGTGTTTGAACCCAGTGGCTCTACTGTCGTTTACATTTTTCTTTGAAGAAAGAATTTATGAAGTCTTAAATGGGACAAATACAAATGAGCTATAAAGATGTATCAGCCAGTTGAGGGAGCCCAGTAGCAGGAGGTCACGATGGTGTCCAAGAGGTTCCTATGATACAGAGCTTTAAAAAGGCTATGGGAGGCCAAAGAAAAATGTGACAAGAACGTGATTGGCCACAGGTCAATGCATCATAGTTACCTATGGATCTGCTGAAGCCGGGAAAGGGGGCTCTGATTGGGACATGACATAATGTTAGACAAAGGAGTTTGCAGCATTGGTCCAGGGGCTTCCCTAAGGCAAGGCTCATGATTATGCAATGCTCATTAAGGCGATCTACATCAAGAATACACCCAGGTAAGCTTCTATGAGTGAGTGCCTCTCCCTGGGCTGGTCAGGGGAGTGGAAGTAATCCACTTTCCAATATACTATGCCAAAAGCAAGACGACTCACATCCCTGGTCAGAGGGAATTCAGTGAAGCTTACATCCACGTGGGGACTCTGCTATGGATTTTGGCTTTCTCTGTCATCCACTGTTTGTAAACCGGGCCCCTTGTTTGAACTATTGTGTGGATCCATCTCATTAAGTCTTTGCCTCCTTTCCCTTGGCCCTCTACTTTTCCAAACATGATATTCCTTTGTAGAAATGGGTCTTTCCTGATGAGCTTGAAAAAACTATGAGTCTCTGGAGAAGTAGCAGCAGCCTCAGGGGGTTAGAAGAATCAAAAGAAGCTTTTATTGAGAGTGGAGAGAAAAATGAGCTTGGTGTCTGTGAGAGTCGAAATGATTAATGGAGAAGATTCAGGGATACTGTCATGGAATTTCCTAGAGCATTAATTTTTTTACTTGTTCCTAAGTGATTTAATATATCTCTATATCAAAATATAAACTATACATTTTATATTTTCATATATATTTAAGTCAGTTCTAGTACTTGGCGGGAATGTGATCTATTTAGCCACCATTGGGGTTTCGCCTCTAGGTTATGGGGGTACAAGTTTGTGATTCAGTGGGCTTGCGGAATTTCCCCAAGGTTGTATAGACAAGCAAATAATTTTAGAATCACGCAGCATAATTACCTAAAAAGGCACCTTGAAACTAGCTGAGTCCACAAAGATTAGAGGTACTATTTTCCCCCTTTTCTCCTCCGGTAAAAATTTAGGCTGTGGCCCAAAGCAAGATGTTGGGAGCCAAGGATTATACTTTGTTTTTCTCAAAGGACTAAAGTTAAAGCATCTGAGATGGGGGGAAAGTGTTTCCAGTTTACGAAGAGACAGAATAAAAACTACTCCAGTTAGTCTTCTCTGTTTGTCAAAGGGGGCGTTTTGACCTGCACCATCTCTTTGGTCAGTCTCTGCAAACATGTACTCAAAGCACGTTCATTGCAGCACAGGACATGTGAGAATGAGGAGTCAGAGGGAAGAGATTCCATTCTCTTCTTGCCTTCTCTCATTCAAGAAAATTTATGGCTAAGAACATCAAGAGTTCTGGGCACAAGGGGGAGAAGTGAGCTCATTTTTCTAGGCTAAAGTGTGACTTCCAGGAATGTCCCAGAAGGAGCCGCCTACTTTATCTTTACCCCTTAGCTGGTTCTTGGCATTTGCCTGCCAAACTTGCTTCCTAGTGTTCTAGGCACGGAAGCCCATTTCAGAGAATTAAAAACCCGATTAACTAAAGTAGAAGAATTCTGACGCCCATAAAAAAGGAAGAAAAATCATATTTAACCATGGTAGAAAATCAAGCAGAATTAGGCAACAATATAAATGGAGTGTATATTGTTTCCTCACACTTTTAAGCTGTGTCTACTTCTCATTATAGCTTCGGGTTTTTGTTGTTGTTGTTGTTGCTTCCATCGTGCTAATCTATATACTACTTTCATACAAAAACATGGTTGGCATATCTCCGACATATAAATAACATGCTCAGCATATTTTAAACTGAAAAAAAACAAGAAAAATTCAAGCCTCCAGTTGCAATATTGAAAGCTTGTTTGGGAAAATATTGAATGATGTAGGAAGCATCAAGAGAAGATGGAAAGAATACACAGTTACTGTACCAACAAGAACTACTTGACCTTCAACAATTTAAAAAAGTTAGCACACAACCGAAGGCCCAGTGGTACTGAAGGAAGAAGTTCAGGCTGCAGTGAAAGCATTCGCCAAAAACAAGGCTCCAGGAATTGATGGAATGCCAAATGAAATGTTTCAACAAGCTAATGCAACACTAGAACCACTTAGTTATTTTTACCAGAAAATTTGGAAGGCGGCTAGTTGGCCAACTGACTGGAAGATCCATATTTGTACCCATTCCAAAGAAAGGTGACCCAACTAAATGCTCAAATAAGAGAAACAATAACATTGATATCACATGCCAGTAAAATGGTGCTAAGATCATCCAACAAGGGTTGCATCAGCACAGGCCAGATTCATCAGTTCAGGCCGGATTCAGAAGAGGACGAGGAACAAGCTATCATTGCTGATGCGGATGTCAGATGATGTTATCTCAAAACGGAGGATGCCAGAAAGATGTTTATTTGTGTTTGTTGATTAGCCAAGTCAGTTGACTGTGTAGCTCATAATAAACTAAGGATAACCTTGATAAGAATGGGAATTCCAGGACCCTTGATTGTGCTCATATAAAGTGTCTACATGGCTCAAGAGGCATTTGTGCAAACAGAACAAGGGGACACTGCATGGTTTAAAACCAGGCAAGGTGTTTTTCAGTGTTGTATCTTCTTGCCACATTTATTCTGTCGGTGGAGCAAATAATTGGCTTATATGAAGAAGAGTGTAGCATCAAGATTTAAGGAAGGCTTATTGATAACCTGGTATATGCAGATGACATAACCCTGCTTGTTGAAAATGAGGGGGATATATTAAGCACTTGCTGCAGATCAAGAATTGCAGCCTTGAGTATGCAATTGACTCAATATAAAGAAAACCCAAAGTGTCACAACTAGACCAATAGATAACATGATAAATGGAGAGATTGAAGATTACCAAGGATTTTGATTTGCTTGAATCCACAATCAATGCTCATAGAAGCAGATCGAAGGGTGCATTGCATTGGGTAAATCTGCTGCCCAAGACCTCTTGAAAGTGTTAAAAGCTGCCATGTTCCTTTGAGGACTAACAAATGCCTGACCCTACCCACAGTCTTTTCAGTCACCTCTTATGCATGTGGAAGTTGACACCGAATAAAGAAGACCGGACAAGAAATCGGTGCCTTTGAGTTGTGCTGGTGAAGAACGTGGAAAGTGTCATGGATTGCTAACAGACAAATGCATCTGTCTTGGAAAAAGCAAGGTCAGCGTGTTCTTCAGAGGCAAGGATGGCGAGACTTCATCTTACACACCTTGGACATGGCAGGAGAGACCGATCCCTGGAGAAGGACATCATACAGCAAAGAAGAAGACTCCCCTCCTTGAGATCGATCGACACAGGGGCTGCAACAATGGGCTCCAGTATGGGAGCAATTATGAGTATGGTGAAGGACTGAGAAGTGCTTCCTTCTGTCATGCACAGGGTCACCGTGGGTCAGAATTGACTCGATGGCACCAAACAACAACAACAGAGTTTGGGGAAATGTTTGTATGGAAGCTGTATCATGAACAGAGGCAGGATGGAAGCAAAACGAAGCTGAAAAGTGAAGTAGAGGCAACTTAAGATTTCTAGGAAAGATGGGGCACCTTTTTGATGTTGGGGGCAAGGTGGGAGTCTGGAAGAGGTGTTCAACCGAATGACCTGTGGGTGGCATTCTCTCAGTGTTCCAATAGTAGAAGTAGTATTTCCAGAAAGAACTCCTTTAGAGCAGTCTGAACTCCCCCCTTACCTGTGACTTGTCTTGGTTCAGACCAACATATACAGCAGGGCTTTGTTTTCAAGGATATTCACTGAAGCAAGAAATGATGAATTAACAAGAACGGTTTGACTGTTGCCAAGGGGAAATGAAGGGGAACCATCTGAATGTATTCCAGGAAAATTAGTAACAATAGCTAAGGCCCCAGTTGGAATTGCTTTGTTTTTGAATTAAGGGATTGGAGAAGACATTGTAAGTACTCCACTACCACTTGAAATAATTAAGGTTTATTGGCGCAAGTGAGATTTTTTTAATCACCTAAACTTTCAAATATTAGTTTAAAAATGTATGTTTTATTCTCAAATCTTAGTTGAAAAATTATATTTTATTTGGATTGAAGTAAATGTTGATTATCATAGTCTTGGGTTTTGTTGTTAGGTACTGTTGAGTGAGTTCCAAATCTGTCTTCCTGAGGGCTGTCCTCTTTTCATTGACTCTTTAGTTTAACCGACATGATATCTTCTTAAAAAGGCTCATGTAATTGGAGAAGTAGATTCTAAGTCCATGGGTCAGATACGAGGCTGGAAACTTCTCCTGACTCACGTAGCTTTGAAGACTGATGAACTCAGGATTGACAGGTAGAAGAAATGCTGTTGAGTGCAGAGGCAAATGAATCCCAGGTCAGTAAGGCAGATGGCTGGCTGATGACAACCCAGGATCTACAGGCACCAACTTCGAAAGCCAATGATGAAGAAATGAAATGTTTTTACTAATTTGTGCAGTCTAAAATTTTACTGAAGATGCAATAATACTTACTGGTGATTGGAGTTTGCAAGTTGGAAACAGGAAGAAGGATCAGTAGTTGAGAAATATGCCTGTGGTCGTTAAGGTTTTGGATCACCTAGGGTGGGCCAGGAATCCTCAGTGGTTTGGCTGTTAAGATGTAGTAAGCTCCCATGGCATGCCCTAACATAATACAATTAGATTAGGGGGATGGAATGGTACACAACACCCTTACTCAGGCCAAAGCCCTGATACAATTAATTGAAAGGACGTTTCTTCAGGGGTTTGGCTTGCTTGTTTTTTGTTGGGTCTGGTGCTGCATCTCGCTCATTGACTGTTAGGTCCTTTGGATTTGAGCTAATGGCCTGACACATTGCCTGTCCGTCCAGGGCATTGTCATCAGACAGCACTCTGCCTTAATGACCTGGGATTCATTTGCTTCTGCACTTAACAGCTTTTCTTCTTCCTGTCAATCCTGAGGTCAGAGCTCCATGAGTCAGGAGAAGCTTCCAGCCTAATGTCTGGCCCATGGAGACTTGGAGCCTGCTTCTACAATTACATGAGTTTTTAAAAATATATATATAGATTTATTTCTGATGTAGAAATATATAAGCTTCACTGGTTTTACTTCCATAGAGGTCCTAGCCTAAGACAGTGGCCTTGGTTTGAGCCTTGATGAGGGTGATCTCATGAGAGAATTTTGTAAGCCCGATGACTTGTGCATTGCAAATACTTCTTCCAAAACTATAAATGGCACCTATACTATACACTTGGACATTGCCAAATGGGATACAAAAATCAAATCAACTGCTACTGAGGGAAGAGATGATTGAATAGCTCAATAGTATCAGTATGAACAAGGCCAAGGGCCATCTCCAAAAGGCAATTGGTGCTCATATGCAAGGTCAAATTGATGCTGAAGAATATGATAACAAGTCCACAAGCACAAAAGTCCAGCCTTGAGTAATGTGTTAGTCTGGGTAGACTAGAGAAACAAATTCTCATATGTGTATAAGAAAGAGCTTTATATACAAGAGCAGTTGAATATTAAGAAAACATCCCTGCCCAGTCCACATCAAGTCCATAAGTCTGATATTAGCCCGTATGTCCGATACCAATCTATAAAGCCCTCTTCAGACTCACGAAACACATGCAATGATGCCGAATGCAGGAGGATCACAGGCCAGTGGGTGGGAAGTCTTGTGGATCCAGTGGCATTATAAGCATCTCAGCACTGGCAGGGATGTCTTGCAGGGACTCCCACCTCCAAGGAGGAATACAGGAGTTACCAGAATCTTTAGGAGAAGGCCATGCCCACACAGAGGCCTCATTGGCTATGACCTGATTGACAACCTAGACTCCACCCTTTCACTCTGATTCCTTAAAATGATACCAGATTATGTAACTACCACAATCTCCGACCTAAATTTAGAGACTATCCCAAGTACAGACTGGATCCATTGAACAGTGATGACTGAAAAGTGGATGAGTTCTTGGATGACATTAAGATGGTAACATGTATTCAGATAAAGGATGTCACTACAATGCCAGGAAAGAAACAAAACATTGGATGGGTATCAGAAGAAACTCTGACACTTGTTTTCCCATGTTGGGCAGAGAAAGCAAATGTACGAAATGAGACAAAAGAGCTTGACAGAAAATTTTACATGTAATTTTTTTCAAGTAGATTTTCAAGCCTTTCTTCCCAGGCTGGAACCTCTACTAAAACCTGTCCACCATGAATGACCCCACAGGCATTTGACCTAGCGGTAAAATCGCTTCCAACATCACCCAAGCACACAGGATGAACTGATAGACAAGGGGTAGGCTGTTTATTTAGTGTTACTTTTTGTTGTTGTTGCATTTTTGTGGAGTCCTTAATAGTCTCATATTTACAGTACCCCCAAACCCGTGCTGGAGTGCTATTTGCTGCCCAAGCACAAGACCAGCTGTGTTGTGCCTTCGGGTGCACTGATTAGACTTCTATCCCTCAGATAGACAGACACACACTGTTGGTGGCTAAGAGTTCAAAGTTAAGAAATCAACAATCTGCGCTCGAAAAGGTGTCTTTAATCAGAAACACTACAGACGACGTTCTGTATAGATTGCGTAGATCCTTTGAAAGTGCTGTGACGTGAGTTACTACACTGGAGAGAGGTGATTTGGGTAAAGAAAGAATGGAATAGTCCACCGTACCAGAACTATTTATCGCACCGAAAGCTTTAACGTTTTTAAGTTCTACACCAAAGTCCCATCCTTGATCACGGCAACCTGTTTCCGTCTTCGCTGTGCCCCATCGCATACCCCAAACATAAGTTCACCCTTTCATTTTGTGATACTCAGATCAAAGGCAAATTAAAATCAAAGAATCCATTGCCATGGGACGAGGCACATGGTTTAGAAGAATTGTGTACGTGCCCGTCCAATGGATTCCCCTTCCAGAGGAGGAAAATGAGGACGATGCATTGAATCATGTGTTCGATAACCTTAAAAATACAGCTAGGAGGGAACAGATGTCTACTTGTGTCACATTCTCTGCCCAGGGGCCATCAAGCCTAGGGTAAACATATGAAGGTAGGGCAGACCACTCTCTGAGTTTTGCTCATATTTTCCAGAGTTGATGGCCTTTCTTGGGTCCCTCTCACTCCAGTGGTCTGTAACACCCAACCGTTACACAGATGGAGGTGGGCCCTGGTTCCTCCTGGCCCCTAGAGGCATGTGTAGGAATGCAATCCCAGCTGCCAGCTGAAGCTTGGCCTGGGCGGAGGAGCCCTAATTTTTCTGTTTTCTCTGACGATTACTTTCTTTCCAATGCTAATAGAAGAGCCAAGCCCAAAGCATGTGGGTGCCCTCTTCCAAAAAAAGGCCGGGCACAATGTAAACGCGAGGCCGTCTGTTCTCATTGTGCCTGGGTCTTGTTTCATGCATTTTGCTTTAAAATATTTATTTTTAGCCCGACACTGGGTGGCTGGCACTTGGTAGGCGCTCCACAGTAATTGCTGAGTGATTACTCTGGAATTGCACAATGTGTGCCCACCCCCACCCCCCCATCCCGCGCTATGGAAAATCATTGTGGACGTGTATTCTGCAGCCGTCTCCGCGTTCCCAGAGTCCAGGGAAGAAAGCAGAGTGTGCACGCGTGTGCAGAACGTCTTGCTAGAACTCACCCAGCTCTCTTCCCCTCCTCTTTTCCAATTCCCCTCACGGAGAGCCCAGAGCATCCCTCGAGGGTCTTAGGGACAGTCTGTCTGGAGGAAGGAGGAGAAACCTTTGGAAGAGTGACCTCCTTAGGTGATCCTCCATGCCTTCGTGGTTTCTGTACTGCAGAAGAGTGGTGTAGAAATAGTCCTTAGCTGAAACCTTACAGATCTTTCTGATGACCTCTTTGCTCGCCCCCCTTGTGTGTGTCTATTTTATTGAAAATGGGCTGTAGAACAGGAGTCCCCATCCACCGGGTATTCACCTCTCCCCATTCGTTTTAGATCCAAGCCCTTCAGCGGAAGGCAAGGGGGGTGGGGAAGGAGGGGGAGGGATGGGGAGGGGGGACGTGGCGAAGGGCGCCTTCATTTGTGGGGCTCTGCCACAGCCCACTGGCTTCTCCCGCAGAGAAAGCCACGTGTCCTCCCCAGCGAGGACACACCCCCTTTCTCCTAGCAACTGTAGTGTGTTAAAGTGCAGTTTCTGTGGTTGCCAGGATATTCGGCTATTCTTGTCCTCCATGTCCGAACCAAAGGGAAGAGGAAGTGTGAACCCGACCAGTGGCAGACAGGTCGAGAGAACCAGAGAAACCCAGTGCCCCGTCTGGACGACAAGGCGTTCGAGACCATCGCATTCATTGCTCCTGCCTTAGGGAATTTGGCAATTTCTTTTCTTCTAGGTAAACATTTGGGAAAAAACATTTTTTTCCCTTCAATCTGCAAAGGAAGGGCTAGGGAACATTTTAAACAGAATTCCCCACTTTACCATTGTTCATTTAAAGCCAGCTTGAGCCTCCTCCCCCCACCCCACCCCCCACCCCCAATGGAGGTAGAGAGGCAAGTAGCTGAACCTTGCCAGAGTAACCAGAAAGCGTCTGAACTATAATTACCATCCTGTTCCACATAAAATAGCTTTGAAATAGATACTACATTTTATTGAGTCAAAGATACTGTTGATTGTAGCAGGGCATACGGATTGTGGGGAGAAAGAAAAAAAAACCCTTTGCATTTTAGAATTGTTGAAGCAATTTGCTGTTTCAATTTATTCTAGAAGGATGTCTTATTTATGGATATATTGAAAAAGAAGCCAGTGGCTTGACACCTCTGGAATGACCTGGTCAACCTTTGGACTTAACCAGAGTTGTCTCAACTCCCACCAAAATGCCCTGCCAGCAAATCCAGCTTCCTTTTAAGGGCATGACTGCAAAGCAACCCTCCCAAGTCTTCCCTAAAGGGCCCTCACAGGTTGCCCAACTCCATTCTCTTCCAGCTGTAGCCAACCCTAGCTCCAGGGGTGATGTGACTCCCACGGACTTTGTGACCAAGCTCCTGCTGTGGCCACTCTAATAGGGCCACTACCCAGTTAGCACCATTCAAATAACCAGAGTCCATGAATGGCTTGAGTCAGCCTTGAGTGTTTTGACCATCACTCTCATGATTTTATCTCTTCATGAGCTCTTAACTATGGACTTGGGCTGAGTTTAAACTTGCTTTCCAGGCACCATGAACCTGAAGGAACTGTTTTGCCATAATAAGTATTTTCAAGACTAAAAATAAGCAAACTAAGTTCCTCTGATGAACTCAGAACTCAAACCCACATGCTCAAGTTCATAACTCCACAAGGCCTCTTCAGTCCTTCCTACTGATGATAAAGAGAGTTGCCAATGAGCATATACACAGGGCCTTGTAGTTGTTGAAGTGTTTGCCTTACTCAGCCATTCCTGAGGTATTATTCGCCAGTGCTTTACAAATGAGTAAAACGGGGACCAGAAGGATTGGGTACCTCATTCAAGGCCCCCTAATTAGCAAGGTGCAGAACTAGAAGTGTAAACCAAGATGAATGGCAATCCAGAACACGTTTGACTAAGGTCAGACATTAACCAAGTGCCAGATCTGAAATTAGCTCATAAGCATAAAGATTATCCAGAGATACATGGTCTCTCAGGTATGTAAGAAGAGAGTTCTTAACATTGGATGGATTCATTGGTTTACTTAGCAAATATTTATTGAGTGCCTATTATGCGCTAGGAAGGAAGACTAGGCTTTCTGATCCCATAAAGTTAACAGTGTCGGAAATCACAGGGGCATGTCTACCTTGCCCTATAGGGTTGTTGTGAGTCAGAATTGACTGCATGGCAGTGAGTTATCATGAGCTAGGCTTTGTCTTAGTACCTGTGACACAGGAGTGAATGGAAGAGATAAAAATTCTGGGAAGTTCTAAGTGATATGCAGTAAAACAAGGCTTGGAGGTGAGAGTGAGGACATGTAATTTTAAGTATTGGCCAAGGAAAGCCTCCCTGAAATGGTGACATTTGAAAAAAGTTTATAAATAAGATAAGGAAGTGAGCCAATACCTGCGGGCAGAACATTCCATGCAGATGGAACAAAGCGCCTGAGCTGGGCAGTCTTAGAACACTGCAGGAATAGCCAAGAGGCTGCATGGTGAGATCAGATGAAACCCAGGGAAGGTGGTAGATGCTTAGTTCAGAGAGGAGCCGGGAGAATCACACAGCCTTGGGAGGCCAATGTAAGGACTTTGGAATTAACTCAGAATAAAATGATCATCTGAGAGAGACCAGCCTTGTGAATTCTTGTCAGCTTCAATACATCATGTCCTGGGCATGTTCCAAGCATATTTATTTTATAAATCTAATTTAAATTAACCTTGCACTGCCTAGCTAACAGATGTTATGTTGTGTCGACCTTGTAGTATTGCTATAAAATAAAGCATTGTTGTATCATAAAAGAAAGCATTTCTAGAAAGCACTGATATATAAGCATCCAGCTCAATAGGGAGCTGATAAGTAAATATCAGAGACCAACCAAAAGGTTGGGAGTTTGAGTCTACCCAGCAACACCACAGAAGAAAGAGCGGGAGATGAACTTTTGACAAGGCAACCATTGAAAAGGCCATAGAACAGGTCGACGGTTATGTGTGGGTTAGCCATGCGCCCGAGTCCATTTGTGGGCCACTAGTGTCTGGCGATGGTGAGGCGTTCTCACAAAACTAAACTCACCGCCATCGAGTTGATTCCAACTCACAGCGACCCTCCAGGGCTGAGTAAAACCCACCCCTATGGGTTTCTGAGACAGTAACTCTTGACGGGATAAACCCAGGTTCAATTCCTGGCCCAAGCACAGCCACCAATGGCGCTGAACGGGCTTCAGCACAGCTTCCAGACAGACCAGGCAGAAAAGCCTGGTGACTTATCTCTGAAAAATCAGCCCGTCCAAACACAGCGGATCACAACAGCACAGTGTCTGGTTCTCTCGCTCCAGAGGAGCCATCGAGAGGCATCAGTCGCTAAAGGGTTTGGCCAGTCGCGGGCCAGAGAGGGTGGAGGAGAACCTTGCTGAGCTGGGTTGACACGTGAGCTCCAACATGCTGGCGGCTGTTTGTGATGCAGAACCAGACAACGCTTCATCCTTTTCTTTTAAAGAGAGTTTTATTAGCTCGTAATTCTTTTATCGTACAATTCAATCGCTCAGCCCCATGAAGAGCTGTGCGCTCATCACCGTAATCAATTTTAGAACATTGCCTTCTTTCAGGCACTCCTGGTTGTCAGCTCGCCATCTCTGCACCAGCCGCCCCTGCGGGGCCCCTGGGTAATTATTAATCCAGTTACTGCCTCTTCAGATTTGCTCATCGGGGGTTGGATGGCTGGAAAACCGTGCAAAACACAAACAAGAAACAAATGGGAGAAGCCAACTACAATGACAAAACAAAACCGAGCAAAACCGCAATCGGAGAAAGCAGAACTGGTGCAGGGAGGGGCGCGGAGGCGGCACCGTCGCGGGCAGCGGGCAGCGGGCGCGGGAGGGGAGAGGAGGGGCGGGGCGGGCGGGCAGGCGGGCGGCCGAGCGCACTGCGCATCGCGCACTGCGCACACCACACCCTGCGCGCGAGCAGCCGCAGCAGCCGCAGTGGGCGCGCAGGCGCAGCGCGCACCCGCCATCCCAGCCCCCCTGCGCTGGTGCAGCAACCGCCCCCCTCCTTCGTCTCCTTGCCCCGCTGGCACCATGGCTGGTCAGCTGACCGTTGAACAGATGCGAGCCCGCTTCCTCGCTGTTCGATAAAGATGGCGACCGGCACCATCACAACAAAGGAACTCGGAGCTGACATGGCCCT
>NW_022107431.1:15154265-15165330 GCF_000313985.2 Echinops telfairi
AAAAGTCCGCGACGTGTTGCGAGCATGGCAACGGTGGCAGTGGTTACGTCAGACCTGCGTCACCTCGGGACAAACAGGAGGAAAATTGAACAGATGGAGAAGTAGGTGAAAGGACCGGAGAAGCAGACATTGATGGAGACAGATAAGCCACCTATGAAGAATTCGTACGAGTGGTGACTGCAAAATGAAGACCTTTCAGCTCCATCCCCCAACCAGGATGAATCAAATCGAATCATTTACTTGTCTCGTGCAAAAAGCCAAAGTTAATTTATTCTTTGTTTCTGGACAGCAAAACTGAACGTTAATAAGCAGCTATGCTACACACACACACACACACACACACACACACACACACACTAACCAAAACCCAAAATAACCAACCAAACAAAACCCCTGCATACATGGATTGGTGACCCTGTCCCTGGAAGATTAAGCACCCCTTCAGTTTTATAATATCAGTACTTGTAGGCACCTTACTGATTAGGAAGTACGTAGTGGACTTCTTCAAGAACCATTTGCTAATGAATAACAGACTGTTTGGACTAGCCAGTTTTCCATGCACGAAGCCTGGCAGTGTAGCACACATTCAGGCGTGTATTAAAAATGAAAATTCTAAAACCTGTTGAAAAGGGTTCTAGTTCAATTGGTGTAACCTAGTTGTCCAAGCTGGTTTACAGAAAATAAACACCTTGGCAATGGGTGTACCGCAGGATGACGTGCAGAGAAGGGGGTGAAAAAGGTGGGGTACCCAGTGAGCCACAGCACCTTTTAGACCCCCTGTGCTCGAAAGGTGGCGTACCCTGGTGCCATGCCTGCCTCCCTATGCTGGCTTGATGCCTGTGTTGTGCTGGAATGACACTGGTGCCAGGCTGTCACTATCCGACACCAGGTTTTACAAAAGAAGCCACCAAGGGAACATCTGTGGACTCTGCTATTTTAAAAAAGCAAAACATAACCCTTCTGAACGGTAACCTGGAGCGGACACAGTAGGCTGTGACTGTACAGCACCCCCATCAACATAGCTGTTCCAAGAATTTACCCTTTACGTCCATTCCACATTGTAAATGCCTAGTCCCTTCTTTTTTCTTTCCCAATGAAAGACCATCCACTTGGAAAAAAAAAACAAAAACCCCAGAAAATATTAAAAAAACACCTTAAGATGGGTCAAAAGGGAGATCAAATGATAAGGTATGACCCGTTAACCAAACTGTTATCTTCCATATTCCATTTTCCAAAGCACGCTGTCCAGTAGCAAGGCTAGTCACATCCCTGTACTGTGGTCAAAGGGGATGTACTGGAGGCTTCATCCACGGGAGGGCCCCTGAAATGAATTTGGGTCTTTCATTATCATCCATAGCCTTCTGAAAATCAGATGTTCAAAATTTAAGTTCTGATACCTTTCTCTTCCCTGGATTTGAACTTTATTATTTACAAACCTGGGATCACAGATCAAGCACAGGTGTGTTTCTTCCATATAGACTTTAATGGATACTTCATGTAGACGGTTTTAAGAAAAACCTTTAAGACTCCAGATATATTCCTTCTGACAGCTGGGCACCATCTGATTTCTTCACCACCCTGTGCTATAGCACTGTTATCTTCAGTCCTCTCTTCCTGAGCCTTGTAGGAAGGAGGGCCAGGAACATTTCATTCTACTGTGCACATGAACACCATGAGTTAGAATTGACCCATTGCTAGCTACTGAGCTCTGGCTGCCTAAATAAGCCATGAAAGCACGACTTGTAAATACGAGGACTTAAACAAGAATGCAACGTGTCCCTGGTTCAACCTCAACTGGAAACCTGCACCGCATGTGACTCTGCACACATCCACAAATGACCACAGGAAGGCCTTGAACATTGATTCGGTCATTTCAAATTCATTTTAGTCAGTACAGTAGGTGCCTTTGCAAAGATGGAGCCTGCAAAGAGTGGGCACTGATTTCATTGGTAATTTTGCTTGACTTCCAAAAAGGTGTTCATCTCAACAATTTTGCCCTTAGAGAAAGCCAGAGACACAGTGGGTCTTGAGCAAATCCTACTCATTCCCTGCCGTCACTACTGGTGCCTCATCACGTGCTCATCATTCCATCTTATGTCTGGGCTGTTAGGTAAAGGCCTGTGGAAAATTCCTTGCCAAACTGAAAATGTCTTAATGCGCTTTTCTGCCCTGTAAGACTGTCCTGATTATAGCCTTTGATTTTGGAATGCCTTATAGGAAACATCCGTATTTAAATGAGTTCCCATGGAAAGGACTAGAAAGTTAAAGGGAAAAGTTGAACGTGGAGGAGCAAGCAAGTACCATTTAAGAGCTAAGGTGCTATGACAACTTCTTTCACACACATATTCTCTTTTGTTCCTCATAACCACTCTTGGAAGCGCCATTCCACTTGTGGAATGATAACGGTGCAGATGTGGTGGTGTTGATATTGATTCGCTCACAACAACATGGTGACCTCTTGCACAACTGGACAAAATGCCAAGCCCTGGTCCCGCCCTGTGCTCAGCCACGGACTGGATTGATGTGCTTCTCATGCAACATGCAAGCCTCCACTGAGAGATCGTGGCGGTGCCTCGGGTGCATTGGCCGGGAACCACATGAGGGTCTCCCATGTGGAAAGAATTCTACCACTGACATACTGTTGCCCCACAAAGGTATAAATAAGGAACCGAAATGTGGAGAAATGGGATAACCCGCTTAAGGTTACAGAACTGATGATGCTGAAGTCATAATTTGAATTCAGAGACCTCGGGTTTCAAAGTCACTTTATACTCCCTAAAGTCTTTTAGTATTCTTTGCAAAACCACCCACAAACTACAAAGTCATGTGGGTCCCCGGAAGAAAGAAACAGTATGAGCCGAGCGCATACTGCCTCTGGATCAGATACTTAATTATACCAAAACCAAAAGCAAACATTGCCATTGACTTGATTTCAACTCAGAACATCCCTATAGGGCAGAGTAGAATTAACCCATAAGGTTTCCAAGGCTTCAATTTTACAGAAGCAGAACAGCTGGTGGGTTCGAGCCACTGACCTTTCGGTTAGTAGCCGACTGTTTCACCCCTGGCACCACCAAGACTCCTTCTCTAATAATAGCAGAGTGGAAAAATAATTTATGTTAAGTCAGGGCTATGCTTATTTGGACTTCAGTTTATTCCCAGGAGGTACTTAAAATTTAGTCCAAATCTCTGCTAAATCTTTTTTTAAGAAGAATAATTATAAGCCCTGCCAAGTATCTAAATATAAATCAATAAATAATAAATATTAAAAATAAAGAGACAAAGTAATATTTCCCTGAACTCTCTTTGCTAGAAGAGAAGGGAATGGCATGCGAGCCAAAGTTTCACTTTACAAGTGTGTGGAAGGGAGTGCGTGGATTCAACTTTTGTTTCAAGGAAATACTGTGCACACATGTAGATGTTTAATTGATGTGTTCCTTTTCATTTAGCATTCAGAGTGAATGGTCACTTAAAAATTACCCCAAGGGGAAATAGATCTATATGCATATATGTATAGGTTTAGTATTAAGGTAGCAGATGGACATTGGGCCTCCACTCCAGTACTCTCTCAATGCAAGAATACTTTGTGCTATTAAACTGGCATTCCATGATGCTCACCTTCCTGATACTGTCACTGAAGATAAAGTGGGTGCATAAACAAATGTGGTAAAGAAAGTGTATGATGCCCGGCTATCAAAAGATATCATGTCTGGGGTCTTAAAGGCTTGAAGGTAAACAAGTGGCCATCTAGCTTAGAAGCAACAAAGCCCACATAGAAGAAGCACACCGGCCTGTAATCACCAGACGCCGAAGGGATCAGGTGTCAGGCATCAAAGAACAAAAAATCATCTCATTGTGAATGAAGGGGAGTGCGGAGTGGAGACCCAAAGCCCATCTGTAGGCAACTGGACATCTCCTTACAGAAGGGTCGCAGGGAGGAGACGAGCCAGTCAGGGTGCAGTGTAGCACCGATGAAACATACAACTTTCCTCCAGTTCTTAAATGCTTCCTCCCCTCCCCACCACCACCACTATCATGATCCCAATTCTACCTTACAAATCCAGCTAGACCAGAGGATGTACACTGGTACAGATAGGAACTGGAAACACAGGAAATCCAGGACAGATGACCCCCTCAGACCCAGTGGTGAGAGCAACAATACTGGGAGGGTGGAGGGAGGGTGGGGTGGAAAGGGGGAACTGATCACAAGGATCTACATATAGCCCCCTCCCTGGGGGATGGACAACAGAAAAGTGGGTGAAGGGAGACGTCGGACATTGTAAGACATGACAAAATAATGATTTATAAATTATCAAGGGTTCATTGGGAGGGGAAAAATGAGCTGATACCAAGAGGTCAAGTAGAAAGCAAATGTTTTGAGAATGATGAGGGCAACAAATGTACAAATTGCTTGACACAATGGATGTATGTATGCATTGTGATAAGAGTTGTATAAATGATTATAAGATGATTTTAAAAAACAAAAAACAATGAAGTATTCTGAAATTCTCATTCTTGTCAAGTTTGTCCATAGTTTGTTATGATCCACACAGGCGAATGCCTTTGCACACACATAAATATCTTTCTGGTAGTCTCTGCTTTCCACCATGGTCCATACTGTGATGTAAGCAAAGTTACCCTTTGTTCCACCTACTCTTCGATATCCTGCCAGAACTTCCAGCTCCCTGTTCACATAGGGCTGCAGCCGTTCTTGGATTATCTTCAACAAAATTTTACTTCCCTATGAACTTAATAATATTGTTCAACAGTTTCCACATTCAGTGCTGTTCCTTCCTTTTGAGTGGGTGCAAATATGACTCATGTTCAGTCCGCTGGCCAGGTCATTGTCTCCCAGCTTTCTTGGTGTAGATGAGTAAGGGCCTCCAGGGCTGCATCACTTGGAGGAAATATCTCAATTGCTATTCCATCGTTCCCTGGAGGCTTGTTTTTCCCCAGTGCTTTCAGGGGAGCTTGCACTGTTTCCCTCAGTACCATTGGTTGTTGATCACTGATAAGAGACTTAGGGTTGTTATATAAATGACATTTCATTAGCAGGTCAGCACTCATTAGTTTTTGTGAGAGGCAGATAAGAAGTATGTAGGTTTATTACTTTGCAAGTGATCTTACCAAAATTGCCTATCTTAGGGTTGAGTGGTGAGTCAGAGTGGTGGTTTAATTTGAAATCTCAGCAAAGTAAGAATGCATACTTTTATTTTTAGAAATAAATGAATCACCAAGAAAAAGAGAAAAAATATTATTAAAAAAAAGACAACAAAACTAAAGTTTTTTTTCCCTTTGGGTGTGTCTCTTTTTTGTGAAATTAGGATTTTATCCACTTGTATCCCTTGCAAAAAATTTTAACTGATGAACTGTATTTGATCTAAAGGCACAAATATAAAGGCAGAAAGGAACTTCATAGAGTTAAATTATCAGAGAGCCTGTCTTTCATCTAAACAACAAATAGCCTAGGCATTCTCTTTACTTGCCATTAGGACTTAGCATTTATCTGACTTAGTGCTCTTATATGAAATAGCTTTTGTTGTTGTTATTGCAATATATAGATTTTTTGGATTCTGATTTCAGCAAATGAAAATGACAAATGCTTTTTAAATGAAATGATAATTAGAGAAAAATGCACTGTTAATTTGTTTTTTAATAGGCACTTCTATTCGCTCCATCAGACTTGACTGACTGGCACAATAACAGGAAGAATCCCCCATGTGATTTGCTTCAGCAGGTAGAATGTGACGCAAAGAGCTTTGACCTGCACTTCCGTGGCTCATCTTGCCTTCGTGCCTTGGCCAGAGCCACCAGGAGGCACCACTGGGGAGTTGATGCCCTTCCCTTCCAACCTGGGATGTCCAGGCCTGCAACTTCAATACTTAATCAAGGCCAGCCTAAGTCATCCAATACCCAGCTGACTCCCAGGCGTGTGGTTGAGATCACAGCTGCCCCATGCATCTGCAGACGCCTGAAAAAAGCCATTCTACTGCTGTGCGTATGCCAGGAGAATCTTGTGGCTGTCCAGCATGCGTGCGTTTTGTTGGCTTATGTTTTGGGTGTTTATGTGCGTGTTCTGTGTGTACCCTCTGGAGAAGTCCATGTGTATAGTTCCTTTTGTGGTGTTGGGAAAAGGTATCTGCTGTGAAGGAGCTACTAGTTTGGTAAAATTCTATCAGGCCATTACCAGCTTCGTTTCTGTGGCCAAGGCCACGTTTTCCAACTACTGGTCCTTCCATTTTGTTTCCAACTTTTGCACTCCAGTCACCAATACCTACCAATGCATCTTGATGGCATGTGTGGTTAATTTCAGATGGAAAACATTGGCGGCATTCTTCAGTTTCCGCATCATTTGCTTTAGTGGTTGGTGTATAAATTTGAATAATAGGTATATTGACTGGACTTCCTTGGTTACAGATCGATCGTATTCTATCCTAGAGAGCATTATACTTCATTATGACTATCATACCATTCTCTATGCATCTACTGTTCCCAGCATATGGAACCATATGACTGCCTTATTCGAAATGGACAAAACTCACTAATTCTTTTTTTGGTCTTTTTGCCACAAAGGAGGTTTTGTTGTGTCCATTTGGTCCATGACTTGGGACAGGGACTTCAGGGCGGTGGCGATGCAGCTGGAGGGACAGGTTCAAGGAGAGGAGCTAAGGCCGGCAGCGGGAGCAAGAGGGCCCCTCGCAGGTGGATGGGCACCACAGGCTCCTGGTCGTGCTTGAGGGTGAACCTCTTGAAGAGATACTCGCCCAGCCGGCCTGGGGGCTGGCCAGCCTGCAGAGGTTGGTGAGGTGGTCTCCCATCTTCTTGAGGAGTTTCATCTCCTCGTCCAGGAAGTGGTTCTCCAGAAAGTCACATAGATGGGGTCTGTGTGGGTAGACCCCATGCATGCAGGTCAGGAAGGATCTGGTTGAGGCTCTTCTTCAGGGCCAGGGCAGCTTCCATGGCATCCAGGGTTCTGTCCCACGCGTCTTGGGACGGCTTGGTTGTGCTGCTTCAAGAGATGCTCGGCCTCCTCGCACTTCTCCTTCACCAGCTCATGGAAGAAGTGCCCCCCACCCTCCAAGGCCACCTTGTCGTGGTCGAAAAAGAAGCCCAGAGTGAGGTAGGTGTGAGAGGCCCGCAGAAGTAGGTTGACCAGATGGTCGACAAGCCTCAGCTTCGGCGAAACCATTCCGATGTACCCGACAGCTCATGATCGGTCGAAGTACAACAGTTAGCTGGTTCCAGTCAGAAGGGATGGCCAAGAAGGCGGTCCCAGAGGTTACACCTGTAAAGGAAATTAGAGAGTGGTTGAAGGTTGGAGAAGGGAGTCCCCGTTCTGTTCTGTGCAGACACTATGGAGCCAGACACAGACAGATCCACGGAACCGACCTCTGAGCAAGGTTAGCACTCATTCTTAGAATAGCTATGTTTATGCACTCCATTTTATTTTTAACAATTTCCAACTTACCTAGAGTCATACTTCAAGAATTTCAAGGTCTAATTATCAGTCGATGTTTGCAGCTTTTCTTAACTCTGTAGGCTTTACTCTACCCACGTCATTATGATCAACTCTGCAGTATTTAGAAAATATGGCCTTCTTGATAGAAACGAAGCTGGAGATCACATGATAGAATTTTGTACGACCAAAGACTTGTTCATAGCTACTATCTCTTTTCAACCATTCAAAAGGTGACTGACTGTACACATGAATTTCCCCAGATGGAATACACAGAAATCAAATGGACTACACCCGTGGGAAGACATTATGGAGAAGCTCCATATCAACAGTTAAAACCAGACCAGAAGCTGACTGTGGAACAGACCATCAATTGCTCATATGTAAGTTCAGAGTAAAGCCGAAGAAAATAAAAACAAGTCTCCAAGAGCTAAAATACAACCTTAAGGCGATCCCACCCAAATTTTGGGAACATCTCATGAACAGCTTTGCTGCACTGATGACAGAAGATCTGATGAGCTGCCGGAGGACATCGCGAACATCATTCATAAAAAAAGCAAAGGGTCATTGAAAAGACAGGAAAGGCCAAACTGGATACCAAAAAAGACCCTGACACTTGCTGTTAATTACGGAGTGGCCACAGCAAGTGGACCGAGGAGGAATGACTGAAGAAGAGATGGTTTCTTGGAGCAGAATGGACCATGTGATGTGAATCCAGTAGAGCCTGTGGGAGTGGAGACTTTGAGGTCTGACTCAAGGTAAAGGATTCAACTGTAACAATCTTCTAATGATTTGAACTTGGAATGTATGAAGGATGAATGTAGGAAAAATTGGAAGTGACCAAAAATGAATTGGACACATGAGATCAATATCCTAGGCATCAGTGAGCTTACATGGACCAGTATTGGCCATTTTAAATCAGAGAAGCATATGGTTTGCTATGCCAGGAATAGCACAATCAAGAGGAAAATGGGGCATTCATTGTCCAAAAGGACATTGCAAAATCCCTCATGAAGTACCATGTTTCCATGACGGGATTATATCGCTCTGTCTTCGAGGAAATCCAGTCAACACAACTATTACTCGAATTTGTGCACCACCAACAAAAGCTAGCGATGAAGAAATTGAAGAATCCCACTGATGACTTCAGTTGGAAATTGATTTAACATGCAATCAAGATGAATTCATAGTTTTTGCAATGAAAAAGTTGGAAATAAAGAGGAAGAAGCTATAGTTGGGAAATATAGAATTAGTGATAGAAATGAAGCCGGAGAAAACTTGTTCAGAACAAATACCTTTTTTCAACACAAAAAGTGACTATCCACATGGACTTCCTCAGATAGAATGCACAGTAGCCAAATTGACTACATCTGTGAGAAGACAGCAGGAGAAACTCACTATCACCAACTAAGACAAGGCCAGAAGATGACTGGAACAGACCACTAATTGCTCATATGTAAGATCAGGGTAAAACTGAACACAATAAAACTAATCCACAGGAGCCAAAATACGACCTTGAGTCTATCTCACCTGAATTTCAGGAACATCTCCAGAACATATTTGCTGTATTAAACACTAATGAGAGGAGACCCGATGAGCTGTGAGGGGGCATCAAGGCCATCGTTCCTGAAGAAACCAAAAGGTCATTAAAAAGACAGGAAAGAAAGAACAGATCAAACTGGATATCAGGAGAGACTCTGAAACTTGCTATTAATCATAGAGTAAGTACAGCAAATTAAAAAAATGAGATGAAGTCAAGGAGCCAAACAGAGTATTTCAAAAGGCAGCTAGAGAAGACAAAGACAAATATAATGAAATGAGCGAAGACCTAGAAATAAAAAATAAAATAAAATGGAAGAACACGTTCAGCATATCTTGAAACTGAAAGAACTCAAGAAAAAAAGAATCCAAGCCTCGAATTTCAATCTTGAAAGATTCTATAGGCAAAGCATTGAATGATTCAGGAAGCATCAAAAGAAGATGGAAAGAATACACAGAGTCACTGTACCAGAAAGAACTAGTGGACAGTCCACCATTTCAGGAGGTGGCATTTGAACAAGAACCCATGGTGCTGAAGGAAGAAGTTCAAGCTGCACTGAAGGCATTAGCCAAAAACAGGCTCCAGGAATTGACGGAATACCCATTGGAATGGTTCAGAAAACGGAAGAAGCACTGGAAGCACTCATTTCTCTAGGCCAGGAAATTTGGAAGACAGCTACCTGGCCAACTGACTGGAAGAGACCCATATTTGCACCCATTCCAAAAAAAAGTCCCAACAGAATGTTCAAATTATAGAACAATATCGTTGACATGGCACACAAGTAAAATGTTACTTAAGATCATCCAACAACGCTAATAGCAGCGCATTGATAGGGAACTGTCAGAAGTTCAGGCCGTATTCAGAAGATGATGTGGATTAAGGGATGTCATTGCTGATGTCAGGTGGATCTTGGCTGAAAGCAGAGAATACCAGAAAGATGTTTACTTGTGTTTCATTGACTGTGCAAAGGCATTTGACTGTGTTGATCACAACAAACTATGGATAACCTTGAGAAGAAAGGGAATTCCAGAACACTTTATTGTGCTCAGTTATAACTTGTACATGGATCAAGAGGCAGTTGTGTGACAAAACAAGGAATACTACATGGTCTCAAATCAGGAAAGGGGTGTCTGGGGGTTATATCCGCTCACCATACTTGTTCAGTCTACATGCTGAGCAAATCATCAGAGGAGCCCTGTTCTATGAAGAAGAGTGTGGCATCAGGATTGGAGGAAGCCTTATTAACAACATGCAGTATGCAGATGACACAACCCGTCTGCTGCAAGTGAGAAGGAATTGAATCACTTGCTGATGAAAATAAAGAATTGTAGCCTTCAGTATGGATTACAACTCAATGTTAAGAAAACCAAAATCCTCACAAGTAGACCAATAGGTACCATCATAATAAGTGGAGAAAAGGTTGAAGTTGTCCTAGATTTTGTCTTACTTAGATCCACAATCAATGTTCCTGAAAGCAGCGGTCAAGAGATCAAAAGACGAGCTGCATTAGGTAAATCTTTACAAGACCTCTTTAGAGTACTGAAAAGCAAGGATGTTATTTTGGGACTATGTTGTGCCTGATCCAAGCCATAGTATTTTCAATTGCTTCCTATGCATGTGAAAGTTAGACATTGAATGAGGAAGACTGAAGAAGTGCCTATGCATTTGAATTGTGGTGCTGGTGAAGAATAATTAAACTACTATGGACTGCTAACAGAAAAAAACCCATCTATCTTTGCAGAAGTACACCCAGAATGCTTTTTAGAGGCAAGGATGGCAAGGCTTTGTCTTACATACTTTGGACATGTTGTCAGAAGACACCAGGCCCTGGAGAAGGACATCATAATTGGTAAAGTGGAAGAGGAAGGGGAAAAAAAGGAAAGCCCTCCATGGGAGATTGACACAGTGGCTGCCACAATTGGACTCAGGCAGAGAAACGATTGTGTGTGTGGACCAGGATGAAGCTGAAGAACATTGAAACACGACTAAGAGCCAAAATATGACCCAAGTCTATCCCACTGAAATTTTGAGAATATCTCAAGAACAGAGTTGACACATGAACTCTAACT
>NW_022107431.1:15166074-15167081 GCF_000313985.2 Echinops telfairi
CCATATTTGCTTATGCATACAATTGTCTTCAGTAATCGTATCGGGAAGGTGGACACACAATGATATGACTTTTTGTTTTTGATGCCTGATACCTGATCACTTCGTCAAAAGGCAGCTTAAGAAGACCGAGGCAAATATTACAATGAAATGCACAAAGACCTAGAATTAGAAAACTGAAAAGGAAGAACACACTCAGCGTATCTGAAACCGAGAACGGAAGAAAAAAAAATCAAGCTTTGAATTGCAGTTTTGAAAGATTCTATAGGCAAAACATTGAATGATGCAGGGGACATCAAGAGAAGATGGAAAGAATATACAGTCACAGTACCAGAAAAAAATTAGTGGGCAGTCTACAGCAGTAGTCAAGAAATCAAAAGACGAGCTGCATTAGGTCAATCTGATACACAGGACCTCTTTACAGTACTGGAAAGCCAGGATGTTTCTTTGAGAATTAAGATGGGCCTGATCCAAGCCATGGGAATTTGAATTGCCTCATATGTACCTGAAAGTTTGAAGACTGAATAAGAAAGAACAAAGCCAAATTTATCCATTTGAATTGGAGTGCTGGAGAAAAAAATATTCAAAGTACCATGGACTTTGGAAAGGACACACAGATCTGTCCTGGGAGGAATAAAGCTGCAGTGCTCCAGAGACAAGGATGGCAAGACCTCATCTTACACACTTGTCAGGGGAGACCAGTCCCTGGAGAAGGACATCATGTTTGTAAAATAGAGGGACAGTGAAGGGAGGGCAAAGCCCTCAAAGAGATGGACTGACACTGTGGCTACAATGGGCTCAAGAATAGGAACCATTGATCGGGGTGCCACAGGCCCAACAGTATTTGTTATGTTGTCCATAGGGCTGCCATGGGTCAAAACCACCTTGATAGCACCTAAAAGCAACAACTCCTTATCTTTGCTGTCACACTCCTTATCTCTCTCCACGTTTAACTCTCCACTTACGTATTCTCACAATCTTCCTCCTCCTCTTACTATTTTCAGAACTCC
>NW_022107431.1:15167804-15174030 GCF_000313985.2 Echinops telfairi
CAGGTACCACATCTTTACTGAAGCCAGGTACCACATCTTTCTCTTGAGGAGCAACTGGTGGGTTTGAAACACTGACCTTTCAGTTTGCAACCAAGCACTGTAACCACAGCAACAGGGATCCCAGTATATTTCATAAGCAGTCATCATATCCATTACATTGCATGTACTCTCAGCAATTTGGGGGTATTTGCAGGGGAAGGTGTTCACGTTTGCGTCTGTGGGGTGGCATTACTAGGGTTAGTACAGTGTGGTAACTCATGGTGTGACCACCCCCTCACATAGGGTTGAATCCCCATATGATGTGGCCTTCTCCCTACCAATTTTACCCTCTCTAGTCCCCCTCCCGTAGAATTTTCTCCTCCCATCGGTCAAGGTAGAGATCCTTTTCTCCCCCCAATGGTAGGTTCTACATCCCACCCACTAGCATTGGAAATGCTGAGTGGCTGAGGGTTGGTAGTAACCAGTTGCCACCCTGGATACAAGTGACACCAACACTACTGATGCCGCTGCCTTGGCAGCAGAGCTGTACAGTGCCAGGCCACTCTGCCCCTACAACTGCTGCTACCACCACCAGTGGGACTGCACGCTATGTAAACCGTATGTTTGATTTACTTTCACTGAGCATTATATAGGAGCCCTGGTGAATAGGCCTAGGAGATGGGCTGTGATCCATAAAAATCAAAACCACCAGCCACTCTGTGGGAAAAGCTGTGCCTCTCTACTCCCATAGAGTCGCAGTCATGGAAGCACAAAGCGGGCAGTTCTACCCTGTTTTATAGAGTTGCTGTGATCAGCATCGCTTCGATGGCAATGAGTAATACTATATTAGTAAAGTAATACTAGTAATGTTCATTCATGCTGTAGGCTGTAACAGAACTTAATTTCTTTTTATGGCTGAATACTATTGCATGTCTATACCACATTCTGTGTATCCAGGTAACTGTCGAAAGAGATGTGGGCTGTTTCCACCTTTTGGTTACTGTGAACGGGGCTGCCACACACCTCGGTGTACACGCTTAGTCCAGGCTTTCCATTTCCGTGGGTGTACGTCTAGGAGTAGAATTGCTCAGTCACATGGGAATTCTGTTTTGACGCTTCTGAGTAACTGCCCAGCTGTTTTCCACAGTGGCCAGCGACACCATGTAACTTTTCCACCAGCACTGTTTGATGGTTCCAATTTTGATGTAACTTACTTGTACCTTGGTCACGATCCCTCTTAAATTTCACAACTCTCAAACTCGAATCATTCTGGTCCTGGTGATGTTTTTAAACGCTGGTTCAGACATGTACTTTATTTCCCAATCCTCCCATGACAGCTTTGTACTTAGTCAAAACACACACACACACACACACACACACACACACACGGAAATGGGAGTGCAGTGGGTAAGAATGTGGGCTTACTGACCAGGGGTAACATGAATCATGCTTTTACCACATCCTAGCAACTTGACAAAGAGAAAATTATGTAACATTTGTAGCATTAACTAACTTTTCTAAGTTGCCATCTGCAACAATCCATCTCATCATGGGCCTTTGGTAAGAAAGGTCCTATTGAGTATAAGGGCATAATGCACATTCAGCACTTTTGGGGATATTATAGTGTTAAAGTGGTTAGCACATTGTAATATTAAAGTGTTTGGAAGCCTTGATATATATTTTTTTATATTTTAGGGTACTAGCAATTTATTGAAGATAACATATTGTAGTAATGTTACAGATTATAGCAATTGTTTTTATAGATTTTCCCTGATCCAGAGCTTGTCTCATTATAAGCACATTAAATAATATAAGAAGTGGGAAGTATGCCGTTTGTAAAAGTAGTTTATAAGTCAGGTTTAATTTCTTTACTATACATCTGAATTTTATAAAATACAGTAAACTTTTTGCGTGAAGTTAGGCAATTCTTAGGCAAGAATTTGGCTGAATTTAAGGTGAGATATGACCATTGCCATGGTATACTTGATATTTCATAGGAAATTCACCGATGTAAGCTGTGTCACATGTTCTACTTTTGCACTTGATATGAAAGTAAAAAATATACATTGCTACTAAGGTTCTAGTTCATACATACATGAATTTCTGCCTTAAACTAATGGACACAGTAACTAGATGAATGGTTCCTTGCAGATCTGTGTGGCAGGGGAGTTGCGGGGGATGGGGAGCTAAGAACCATGAGGACAAGAATGAACCAAAGGTCTAAAACTGATTGTGGCCCTGATTGTTCAACTCTTCTTGATGTGAGTGGACTGTTGAATTGTATGATATGTGAATTATATGCCAGGAAAACTTGAAAAATATATTTAAACATGTCTTGTTGATCAGCAGATAGTTGTAACAAGTTCTCTCAGTCATACATATTGGCTTATCCCCATTAGGAGATGCATTAGTCTAGGTACTTTAGAGAAACAAATCCACAGAGTTTTATGTAAAGAAAGTGTGCATCACGAAAACATCCCAACCCAATGCTCCCCAAGCCCACAAGTCCAACATTAACCCATTAACCCAACACCAGTCCACAAAGTCCTCCACCTCACAAAACAGAGGCAATGATGCCGACTGCGGGAGGAAAGCTGAGTCAGTGAACGAATAAGCATCTCAGCACTAGCAGGGGTCTCCACATGGCTGCTCCAGCACCCAGGGCTGCATCGGGATAGGTCCATGTGGCTTCTCCTTGGGGATGTCTTGTAGGAAGTCAATCTTGCAAGTTGAAGCAGGGAACTGCTAAGGCAGCTGCACCTGGTACAACCATCACAAAACAAGAGACCCGAGAACTAGAAAGGCGAGGCTCACCACCCATTTATCCCTCTGCCTTTCAACTAGCCCCACATGTGATTATCGGCCAGGTTGGCACAATTAACTAACTCAGGAGAAGATTTAAAAAAAGATCCAATCAAAACAGTGTCTATTGATGAGATCTGCTAAGCCAGTGAAATTCAAGGTGGAGAGGTCAGTTTAGAAGGTTATGGATTCTGTTTTGGAATGCCAAAAGGGTCATTTAGCTAGATTTTTCTGAAAAGACATATGACAATCACAGGGCCTTATTATGAAGAAGATTTAAGAAAATTGCAGACTGCATTGGTGAGAATGCAATATTCTTCCTATAGCTTCTTGGATTATTTTTCAACATAGAGGTTGAGGAACACATTTCCTGATTTCAAAGCATGAAGTATTTTCTTTTTCTGTTCACACAACTGTCTTTTGATAGGTGAAGGTTCTACATGAGCACAATTAAGTGTTCTAGAATCCCATTCTTCTCAATGTGATCCATAGTTTGTTTTGATTCACACAGCCCGATGCCTTTGCATAGTCAATAAAGCACAAGTAAACATTTTCCTGATATTCTCTCCTTTCAGACAAGATCTCTCAGACATTAGCAATGATATCCCTGTCCCACATCTTTCTCTGAATCCCACGTGTACTTAGGTTGTTTCCATCAAACAGGATAGTCCATTGCTGCAACTGTTGTTGAATAATCATCAGCAAAATTTTACTTGCATGTGATATTAATGATAATGTTCTATAATTTGCTGCAACAATGTCCATAACCCATTTTGTTGGGTCACCTTTCTTTGGAATAGAACTCTTTTAAATTTTGTTGGCCCACGTGAGTGAGTGCTTCCAGTGCTAATCAGCGTGTTGAAATATTTCTATTGGTGCTCTTTCATTCCTGGAGCCTTCTGTTTGGCGAATGCCTTCACTGCAGATTGGGCTTCTCCCTTCACTACCATTGGTTCTTGCTTATATGCTATCCCTTGAAATGGTTGAATGGCAACCACTTCTTTTGGCTACAGTGATTCTGTGTATACCTTCCATCTTCTTTTGATATTTACTGCAGCATTCAATATTTTGTCCCCAGAAACCATCAATATTGCAGACCAAGGCTTGAATTTGTTCTTCATTTCTTTCAGCATGAGAAATACTGAATGTGTTCTTCCTTTTTGGTTTTATAACTCTGGGCCTTTGCCCATTTCACTACAATTCTTTGTTGTCCCAAGCTATCTGTTGAAATTTTCTATTTAGCTCTTCTGTTTTATCATTTCTTCCATTTGCTTTAGCTACATTGTGATCAAGAGCAAGTTTCAGGACTGGAGGAAGCGTATTAGCATCCCAGTTGCATGCGAATAAGGCAATTTTGCTTGATGGAAGTGAAGGCTTGATGACAAAGATCAGGGATTCCAGAATTAAGTAGGGATTAAAACTTAATATAAAGAAAACAAAATCCTCACAACCGCACTCATTGGTAGCAGCGTGATAAACAGAAAAGGGACAGATGTCAAGGATTTCATCTTGATTCGGTCCACAGTCAATGTTCCTGGAAGCAGCAGTCGAGAAAGCATGTGATGCATTGCATTTCATTCATCTGCTGCACAAGATTTCTTTAAAGAATTGGAAAGCAAACATGGCACTCTCTGGACTAAGGTGTACCTGACCCAAGCTATGGTAATGATCAATTGCCTCATATACATGTGTAAGTTGGACACTGAATAAGGAAGACCCGAGAAGAATCCATGCATTTGAATTATGGTGCTGACAAAGAATATTGCCAATACCATTGACTGCTAAAAGGCAGATACATCTGTCTTGAAAGAAGTATAGTCAAAATGCTTCTTAGAGGCAAGGATGGCGAACCTTAGACTCATGTACTTTGGACATCTTCTCATCCGAGGTCAGCCCTTGGAAAAGGACATCGGTAAAGTAGAAGGGCAGCAAAAAGAAGCAAGACCTTCAAGGAGATGGAGTAACCCAGTGGTGTGACAATGAGTTCAAACATAAAAGCAATTGTAAAGGTGGCACAGTGCCCAGCAGTGTTTTGTTCTGTTGTGCAAAGAGTTGCTCTGAGTCAGAAACAACTTGAAGGCACCTAACATTGGTCAGAAAAAGGACAGGTAGGTTTGGCTGAGTAATTTTTCCCCGGCATAACGATGCACCTGCTCTTTCTTTGAGGGCAGCAAAGGAAGGCTTATTTCACTCACCCCACAGCCTTCATTTTGCCCCTTCAGACTTTTTTTTTGATTACCCCAAACTCATGTCAAAGAAGACTTGAGGCCTTCAAAGATGTCAAAGCTGTTGTTTTAACCTTGTCAAAATTGAGCCCAGAATTCTTCAAGAAGGGTTTAGAGAGATGGACATACTGTCTTCGGAACTGGATCAACCTCAATGGCAGATAGGTGGAGAAACAATGTCTTCATATTTTGATATTTCTGTTTACTAAAGATTTTTGTGATTTTGTAGCAATACTTTTTGGCTTATCCTCATATTTCCCCTGCTGCAATGCAGTAACAGTCCTGTTTATCTTGTGACCTCCTACTCACTATTTATAGTTTAATAATCAATCATGTGAAGAGTTCCCTACTGTTTTTACCTACTCCCTGGGGTAGGATTCAACTCTTTCTATCTACACAGATTTCATATACCTCTACATTCTGGGTTTTCTTCTTGGTTTCCTGAGTATTGAAGCTTTTTGAAATTTTTTCTCTGGATTTCTACTGTCTAAGCCCTACCCAACATATTATTGTTGGCAGGTTCTGACTTAAGGCCACCCCATGTGTAACAGAATAAAACACCATCCAGTCCTGTGCCTTCTCACCTGATTTTATGTGGATCCCACTGTCGCAGCCACGGTGTCAGTCCATCTCACTGAGGGCCTTCCTCTTGTTCCCTGGCCCTCCACTTCTTTCTCCTGACACTGTTTCCAACGTCTGTAAGACAAAGCCTTGCCAGCCTTGCCTCTAAGGAGCATTCTGGCTCTATTTCTTCCAAGACTGATTTGTTGGTTCTTTTGGCAGTCCATGGTACTTTCAACAAGTTTTGCCATTACTAAAGTTCACATACAGCAATTTCTCTTTGGGCTTCCTTATTCCATGTCCAACTTTCACATGCCTAGGAGGCAACTGAAAACATCATGGCTTCGGTCAGGTACATCTTTGCCCTGAAAGTAACCTCCTAGCTTTTCAACACTTGAAAGAGATTTTGTGCAGTATATTCACCTAATGCACTGCACTGTTTGATCTCTTGACTGCTGCTTCCATTAGCATTGATTGTGGATCCAAGCAAGACAAAATCCTTGACAACTTCAATATTTTCTCCATTTATTGTGATGCTACCTATTCATGTAGTTGTGAGGATTTGGGTCTTCTTGACATTGAGTTGTAACCCAAGGCTGCAATCCTTGATCTTCATCAGCAAGTGCTCCACATTGTCCTCACTTTCACCATGCATGGTT
>NW_022107431.1:15174358-15176345 GCF_000313985.2 Echinops telfairi
ACTAAACATTGTTCAGGTACCCTCCACTTTAGCCAAAATCTACCTGACCTCAGGAATGAGATTCCTTGTTCCATTTGTTCTGATTCTAGCCTGGTCCTCTGGCCACTCCCTTTCATTGTTCTGCTACAATCATTGTTGGATGATCTTCAGCAAAATTTTACTTGTATGTGATCTCAATGATATTGTTCTATAATTTGAGCATAGGATCACATTTCTTCTTGACATGTGGATAGTCGCCTTTAGTTTTGTTGAAAAAAGGTATTGACTATGAAGAAGCCCTTGGTCTTGCAAAATTCTATCATGTGACCTCCAGCTTCGGTTTTATCACTAAGTGCATATTTTCCAACGATTGCTGTTCCTTCCTCTTTGTTTCCAACCTTTGCATCCCAATCATCTATAATTATCAATGCATCTCAATGGCATGTTTGATCAATTTCTGAGTCAACATGTTGATAGAATTTTTCAATTTCTCTATATCTCTCGCTTTTGTAGTTGGTACATAAATTTGAATAAGTTTATTGATTGGATTTCTTTGTATGCAGAGACATTATCCTACCACAGGTAGCATTGTATTTCAAGATTAAAAAAAAAATTATGAGTGCAACACCATTCTGGTATAGTCAACCATATAATTTTTTATTCAAAATGGCCCATGCCAATCCACTAATCCATTTCAGCTCACTCACTAACACCACGCATATCAATCTTTATTCATTCCATTTTATCTTGACAGCTTCCAATTTTCGTAGATTGATAATTGGCAAATTCTAAGTGCCAATTATTAATTAATCTCTTTAGCTGTTTCTTCTTATTTTGAGTCATGCCCCATCAGCAAACGGACGTCTTGAGAGGTTTACTCCTCCAGGCTTTTCTCCGCTTGCATCTTTATGTACACCTCTGCCTTGACGGTGCCATTCTCCCTCAGTCATGTTTTGAGTGTCTTCCAACCGGAAAGACTCACCTTTGGCACAGCCTCCAATAATGGTCTGCTTTTATTCCTTAGGTGTTCACTAGCTCACAATGTTTGGATGAAATTCATAGAATTTTCAGTGGCTAATTTCACTGAAGAGGACAATCTAGTCCTTCTTCTTAGTCTCTTCTTAGTCTTGACGCTCTGCTGAAATCTATTCATTTTGAGTGGCCATCTTGGCACTCGAAATACCAGTGACATAGCTCCCAGAATCACAGCAACACACAAGCCACCACAGTAACAACTGAGAGACAAGTGGGAGCCACATATGACAGTTGTTCGATAATGTTTGTTGAATTAAACACGTAGAAACAAATAGAATGAAGACTTAACTCCACAAGATAGTTTCCATTGCTTTTGCTCTTAAAGAAAGATTTGACCATGCTCTCATGTAATTAATATACATATTTTTATCATGAATTAAATCCACTGCCTCATTACTTAAACCCAACACCATTGAGTTGGGTTTGAACTCATAGCTATCCTAAATGACAGGTAGAACTACTTCACTGGGTTTCCAAGGTTGCATATCTTTAGGGGAGCAGACAGACTCATTTTTCTCCCCCAGAACATGGATTGAACCTAACATTTAACCCACTCCACCACCAGGGCTCATTTATCTTATCAAAAGTCACAGATAAAAGTTGACACCTCACCAGATCTGCTTGGAAAACATTCAGAACAGTCAGCACACAGACCTGATAGGATTTTTTGTTTTCTTTTTCTCATGTCTATCCATATAAGATAGGCAGGATAACCAATCCCGAGGAGAAAATAATAGCTCTGGGGGAACATGGGAGAAAAGGAGATGGGAGAAAGGGATGGAGGAGCCAACAAACCCAGGGATAAGGAAACAATGAGAGATCTAAAATCAGTGGCGAGGAGGGCGTAGAATGCCTGGTGGAGTTTGGTCAAGCAGAGAGAAAGTATGAGAGCTGAATGAAGGTCAAACACGAGCGTGGGACAGGAGGAAAGTACGAGGAAATAGAGGAAAGAACTAGGAGGCAAAAGACATTT
>NW_022107431.1:15177913-15198477 GCF_000313985.2 Echinops telfairi
TGTGAGTTCGATGGGACTAGAGAAGAGCATCGAGTGTGATTCCTATCCACTTCAGTATAGAAAGAGGAACCCCAAAGAGACTTAAGTTACAGAGACTGGTAAATGCAGCCAAGTTCACCCCCAGGATCTCTAGTTTGCAGCAGTTAATTTTGATTGGCAGCCCGAGTGGGGCCGTCCAGTAAGCATGGAACTGTTACTGCATGACCTTTAGTTCAAACCCACCAGGTACATGAGAGGAAGTTCGATTCATCTGCTCCCATAAATCAAGGGTGGGTAAATCTATGGAGAAAGCAATTGGATTAATGTTTCTATCATGGTATGGCTGGAAAGTTAGGGAGAAATGAGGAACTAGTAGCAATGAGTCCAAGAATGAAGAAAATGTTCTAAAATGGAGTGTAGTGATGATTGTACAACTCTTCTTGATGTGATTGAACTATTGAAGTGAATTATGTGAATAATGTACCAATAAAACTGTTGAAAAAATTTTAATGCACATTGGAAACCACCGAGGGGACTTTCTGGGGCAGCTGTGATGTTCTGTCTCTCAACAGGGGTTTGTGTTAGCAGGTGAATGCATTGGTCAAAGTTCACTGAAAAATATACTCACTCTTTATGCATTTCATATGTATGTCAATTTCACACCCAAAAGGAAAAAATCTGGAACAAATAATGAACCTCATGTTGACATGTTCAGGAGGAAGGTACTGATCCCTGCATGAAAAATGAGATCAATGAGATACAAGGATAAAAGGGTGAACTGACATGTAATACAGCAAATATAATTAAAAATTTTTTTCCTGACTAGGAAACCCTTTATAGATAGGGTCACGATGAGTCAAAATTGACTCAGTGGCAGTGGATTTAGTTTCTTTTCTTTCTTTCTTGATTTTTGGTAATCCTCATTGCATTGAACCCTGGTGGCACAATGGATTTTAAATAGATTAAAAGGCAAAATTCAAACCTACTAGCTACTCTGTGAAAGAAAGGAGAGATTGTACTCCCCCCAAAACTTACAGTCTTGGGAGCCCTGGGGAGCACTTCTCCTCTGTTCTGTGGGTCTCGAAGAGTCAGAAGGTCCCGAACTGCAGTGAGTTTCCTTTCATTCTCACCTGTTTAGTGAAGGGTGCTAGTGGCGCAGTGGTCAAGTGCTCAGCTGCATAGTGGAAGGTTGGTGGTTCCCCCCGCCAGTGGCTCTGCTGGAGAAGCTGTGACGGTCTCCTTCCGTATGCATTGACAGCCTGGAAATCCTCTAGGGCAAGTCTACTCGGTTGCAAGCCCACTGTGAGTTGGAGCAGACTCAAAGGCAATGAGCTTGCTGTGGCTTGGTTGAGTTTGGAATCCTTGTTATGTATGAGGAAAAGACACATTGCCAAGCATTTTTTTGTACATCACAGCATCCTCATAAAAAGTTAATGAAGGTAGTCTCATTCCCATTTTTCCAAATGAGGAAAACTGGTCCCACAGTGGTGAAATAGCACTTCTGTATTATACAGGAGCCCTGGAGGCAAATGGTTAAGCGCTTAGCTGGTAACAGAGAAGTGGGGAGTTCAAAATCACGCATCTGCTCTCATAGAGTATAGCCTAGGAAATCCTATGAGACCTTTTTCCTGTGTCACATGGGATTCCTATGAGTAGATATCTACTCAAGGGCATGCACTGAGAATAACATGTTACAGAGCAAGTTAGCAGAGCCCGACTCCAATCTCATTGGGGTCATGGTTTCCTAACACTTTATTTACCCATCCTGCTAACTCCATCTCATTCATCCTTACCACTCAACTAAAATGTAACTGAGAGGTACTGGAGGCGTGTATGCCTATTGCACAGATGAGGAAACGAAGGTTCTGTAAAGTGATTTCCATAAAAGTGACCCAACAATTTAACATAGGTAGTAGAGCTGACATCTGAGTCTTCTGGCTCCAAGATAAATGATGCTTTCACTAGGCCACTTTGAATCTCCCGGAAGTTAAACTTGGGAATCCGTTGTACATGTATCACCTTATCTGCTAAGTCAAGGATGTTGAGAAGGTGTGCTGGATGCCTCTCTGTAGTCTCCCATCATCTGTAGACTCAGGAAAGTGTGGGTTCTCTTCAATTGCTCGTCCTCAGTGTTGCCCAATCTTCCCAGCTCGTGTTCCCTTCTTTAGTCTCACCTTTGGAGACAGGCCAGGAATGATCATTGTCAGAAGTTGAGTCCCTTGCCTAGTACTTTAGGAACCTTATAGAAGAGTAAGTGTACTTTCTTCAAGCAGAACTAAACCAATGATACATCAAACCAATATTAGAGTCACAAATGCTTCATGGACTTGGAAGGAGGAGCCATGGAGAAGGCATCCCTGGAGACGTCTGTGTTTTAAAGGTTCAGGAAGAATCATCTAAGATTATCTCAGTAATCTAAAATCATCTACCAGTAGGTTGGATGAACGTACCATGAAAATGTTCACTGTTGAACAATACCGACTCAAAAGCTGTGTTCAGACAGACACGAGACTGACATAACTGTGTACGCAATACTTAGCTATAAGGATAATCAATTAGGACCGATAGTGTTTCCGAACTGACATCTTCATCTTTCATAGTGTCTTGGATTATTGGCAGCCACTAGTAAGCCTGTCTCCCCTGATCTAAGAAGATTTGAAATCTCATACTCTGTAGCTCTGATCATGGTAAGGGTTAGTCAGCCACCACCACCCACCCCCCTATTCCTGGTTTTAAAATGAAAGCAAATCATGGAGGAAACTTTAAACCATAATTACTTCTGTAACACTTTACTCCTCAGGGGGTACTTGGACTAAAAAGGATCCACTATAGAAAAACACATTTCAGGAACAAGCTCTATGAGTCATCGGACACTGCTCAGATAATTCCAACCCATTCAGAGACGGAGCTCATTTGTGGTCAGTGTGCTGGCCGTTTGCAGTTCCATTTCTCACTGGGCTCGCCAGCTTAGAGGTATTTTCTAAAATAGAATCAGCTACTGTCAGTGCTGTGACCGCCCGAGCACATTCTGCACCATGTGATGCAAAATTAAAAGGGTCTGGTCTTTGCTCGAGGACCAGCATGAATGAAGATTGGGTTGGCGATGGCTGAAGAGGAGGAACTAGTCACCAAGCATCCACATTAACGGAGCGTTACTTTAGAATCCTGATGCCAAACTACTGCCGTTTCCTAGAGAGACCTTAATAAGGCAGGCACTGACGGTCGTCGGTGTCAAAAGAGAAACTTCAAGAACCCCTTTGGTCCTCCTAAAGAAATGTGACCTGCGTTTTCAACTGCGACCGTGGATATCAGTAAGTTAAAAATTACACCTTTATACTTAGCGTCAACAAGACTGAAAGCCTTTTCTTCTGGCAGTGTCAGATTGAACAATCACAACATATTTAGAGAATCTGTACTTGCTACTTTAGCTGTCGGGGTGAGAAAAACCGAATTCTGCTATCATAAAGAAGTAAATGGTAAAACATAAGCCTAGTAACATTTAGATTGAATTGTGTCTCCCAAGTGTGGCCTGTAGATCCTAACCCGGGACTTCTGGATGGAACGTTGGGGCATTGTGGGTTATGTGCTGAGCTGCTAATTGCAAGAAGAATGGTTCAAACTCAGCAACCACTTCTTAGGAGCTAGATGAGGCTGTCTGCTCCTGGAAAGATTTACAACCTTGGAAACTCAAAGGAGGGTGGTGTTCTAGTTTGTCCTAAAGCAGTGGTTCTCAACCTGTGGGTCGCGACACCTTTGGGGGTTGAACGACCCTTTCACAGGGGTTTCCCAATTCATAATAGTACCAAAATGGCAGTTATAGAGTAGCAACGAACATAATCTTATGGTTGGGGGTCACCACAACATGAGCAACTCTATGAAAGGGATGCAGAAATGAAACAAGCAGACATAAAGTGGGCAAAGGGGTGGCTGTCCGTGCCATGTGAGACTCACCTATGAACCCAGCCAGAGAAGCTGAAAGGGACAAGGATTTTGAACAGAGAGAGCTGACGGAGAGACACCTTCCCCTAAAACCAGCATCTTTCATCTAGACCTCGAACTTCCTAAACTGGGAAAGAGTCCATTTCTGGTCCACAAAGTCATCTACTTGGGATATTTCTGTTATAGCAACACTAGATAAAATTGACAAGTCATTTTTGGAAAATTAAGTGAATGGCTTGAATTGTTAAGTTCTTGTGTAGGGGGTGGGGGGGAAAGCAATGCTAACACTTGGAGAACTAAGGTGTGCCTTACCCAAGCGGTGGTATTTTCCATGGCTCCTTAGGCATATGAAAGGTAGACTAGAAATGGATGGTGACGATGGAAGAAGCACTGATGTATTTGAATTGTGATGTTGGTGGAGAATATTGAATATACCGTAGATTGCGAAAAGAACAAGCAGCCTTGGGAGTATATGGGGTTATGTGTTGAGCACATAGTCAGCAGTTCAATCCCAGCAGCCGCTTCTTCAGAGAAAGATGAGGCTGTGTGCTTCCATAAAGACTTACAGCCTTGGAAACCCCCAAAGGTATTCTACTCTGCCCTACAGGGTAGCAGTGGGTCATAAGTGACCTGATGGCAGCGAATTTATTGAGTCAGAAGAACAAAGGAGCTCGGGTGGCGCTGTGGGTTGAGGCGTTGGGCTGCTAACCACAAGATCAGCAGTTCAAACCCATTAGCCACTTTGTGGGAGAAACATGTTCCAGTCTTTTCCCGTAAAGATCTACAGTCCCTGAAGCCCTATGTAGGTTCGGTATGAGTTGGAATCAACTCGATGGCAGCGAGTTTCTATCAAAAGGATGGATGAGCTCCAATTGGACAAAATACAGCCAGAATGCTCCTTCGAACTGAGAACAGTGAGACTTTCTTTTGCATTTTGTCCTTGCTATTAGGAGTGGCCAATCCCTGGACATTCTGCTTTGTAGAGGGGCAGAGATAGAAAGGAATACTGTGTAGGTGACACAATGGCTACACCAACGGTTCTCACTGCAGTGGGTCAGAGGCTATCCCGGGAGCAGACACCCAGCTCCTTCTGTTGTTCATTGGCCACTGTGAGGCAGAACCAACTGCGTGGCCCCCAACAGCAGCACAGCAGCAAACACCAGTTTGGGAAGAGGCCCCGCTGCATCTGGACGTCACGTTCTCGCCCATGTTCTCACTGCGTTCTTTCTTTCCAGACAGGCCATGGCCGTGATCGAAGGCTAACTGAACGTCCAGGTTCCTCTGTTTTCGTGCCATAAAGATTCACAGAATGTGGCTCAATGGGAACAGTAATCAAAGCCAATTATATAGGATGCTGATATTTAAAGGAAATATTTTAAATGGTTTATCTTTGCATAACCATCTTAGAAACTCCTAGTTGCTCCGCATAGAAAGAAGAGGCATTCTTACCCCGCCTAGAGTTAGTCTCCGAAACCCACAGGGGCAGTTCTAACAGGTCCTGTAGGGTTGCTGTGAGTTGCAATAGACACAATAGCATTGAGTTTGTTTTTCAGTTTACATGTTTTGATTTTTAATATTCATAGATTTTTTAAAAAATCTTTTTATTGGGGGCTTGTACAACTCTTATCACAATCCATACATCCATCCATTGTGTTAAGCACTTTTGTACATTTGTTTCCCTCAATATGCTCAAAACATTTGTTTTCTACTTGAGTCCTTGGTATCAGCTCATTTTTCCCCTCCCTCCCAGTCCCCGCCCCCCCCCAGTCCATGAACCCTTGATAATTTACAAATTATTATTATTTTGTCATATCTTACACTGACTGACATCTCCCTTCACCCATCACCACTTTCCTGTTGTTCGTCCCCCAGAGAGGAGGTTATATGTAGTTCCTTGTAATTGGTTCCCCCTTTCGACCCCACTTTCCCTCTACTCTCCCGGTATCACCACCCTTACCACTGGTCCTGAAGGGATCATCTGTCCTGGATTCTCTGTGTTTCCATTTTCTATCTGTACCAGTGTCCATCCTCCGGTCCAGCCGGATTTGTAAGGTAGAATATTCATAGATGTATACTTGGCAAAAAATCAGGCCAGAGATCTCCAAGGAAGGTAGCCCTTTTTCTTTCAACTGATGCACAAAGGTGGAATGCCGTAGCCCAGTGCACCCGCGGAACACACTTCAGAAACAGCTGTGTCTTCAGATGGAGTCCTAGGCCAGAACGGATCTCTGTAAGATCCGTTCATAGGTGCTATTCCAGATTCACCCAGTTTCGCAAACACCTTCCTAATTTTCTAGGCCTAAAGACATAAGATGATTCCAATCACTGAATAAATGTGTGAGTTATTTAGCATTTGTAAGTACCTTCTACCCTCCCAAATCACTGGTTTTATTTCTTTAATTCCTTTGCCCATTCTTATAGTCTATTCTGCCTCACGGTTGACCCCTTGTGTTACAGAGTGGAACTGCTCTGTGGGATTTTCTTGGCTTTGATTTTGCCAGAAGCAGATTGCTCAGTCAACATGGACTGGCTGGGCAGGTTTAAACCCACTTGAGGGTTCCTGGTGGTGCTTAGTTGTCATGAGGTTGATTCTGATACACGAGGGCCTCATGTGGCAGAATAAGACTGCCCCGAGGGTGTCCTAGGCCATATCGAAGGGGGTTTTCTCCACCCACAAAGAGTTTCAGTCTCAGAAGCTCACAAGGGCAGCTCTATCCTGCGCTAGAGGGTCGCTGTGAGTTTGTTTGGGGGAAACCATCTAGTTATGTAAGTCGGTCACCAGGTATTTTCCCACAGAGCTTAAACTGTCAGCCTTTCGGGTAGCAGCCCAGGGACCTTCTTTCATGATTTCCATGGTTTTATTGTGGGCACAAACCACCCACGTGCAGGATTTTTTACCTCCATCCTGTGGTGTGACCACTTTGTAAGTCACTGCAGGCCTGTCCACCCAGCTCTTTCTCTTTACCTTTTAAGAGAAGCCAATGCCTTCAGGGAGGAAGAAGAAAACCCCCAAACCAAACTCGGTACCATTGAGTCAATGCTGAGACAGAGACCCCATAAGACAGGCTCAGACCACCCCCACCCCTGTGAGTTTCTGCAACGGTCACTCTTTGGGGGAGTAGAGAGGCCTGCCTCTCACTCACGGAGTGGCTGGTGCTTTCAAACTGCTGACCTGATGGTGAGTCCAGCCCTGCTCGTCACCGCTGCACCACCAGGGCTCCGAGTGAAGAAGATAATGGACAGTAATGGACAGCCATAATGGACAGCCATTGATTTGTGTCTGTGGCACCACAGGGCAGATAACGTTTACTAAGAGCGAAAGTGACACTGGAACAGGAGTGCTTGTTCTGCACGCTTTACACCCTGTTCAATCCTTCAATTACTCTCAGGACAGGAAGCTAGCCAAGAGTAAGGGGGTGCCAAGAGAAACAGCTGCTCACAATTGCGTAGACTACACGGTGATGCCTGGAAAAGATTTAACGCTTTGTTTTATCTGGAAAAATATTTTAATAACACATCCAAAAGATGTAGCCTGCAAATATTAACCAGCATGCTAGAAAATCTATACATACTTTAATGCTATACATGTGGAAGAATTCTTAGCTACAAGTTAAAGTAGCAGACCTCCGTCGTATGCTGTTGCCAAGAGCAACATTCACAAATGCATGGCTCGCTTCCTAACTGCTCATCGCAGCTGTTCATCATCAAGGTAACTTACCATTGCGGCAGTTGGTTTAGATCATAGCTATCAGCTTTAATAAAAACTAGACTCCTCCCTGGTTTAGATAAAGCCCTAATAAGAATTCTGGTCTCTATAACATAAAGTAGCTTTTACTATTTGGATGAAATTGATGCACATCTACTCCAAGCCTCAAACGCCAATAAATATGTTTGCAGATACATGTAGATATCACATGTACATATGTATGGCACTTTGCCGCATTATCCATTGGGCTGCTAACCACAAGGTCAGCAGTTCAACTCCACCAGCCAGTCTATACGAGAAAGATGAGGCTTTCTGCTCTCGGAAAGATTGATAGCCTCGGAAACTCTCACTGGACAGTTCTATTCTGTCCTATAATGTCACTATGAATCAGAATAGGTTTTCGGTTGTAGAATATATAATAATACCAAAACCCAAATAAAACCCGCTATTGGCAAGTTGATTCTGATTCCGTGACCTTTCAGGACTCACAGCAGACTGCTCCATCTCTCCTGAATAGGCTGAATAGGATCATGTCGTATTTGTCTGGAGGTTCTAGCAGGGGAATGCAGGGGCGGTGAATTATTTAATGTGACTCTTCAAACCCACCAAATGACCTTTTCCTGCATGGTTCTGGTAAGAAAATGGGAGAAAATACTGACAGGGTTCACCTCTAAGTGATTGTGAACAAGTTTCACTGGCCTGCCATCCTGTTGTGTGTAAAATGAGCTCTCCGAGAAGCAGGAGGAGAGAATTTCATTACCAGCAAAAGCTGAGAGTGGAGCACATTCTCTGGACCCAAGAGTCCCGTGGAGAGAACCTCTTGGATCCAGAAGAGAGCTGTAAAATCAGAGGAGCAGCGGCAGAACCAGAAACCAGAACATGGAACAGAGTGGTGAACTTCCCAACCCACAGAACAAGTAATGCTCAGTGATGTTGTGCACGAGGCTGGTGTGTGGAATGGGTTGCCTCCCGGCACTTAACTGGGAAAGCTGGGTTCGCTAACCCATGGAAGTGGAGCTGACTTCAGGCTGAGGCTTACTGGAGTGGGGCTGCCTCTGGGTACTTAACTCTGTGGGAGTGGAAAGCAATATGTAGTATGTTTTGTCTAGGCAAAGTTACACTATTAAGTCCTTCCTTTTTCAGTTTCTTCTTTGATATGATGTTGTTCAATAATAGTGTCCCTTTCTTTAAGCAAGGAGCCCTGGTGGTGTCATGCGGTATGAGTTGGGTTACTGACAAGAAGGTCAGCAGTTAGAATCCTCCAGCCACCTCGTGGGAGAAATGTGTCTCTCTACTCTCATGAAGAGTTACCGCCTTGGAAACCAACAAGGGAATACGAACTTGTCTTATCGGGTCATTAAGAGTCAGAATCAACTCTATCGAAGTGAGTTTGCTTTGGTTTTGCATCTCTTAGAGCAAGTCCTGGGTGATAGAAGTGGTTAACATGCTGCTCCCCTGAAGGTTGCCCAAGTTCACGCAAAGGTGTCTTGGAAAAAAGGTCTGGCAATGCACTTTTGAAGAATGAGCTGTTGGAATGCCTGTGTGGGCACGATTCTACTTTCACACACATGGCGGACGGTATGTGTCAGAATCAAGCCAGTGGCATCTGGTAACCTCTAATGGTGTTTGTGGAATGAAACGACAGCCAATTCAGGGTAGTTCGAATATTGCCTGCTACCACTCAGTCTTAATAATAATGCCAAAGCATTCTAAGTGGAAGATATCTGTTCTGAAAGGGACATGCAGGAGGTAGGTTGGTTTTTTGTTTGTTAGTTTGTTTGTTTTTAAGAATTTATAAATGGAGTATCCAGCATAGCAATTGCAGCATTATTTTTCCTTCTAAAAAATCATACTCACTGCCATCGAGTCAATTCTAACTCATAGCAATACTGTAGGGCAGGGTAGACCCGTCCCTGTGGGTTTCTAAAGTTGTAACTCTTTGTGGGGGTAGAAAGCCTTCTCTTTCTCCCATTTATTTCCCTTCTAGAGATCATTAAAAAGCATTACCTCCAACATCATCTGTGTACAGCCTGACTTATAAGTGAGAAATCCAATCAGTGGCCACTGGTGACTCAGTAGTCCCTTTTTTGTGTGCTTGGAATTAACTTTCAGATGGAATGTGAATTATAGAATGTTTTTAAAGCATGCTATCCAAATTTGTCATTAGTTCCGAAAATCAATTCACATTGAATATGATGATTCACAACATCCTGTCTTCCTGGATTATTTTTAGTATTTTCGTTTTCTCCTGTTTGGGGGAGATAAAAAAGAAAAACTGAATAGGATTATCAAGGTTCATTTTGTTATTCTGTCTATACAAGAATTCTTGAAACCATTATTTGAGTAGTCGTCCGAGGAACAACGGAAGTCCGGGATTGAGTAGGATGGTCATTATCCATCAAGAGCCTGTTTTTCTCAGGCATACTCAGAGGACAATGGCCCCCAAGAACTCGGATGCATTGTCAGATGCTAATGCAATCAAAGTTGGTGGGTGAAAAGGACACCCACCCCCTCCCACTCCATATGAAATTGTGAATCCTGGTAAATAAAGTCACGTGTGCCTGCACAGCAAAAGCCTCTACTTACAGACCAGGCATGGGGACTTCCTCTGCCCAAAAAAGGTCAATCTCATGGACATGTAGTTGATATTGCCAACGGGAAAAACTCTGTAAGAGTAATGGAGTAAGTGTGGCTCGGAACCTTCCATGCGGTGGTACAGAATGCCACTCCTAGGCATTTGGAGTACGTTTTCTTCTTTCACTTGCAGCTGTGCTATTCAAAGTTGGGTTGCCTGCGGCTGCTAGTGTGTGGACTGTGCTCTAAAGCAGACTAAGTCTGTGCCCTGCTTCTCTTCTCGGTTGCAAACCGCGACTCTATGTGGCCTTGTGTTAAACCTTTGGTAAACAGGGCCCTATTGGAACCTGCCCTCTACATGGGAGAGGTGTCTGACCTTGATTTGGCTGCCCGTTGGCTATTAACATCATGAAGGGGTTATCGTTGCTGTTGCATATCTTCGCCTTTTCATCTGTACAAAGACAAAGACAAAGATCATGCCTGGGGTTCTTTCCAGATTTGTGATTCAGATGTATATTCTGATGAAATTTAGGCATAGCCAAGGCTAGCCATAGAGGGAAGACCAAATCGCAGCAATTCAGTACTGCTCTATCAAAATGATGGCTGGGATTACGTCTGACATGGTTATGATAAGGGAAAGAGAGTAGCCATCTTACATATATGCGGGATCTAAAAATCCATGGGTGGAATCTCAGGATCATGCCATTCCATCTTTCCATGATTTTTTGGGGGAAGAACCTTTGTTATAACTTACTATATTATTAGTTGTAACCTTATTATAACTATGTGAACAACTATATAAAAGATGACATAAAAATGTCAAAAGCCGTGATTTAAAAAGCGTTTTCTCAGTTAGATGGCCACTTGTTTATCTTCCAGCCTATAGGACCCCAGATTCTATATCTTTTGACAGCTGGGCACCATCAGCTTTCTTCACCACATTTGCTTATGCACCCGTTTTGTCTTTCGCAATCCTGTCGGGACAGGCTGGTGTGCTTCTTCCATGTGGGCTTTGTTGTTTCTCAGTTAGATGGCTGCCTGTTTATCTTTAAGACCCCAGACGCTATATCTGGAGGGAGAAAGGGGAAACAGATTACAAGGATCTACATACAACCTCCTCCCTGGGGGATGGACAGCGGAGAAGTGGGTGAAGGGAGACGTCGGTTGGTCTAAGATATGACAACATAATAATTTATAAATATCAAGGGTTCATGGGACAGGGGGAAGCGGGGAGGGAGGGGGAAAATGAGGAATTGATACCAAGGGCTCAAGTAGACGGCAAATGTTTTCAGAATGATGAGGGAAACAAATGTACAAAAGTGCTTAACACAATGGATGGATGGATTGTGATAAGAGTTGTATGAGCCCCCAATAAAACGATTTTTTTAAAAAAGGGGGTTTCTTTGTGTTATGTAACTTTGATGTCTATACCTTGTTCTTTTCCTTTCTCTACTTAGATTTTTGTAACATGATTATATTGCTTACAAATATAAATGAACAAATAGCACACCAGAGAAAACAAAATAAAACTCAAACGTGGTGTTGTCTACTCAATGTGGACTCACCGTAAGCCTACAGAAGAGAGTGGAAAAACCCTACAGGTTCTGCAAGGCTGTGATCTTTAGCAAAGTGGTACATCTTTCTCCTGCAGGGTGGTTAGTACTGCAGTCCTTTTGGCCAGCAGCAGAGCAGTTAAAATCATTGTGTCACCATGATGCCTTTTCCATATTATACCAAAGAAATCAAAAACCAAACCCACGAGTGTCCAGTCAGGTCTGACTCATGGCAATCCAGTCGCACGGGGGAGCACTGGCCCTGTGGGTTTCTGAAACTGCAACTCTTGGCAGGACTCGAAAGCCTCGTGTTTCCCCTGAACAGTGACTGGTAGTTGTGAACTGCTGTCCTGAAGGTTAGCAGCCCACTTGTAACCAGTATGCCACCCGGCCTCCTGTCAGTGACCCTGGTACCCTACCATTTTGCGATATATGTCCATGGATGGAACTCTCTTTTCACCATTTGGAATGTTCTATGGCCTCTATTGGTTCCTTGTCCTTGCTGCAGAGAAAGACTAGCAGGGCGGATGTTGGCAGACTCCCAGCCATTCTGGAGTCAGAGAAGCCAGCCCCAGGGTAGACCCTCCATGACTTAGCCGCACAGTAGAGGAGGCCTCCCCGCTGTAGCGAAGGCAGTCTCTCTACACGTGTCTTTGGATTAATTTCCCATCATCTCAGCAACCTCAAACTATCCATCTTCCCCTTCTCTGCTGAACAGTAAGTTCTCTCCCACACCACTGGATCCTGACACACGAACATTGGCTTAAATCACTTCTGGTTTTAAAAATAACACCTCCATCCTTTGACCCGCTAGCCTTTTCCAGCTGTTCCCTCTCGTCCCTGACCTTTCACAGCCGGGCTTTCAAGTTGTTGAAGCTCCCCAGTGGCCTTTCTTCACCTCGCTTTTGGGCCTCAACCCCTCCAGTCAGCCTGTGACTGTATTAAAACACAGTCCGTCGGACTTCACTCAGGTCTGCCTTGCTAAATTCAGTCAATCCCTTGATACATGAGGATGACTCATACTGCTACAAGGCGTCCGGTTCATCCACGCAGGGGTTAATTCCTTACCAAAAATGTTCAACTAGGCCGCTGGGATCAGTGGATGGCGGCAGACAAGTTCTCTTCATAAAACACTTGTCGGAGTCTTGTTAGGGTGCCCTCACCAAAAAAAAAAAAAAGGTCCAAAATAGTGGCTTCCCAGGGGGAATCTGCCGGGCCAGTTCAATTCAAGGTCGAGAAGTTAGCTCGGAAGGTTATGGCAATTTGGGGGGGATTCCAAAGAGTTCTCTTGATACAGTTTCCTCAAAGGACACAGGGCGATCATCAGGGCTAATGAAGTTTTCAGAAAATTCAAATCGTATTGGTGAGCGAGAGACAAGGAAAGGTGTTTTCTATGACGACAGTGCACCATCTCTTCCTTCCAGGGTAGCGAGGGCCGTCCTAGAAGAAGCTCATCGGGAAACCTGACCCCAAACCCCTGGCAGCCCCATCTTGCCCCTTCAGACCCCTGCTTGCTCTCCAAACTCAAACGGCATGGAACAGGAGCAAGAGTTGAGCCCTTCAGGGTTGCTGAAACTGCTCTTTTGACACGGTAGATCTAAGAGTGCAGAATCCCAATACAGTGATTAAAAAAGAATTGTCACGAATTCATAGGAACCTTTATTAAGCAAAAATATCAAAGCATAAAGCTACTGTTTCTTGACATATCCTTCATCTAAGCCTGTACACTTTTGAAGGTAGTATGTCCATTTCATTAGCCCCTTTCCTAGGGAGTTCTGGTGGTATATTGGATTTGCATTGGGCTGCTAACCTCAAGTCCAGCAGTTCAAACTCCACACCCGCTCCTCAGGAAAAAGATGAGACTTCCTGATCCTGTAAAGTTGTACAGCCTCAGAAACCCACACATGCAGCTATACCCTGGGAAACAGGAATGCTGTGACTCATAATTAACTCGATGGTGGTGAATTTGGTTTTTGAGTTTAGAACCCTTCCCTGATGAATTCTGCATTCTTTGATTCACACCAAATCAGAACAGCACCTTCAAGGGACTCAAATCTTCTTACTTTTTCATGCTCTGATTTTGGGGAACAAAAAGAGGTCTGAAGGGGCAAGGCAGGGGCTGTTGGGTGGGTGGGGGTAGGGGGCAAGGCTTCCCAGTGAAGTTCTCATAGGCCAGCCCCCGTGACTTAAGAAGAATGAAACAATGATGAGAAATACAACTTTCCTCTAGTTCCTAAATGTTTCCTCCCCGCTCCCACTACCATGACTCAAATTCGATCTTGCAAGTCTGCCTAGACCAGAGGAGGTACACTGGTACAGATAGGAACTGAAAATACAGGGAATCCAGGACGGATGAGCCCTATAGGACCAGTGGTGTGAGTGGCAAAACAGGGAGGGTAAAGGGAGAATGGGTAGGAAAGAGGGAACCGATTACATGGAACTGTGTGTGACCTCCTCCCTGGGGGACAGACAACCGAAAAGTGGGTGAAGGGAGACGTCGGACAGGGCAAGATATGACAAAATACCCATTTATAAACTATCAAGGGCTCATGAGGGAGGGGGAAGTGGGGAGGGAGGGGAAAAATGAGGACCTAATGTCGGGGGTTTAAGTGGAGAGAAAATGTTTTGAGAAACGATGTACAAATGCGCTTTACACAATTGATGTGTGTATGGATTGGGATAACAGTTGTATGAGCCCCTAATAAAATGTTAAAAAAAAAAAAAGAAAAATACAGTTTTCCAAAAAAAATAAAATCTGGAAGAAAAAAAAAAAAAGAAGAATGAGTGGGATTTTTGTGTCATGATGGGAAAATCTTCCTTGGCACAGTTTTCCTGGCCTTTTCCTACCAACACAGTCTTCTATTTTCTTACAACTCCTTCATAATAAGATCTGGTGGTTGTCCTGTAACCTCGAGAAACTGTATTAAGCTTACTCTGTCAAAATTCAAAACCAAACTCACTGCCATCAAGTCAATTCTGATTCTTAACAACCCTAAAGGACAGCGTAGAATTGCCCCTATGGATTTCCAAGGCTATAGATCTTTATTGGAGTTGACCTCATCTCCTGCCCTCAAAGCAACTGGGGGGGTTCGAACCAGGGACCTTGTGGTTAGCAGTTTAGTTCAGAATCAACTACACCACCAGAGTACTTATACACCACCAGCGCTTTTTACCCTTGGAACTCCCAAAACAGTTGGCATAGCTCCCCGTGGAAGGCACTGTTTTGATTGGATCTTTTTTATGACAGCACCCTAAGGAGACTGAGACAAGTGTGGTACTAAGAGAACTTGTCTGTAGCCGTCCACTGATCACAGACACATTGAAACGTGTTTTGTGTGGAATGATGAACCGGACCCCTACTAGTCATACTCTTTGCGTGGCCATGATCTGTCCTCAGATCAGAATGAAATTAAATTAGAAAATAGCAAGAAAAAGGTATCTTTGAAACACATACATATTGAATAACTAAACACACTTCTAGAATTATGGGTTAAAGGAAAGTCAGGAAATGATTTGGAAAGAATGGAAATGAAAAGACAACATCATTTTTGCCATGCAGCTCTAAAACAGTCTTAGAGGGATTCTACATTTAATTTTTATTTTTGGTAAAAAATTATGTAACAAAATAAATGCTCACTGAGAATTTTGTATATGTGCAGTTCAATTTTGTTGTTTATGTTCTTTGCATTGTGTCATTAGTCTGTCTCTACCATACTATTTCACTGTCAGCTTAGACCCTCTGTCCCGAGTGTCTCCTCTGTGTTTCAGAATCATTTTGATTACCTGTGGAAAACTCTTTGAAAGAGTGAACTACTCAAGATACACATTCCTTACAGCTTGAGCTGAACTCTCATTTACAGATGATTTCATGGGATAGTTTGGTTCAAGGTTAAAGATGACCTCTGCAATATGTTCTGGGATTCAGACGAGGGCATATGAGATCCCCACCTAATGCGGTAAAGGCAGCAGAGGTATCAGAGGCTTTAAGACCAAGACCATGAGACAGAGCAGAGGGGCTATGATGGAGAGAGCAGGTGCTGTATTCAGACCATGAGATAGAGCAATGGGCCTCCCAGACCATGGAGCTAAAGCTGAGTGCCTTTGGCAGAAGGCTAGCTTGCAGAGTGGGGTGACCTTTTCGATATTTACCGGCACTAAAAGAACTTTGTAACACCTGCCAGAGCAGGGCAGAGGTCAAGAGACCACGTGTCTGAAAGGGTAAGGACCAGGGAGACATGCCCACCAGCATTTTTGTACCACATGCTTTTGGCTATTTAGGACTACAATATTGTAATGTCCATTCTCTGGTTCCTGTCGTACAAAAGTAGCCATCTCAGATTTAATTTAGAAAAACAAAACCTTTTTCTGATTTGAGGAAAGACCCGAGTGTGGGTAGGTTTCTGAAGCATGATTCAAAGCAAATGAAACTACAGAGAAATCTTTGTGGAATTGTTTATTTCAAGAAAAAGCTTTCAAATATCTCGAGAAGCCGGGGTTGTGGTTGCTGTGAGGTGCTCTCCGGTTGGTTCCAGCGCATAGTGACCCTGTGTACAACAGGAAGAAAACGTACTGCCCCGTCCTCACCCAGTCTCACAATGCCTCTTATACTTGAGCCCCTGGTTGCCCATCTTGTCGAAGGCCAAGCATAATGTATGTCCTTCTCTAGGAACTGGTCACAACTGCTAACGTGTCCAAAGTACAAGAAATTAAGTCCTGCCAGGCTCGCTTCCAAGGAGCAGTCTGGCACAGGGCCAGGCAGCATCTCCTGGTTACACATCAGGCCACCATGAGTGGGATGGGACTCACCAGCAGCTACCACTCATGATTCATCCACCTTTTCCCAACTCCTCCTTGATTGGAGGAGGATGTCCTCTGGTCGTTTTCTGAAAGTGGGTCCAGAACCATAAACAAGGAGACTGGAGAAAGATGGCTACATTTGATTTAGGATTTGGGGAATAAATACAGAATCCACCATGAGCTACAAGAAGAACCAACAACGATGTATGGAAGAAGTACAGCCAGACAGCTCTGGAAGTGAGGAGGACAGGACTTAATTTCTTATCTTCTGAGTCAGAACCGACCCGACGGCACCTAATAACATTTGGTAGGAACAGGAACTTGTAGCAGATGAACTTGGATATCTGGATGATATTGCTAAGGAAGATCTTCAAGGAACTGCCAGGTTTCTCCTTGCTTTTAGTACAGTGGGAAAGGAAAGAGGTGGATGTGTAAGTCAATCAACTAGGCAATATTAAAACAGAACTTAAAGGTTTTGAAACTTCTTTGGACAACCTGAGGATCTGTGTCCTAGAATTTTTAACGCGGATCTGGCTGCATAATCTTTTGTCTAAGAGATGAAGTATGTGACGGCTGGCTCTAACTAACTAGCAGAGCAGAAAATCCATCCGTATAGACTGAAGGGGACAGAAACAGAATGCAAGGAAGAACCTAGCTGCCTCTTGGACTTCTACCACCAGGAAACAGGCCAAAGGAGCTACGTCTGTTGTCCTCCAGGAATAGAAAGCAGCTGTCCCCGGAGCAGCTGGAGATCAGCAGAAGTGTTAGAAGGAGTGCAGATTGCAAAGATCCATTGCTTTCAAAGGAAGGAGTCATGGCCTGCTAGGTTTAAGAGCCAGATCTTCACCAACTGGGTTCTAGAGCAGCGGTTCTTGACCTGTGGGTCGCGACCCCTTTGGGAGTCGAACGATCCTTTCACGGGTTGCCCGATTCATAACAGTAGCAAAATGATAGTGATGAAGTAGCAACGAAAATAATTTTATGGTTGGGGGGTCACCACAACACGAGGAACTGTATGAAAGGGTCGCGGCATGAGGAAGGTTGAGAACCACTGGTCTAGAGTGTGCGCTGCCTGGTAAATTGTCAGGGGGATGGAATCTGTACCCAAAGCTAAGGGAGGGGTCAGACTACCATGGCCATGGAGCAGAAGAGAAGTAGCCAAGGGGGAGGGGTCACCACTTAGATGAACTTGGAGAATGACTGTCCCCAGAGCCAGGGAGCCAACTTGCCATCCCACTGAGCCTGGAGAGGAGCTGAAGCCCAAGGCTAAAGGGTTTCCACCTAGAATCCAGAGGGCATGACCAACGCTTACTGTTGGGTAGGCAGCATCATTGGCCAAATGATCTGGGAGATTTGCAACTCTTGATAGTTAATATAAATTGTTCTGCTGAGGTTTGGACTTATTTGGTGCATCGTCCAATTGTTGGTTCCTCCTCACCAACTTTCCTTTCTCCTAATAGTATATTTCAGTAGATTGATTCCAAGAGTGAGTTTTCTGTTCTTTTTCCGATATGTAGATCAATGGATGGGTGGCTGTGGATGGATAATTATCTATCTTTAATTTAACCTATGGACTTCTATATGCAGAAATCCTTCTTAAATATTGCAATTATCCCAATTAATGAGGACACTGAAAATCCACATCAACTCAATAAGACTAAGTAGAAGCTGATGATGTAGTAGGTTACATGTTGGGATGCTAACCACAGGTTCAGCAGTTCAAACCCACCAAACACTGGGCAGGAGAAAGTTGATGCTTTCCACTTCTGTAAAGAGGTACAGTCTTGGAAACACACAAGGACAGTTCTGCTCTGTCCTACATGGTGACTGAATTGGAATTAACTTGATGGCAGTTAAGTAGGGAATTTCTAGTAAACTAGATCTTGTTTGTAGCAGCCATTTACCTGACAACACAGAAGAAAGTCTCTCTCCTGCTATTTATAGAATTAAGGGCAACTCTTTCCTGTTCCCATTCTACTCCACAGTCTTTTCAAAATGGTAGCTAAGAGTCCCAAGTATTTCAACACCCATTTTACCTTACCAGGGGATTTCATAGTGAGGAAGCTGTTGAAAATGACTAGTGTCCTTAATAACATTTTATCTGACAAGTTAAAAGCAAGGAATACAGGGCCAAAGAGAGGTGGGGGGGATATATTATTTACAGAAATATTATGTGTATTGACTTGATATTGCCTGCCTGTTAAACAGACCACTGCTGGCTTTTGGCTGTGCCAACCATCTATAAGTGAACAGCCAGAAGTAGATCACACTTGATATAACAAACCATGGATAACACTCTAAGCTTTAGAAATGGAAGAAAGTATGTAAGTTGGTCTCACAAATAGGAACAGCTCTCCTCTTGGAGATAGTGGATTCATTTTCCCTTGGAGAATTTTTGAATGCTGATAGAATTCTTTATTTTTATTTTCCAAGAGCGATGTGAAGCACTCATTTTAATAACCCTAAAATACAACAGGTGTTCAAAATGTACCTGGAAACTGTATTATGAAAGAACAATGAATTTCATTTTGGGGGGAAGGTACTAAAATAAAGGTGTAATAGCTCTAGTGGCATAGTGGTTATGCATTGAATTGCTAACTGAAAGGTCTTAAGTTTGAAACCACTAGCCATTCATAGGGAGAAAGACAGCCTTCTACTGCCATAAAGTAGAGTTACAGTCTCAGGAACTCATGGGAGCAGTTCTAGCCAGTCCTAGGGGATCACCAAGAGTCAGCATTGACTCAGTGACAGTTTTTTGGAACTTGTTCTAAATTGCCTGAAAAGGAGCTACTTTGAAGCACTAAGAAGGATAAGACATCAGTTTGAAAAGAGCCCTTATCTGAGTAACATGAATTCTGCTTAAAGTGATGTAACAGTAAACATCAAATTTATGATAAAACTTAAATGGCAGAATGGTGAAATCATTGATGCTTTACCATTTATGGCGGAGGGGGGGTGTGTGGTCAGTGCACAATGCTCCAAAGAAATTACCAATTTAGAAATGGTTGCCTTGTTTGAAGAAAGAACAAAACAATGTTGAAGATGAAGAGACCATCCACATCAATGTTTAAGGACACGCTCTGAATTTGAGAAAATGGTAAGAGCATGACATCTTTGATTAATGATGTGAGACAGTAGACAATGTACACGAAAGAAAGGCTGAATACTTTACAATTTAAGGACAAAATATCGTTGAGTTTTTGTGTTAGACAGGGTTCTCTAGAGAAACAAGACCAGGACACTTATGATTAGATAGATAGATACAACATAAGAAATAAACAGCTAATTAGTCTATAGAGCAGTACAAATGGCTCAGTGCAACTCACTTCCATGAGACAGCTAATACACTGGCAGTCCTTCAAGTCACGAGGACAGCTGGGTGCAAGTCAAGGAAGCAAGACAGCTAAGTCCTCTGTAGAGCAATTCCGGCAATCCACCTACAGGCAGCAAACAGTAAGGCAGGTCACCAACAGTCAGCCAGATGACAGGGTCTGACAATCCCCAGCTCAAGTGATGTATACACCAGTAGGGTGAAGAAGCAGGTCTTGTAGGAACCTCAAACTACAGTGACACAATCCATGAGTTGGGTGTCCCACAGGTAGTGTAGCTCGTGAGTTGAGACAGAGAACCAACTAAGGAAGCTGCACACTGCTCCGATCATCAAAAGAGCAAGGGACAAGAAAGGCGAGGTTCACAGAGCCATTTATCTCTCCACCCTGCAATTAAACTGCCTTTAATTAATCCCACATGTGCATTGGCCAGTTTGGCACAATAAACCCACCTATCACAGTTTTGGATTTTTGTTTTGATTTTGTATGCTTTCTTTTCTATGAATCCAAACCAAAAACCAAACCAAACTTACTACCATGGATCCAATTCTGACTCATAGTGTCCCTATTGGACACGGTAGAGTGGCCCCAATGGATTTCTGACACTGTAACTTTTTACCTGAGTAGAAAACCTCATCCTAAAAATACAACTTTCCTCTAGTTCCTAAATGCTTCCTCTGCCCCCCA
>NW_022107431.1:15199109-15228691 GCF_000313985.2 Echinops telfairi
TAGGGGCATGGCGGTGGATATTGGGGGAATACAGAGAGCTGACAATGAGTACAAAGAAAAGTAATGTGCTAAAATTTATTGTGATGATTGCACAACTCTTTAATATGATTGAACTATATGATACATGATATGTGAATTAAATGTCATAAAGAAGTTTAAAATCGGTGTTTGGTAGAATTCCCGATTTGTTATTGTTGTTGGACTCATTTTAATGACATCCTAATTTCCTTCTTTGTTATAGGTCTGTTCAAATTTTCGACGTCTATTTGTGTTCAATGAGATAGTGTGTTTCTAGAAATTTGCCCATGGCATCTAGGTTTCCGAATTTGTTGAGGTCCAGTGTTTTCATACTGTTGCGTTGTTATTGTTGTTGGGTGCTGGTGAGTTGCTTCTGACTTACAGCAACCCTATGCCCAACAGAAGGAAATGCTGCCCGGTCCTGTGCCATCCTCACCATGGTTCCTATGTTAGAGCCCATTGTTGCCACCATGGTGTCAGTCTATCTCCTTGAGAGTCTTCCTCTTTTTCTCTGCCCCTCTCTTTTACCAAGCATGCTGTCCTTTTTCCAGGGACTGCTCTCTCCTGACTCTATGTCCAAAGTATATACGATGAAGTCTTGCCATCTTGCCTCTAAGGGGTTCTGGCCATATTTCTTCCAATACAGATCGGTTTGTCCTTTTAGCAATGCATGGTACTTTCAAGAGTTTTCTCCAGCACCACAATTCGAATGCCTTGATGATTCTTCCATCTCCCTTATTCAGTGTCCAACATTCACATGCATATGAGACAATTGAAAATGCCATGGCTTTGGTCAGGCCCACCTTAGTCCACGTAGTAACATCTTTGCTTTTCAATACTCTAAAGAGGTCTTGTGCAGCAGGTTTACCTAATGCAATTATCTTTTGATCTCTTGACTGCTGCTTCCATGAACATTGAATATGGATCCAAGCAAGATAAAATCCTTGACAACGTCAATCTTTTCTCCATTTATCATGATGCCACCTATTGGTCCGGGTGTGAGGATTTGGGTCTTCTTTACATTGAGTTGTAATTCATACTGAAGTCGCAATCCTTGATCTCCATCAGGAAGTGCTTCAAGTCCTCCTCACTTTAAGCAAGCAAGATTGGGTCGTCTGCATATATCAGGCTGTTAATAAGTCTTCCTCCAACACTGGTGCCACATTCTTCTCTGAAAATGTTCTTCTCTGATGGTTTTCTCAGCATAATGTAGAGGTTACACATTGGGCTGTGATCGCATGGTTGGCAGTTCAAAACCACCAGCAACTCTATGGGTGAAAGACTGGGCTTTATAATCACATAAACAATTACAGTGACAGACACCTATAGGGGGTCACTGAGAGTCAGCATTGGCTTGAAGGCCGTGAGTTTCGTTTTTTGGATACATTGAGTAAGTTTGGTGAGAAGATACAACCCTGTTGCACACCATTCCTGATTTTAGACCATGCAGTATTCCCTTGTTCTGTGTACACAACTGCCTCAGGTTCCATAGACAAGTTCCTCATGAGCACAATGAAGTGCTCTGGAATTCCCATTCTTCTCACAGTTATCCATAGACGGTTATCATCCACACACTCAAATGCCTCCGCGTAGTCAATAAAACACAAGTAAACATCTTTCTGGTGTTTTCTGCTTTCAACCAACTTCCATCCGACAGCAGCGGTGATAGCCCTTGTTCTGTGTTCTTTTCTGAATCTAGCCTGACCTCTGGCAGCTCTCTGTCCATGTACTGCTACAATCATGGTTAGATGATATTCAGCAACGTTTTATTTGCATGTGATAATAATGATAAGGTTCTATAGTTTGAACATTCTGTTGGGTCACCTTTCTTTGGAATGGGTACAAATATGGATCTCTTCCAGTCAGTTGGTAGCTGTCTTCCAGATGTCCTGGCCTAGCTAAGTGCTCCCAGTGCTTCATCAGCTGGTTGAAACATTTCAGTGAGTATTGCATCAATTCCTGGAGCCTTGTTTTGGGCTAATGCTTTCGGCACAGCTTGAATTTCCTCCTTCAGGTCCATTGGCTCTTGCTCATATGCTACTTCCTGAAATGGTCCTTTCATGTTCCCTTTATCTCAGTTCTGTCGTAATGTTCTCCATCTCATTTGTATTCTGTTTTATGCTGTCATTTTTCCCTTTGCCCATTTGGCCACTGGGTGTTTTAGTGATCCTTTCTAAGAACCAACTTTTAGTCTCTCTGATTCCTATGATTGTTTTTCTTCTGGGTTATTTCTGTGTTGATTTTCTTGTATTTCATTTAATTGTGCTCTGACCTTTATTTTCTTTTCTTGGGGCGGGGCCAGTGTCTGTGAACTTGGCTGCTCCTTTACTATTTGTTTGAATTACAGGGTTAAGCTATTCATTGTGGCCCTTTCTTCTCCGTCATCTTCTTTTTCACGTGTGCATGTATGGCTATAATTTCTCTGAGCACTGGTTTAGCTGTGTTCCAAAGGGTTTGGCATATTATGTTTTCATTCTCATGTGTTTCTAAGAGTACTTTTAAAATTTAATTTTGAGTTTCTTCTATTACCCAGTGTTTTTTAAGTAACCTTTTATTCCATCTTTTATTTGCACAAGACTTTTTGCTTCCTGATTTGACTTTTGAGTTGCCGGTGCCAGGGGTCCAAGTCTCCAGCAGGCAAGGACGGTGCAGAGCAAGGAGGCTGTTGAGGACTAGAACAGCGTTTGCCTTTTCTGTTATTCTCCCGTGGTTATTTAGAGTCTCCTCCTGCAGCAGGGCCCAACGACTGGCTCCCTGCATGTACCCCAGTGGTTTCTCACGATATTCTCTCTCGCTAAATGTTTTCCCTCTATAGCTCCTTCTGGAAGTCGCCTTGGAGGACAGAGCCAGATGCCCATGATAGTTCACCATCTTGGTAGAAACCAGGAATGATGATGGTGATAGTGATGATAGGTCATATTTACAGAATGCATTTTAGATCTTTTTCTAAGTGGGTTACACATTAAATTTTTCAACAACTCCACAAAATGGAACTCCAGTGACTACGTTTGACAAATGATCTTTCCCTAGTGAGCTGTGCTAAGCAGAGAAAGGCTAATAGACAGCCAGACTAGAAAATCCAATAAGCCACTTTGCTCTAAAGCATGCTTCTTTAATCTTTTAGTTAACTATTATATATGTTTGGGGGTTTTTTCCCCTTTAACTTAATACAATATTCTAGAGAACATTCCCAGTTAGAGTCTATAGATCTAAACCATTGCTTCATGTATTTCACACAATAGATTTTTATTTCATTGACCATTGTATTTAATTTTCACACTTTACTATTTTAAATGGTTTTACAAAGATCATCTTTATAACTATGTGAGGATTTCTGGAAAGCAGAGTACTAGAAATAAAATTATCACAGCAAAAGACATATAAGAGTTTGTTAGATGCTGCCAAGTTTTCCTTCAAGAGATTTTGTTTTTTTACCAATTCACATATTAGCCAAGAGTGTGGGAGAATGTTCACTTCTCAGACTTTGCCAACACCGAGTTGGAATCATCTCGGCGTGGTGGGATTGTTGTTTTCTTGTCTTTCTGCCATGGTAGACCAAGATGTCATTTTCTTTTCCATTGTATTTCTGTAAGGCTGGGAAGCCGGAGAGGATCTGTAGGATTACAAGGTTGAAGCAATTTATGGATCGCATAGTGGCAGTTTTTAGTCTCTGGATTTCCCAATTTCACTTTTTGGGGGAATTATATTATTCTGTTTCTTTTATCTCTTTCTTGTAGGAACTCTTCATGGATATTTGGTCAAAAACACTTTGCTCCAAACCCTTGCTCGGGCTTAGCTTTCTGTCTCTCTCTTCGGTGTCTGTCATTTTATTGGAAGTTTTGAGTTGGTGTGTCGTCCCTCTGGCCATATCCTGAGGGTGGAGAGGGGTCTGTGTCTTACTTCAGAAGATCATCTCTACCCCTAAGATCACTTTGAAATTCTCAATTTCTTCTAATGCTTTAAGAGCTGATCTATTAGCTATTCTGGATGCCTCTTCACATAGGATCTATCATTTGTTTTTAAGTTGTAAAGTGGTTGGCATATTTTTCACATAAATTATCCACTGCCTCTCCCATTTATCAAATATGTCATGCTTTCACCATTGCCTCACGGGTTGAGGTAATTGTTAAAAATTCAGAACATTTCCATCATTATTGTGCCCTCTATAAGTTTTTAATACATGCACAGTACCTGGTGCCGTTGCTTTTCCGTTTGAACCCAGAAGCAGTAACAAATACAACACAATAGATGAAGGAGCAAAATATCAATTTCATAATATCAATTTCATATACAGCCATGTGGCTAGTAATTATGCATGAGAGAGTTGGTTTTTTTAGCAATCAAATCACCCTAGTAGTATAACATCCTACGTCATCACAGCCACTACCGAAACATGGCAGGAATTCTTAGCTGGAGTCCCAAACCCAAGGCTATTGCCATTGAGTTCACTGCAACTCACTGTGACCCTCTCAGGACAGAGGACTGCCGCCCCACAGAGTTTCCAAGGCCGTGACTCCTTACGGGAGCCAACTGGCAAATCTTTCTCCTGTCCAACTACTGGTGGATTCAAACTTTGTCTGATTGCTTTCAGCACTGCAGAAGAGGAGCCCTTTTATACAGAAAAAATACCCCAAACCACCGCCATCTAGATATTTCTAACTTGCTGGGAATCTTCATGGGAGTAAATAGCCTCATCTTTCTCCCAGGAAGTGGTAGGTGGGTTTGAACTCCCTAAGGATCCTTGATGGCAAAGTGATTACGCATTCAGCTGTGATCTGCATGGTCAGCAGTTTGAAACCATCAGCAGCTGTGGAATAAAGACTGGTCTTTCTTCTCCTATAAATAGTTGCAGTCTGGGAAACACACAGAGGGTTGCTATGAGTCAGCATTGACTCGATGGCATGAGTTTTGAGAGATTTGGGATAAGCCATCCAGTGCTCACCCATTTGCACTACCCAGGCTCCATGATACGGTGTGGTTTTGTTAGATGCCATAAGCCAGGTCCAACCCATAGCGATCCTATGCACAACAGAACAAATATCATATAGATTTGTATATAAGCTGAGTTTTCCAGCACATTTTTAATACAGTTTTTGTGGTTCAAATTAGATGCCTTGGCTGCTATTCGGGTCAGCTTATACTAAAGTACATACGGTACCTCTATCCTGTGCCACCCTCACGGCTGTTATTATGCTGAGTCCACTGTTGGAGATACGGTGTCAATCCATCTCCATGAAGGTCTTCCTCTTTTTTTGTTACCCCTCCACTTTAACAAGCATGATGTCCTCTGGAGCCTGCTCTCTCCTAGCAACATATCCAAAATGTGTAAGATAGTCTCGCCATCCTTGACTCTAAGGAGCGCTCTGGCCATACTTCCTCCCAAGCAGATGTGTTTGTCCTCTTAGCAGTCCATGGTACTTTTAATATCCTTCTCCAGCACCACAATTCGAATGCATCGATTCTATAACATTCTTCCTGATTCAGTGTCCAACGTTCACATGCATATGAGGCAATTAAAAATACCATGCCTTCAGTCAGGTGCACGTTAGTCTTCAAAGTATCCTCTCTGATTTCCAATACTCTAAAGCAATGGATCTCAACCTTTCTAATTCTGCGGCTCTTTAACACAATTCCTCATGTTGTGGTGACCCCCCCGAACCATAAAAGTATTTTCGTTGCTACTTCATAACTGTAATTTTGCTACTGTTATGAATCGGACAACTCCTGTGAAAGGGTCGCTCGACCTCCCAAAGGGGTCGTGACCCATAGGTTGAGAACCACTGCTCTAAAGGGATCGTGTGCTGATTTACCTGATGCAATTGACTTTGGATCTCTTGACTGCTGCTTCCTTGAACATGGATTGTGGATCCAAGCAAGACAGAATCCTTGACAACTTCAACCTTTTCTCCATTTATCATGATGTTACCTCTTGGTCTAGTTGTAAAGATTTTGGTCATCTTTATATTTTCTCTTATATACTATAGCCACCACTACACCCCCCCCCCAAAAATCCCTTACCTTGGAGTAGATTTGGGGCTCATAATGACATTAAAGGGCAGGGTAGCACTGCCCTCTAGGGTTTCTGAGGCTATAAATCTATTTTTTTTTTTGTAGCTATCATCATCTTTTTTTTTTTAAATCACTTTATTAGGGTCTCATACAACTCTTATCACAATCCATACACACATCAATTGTGTAAAGAGGCTATAAATCTTTGCAGGAACAGAAAACCTCACCTTTCTGGCTCAGTGACTGTTGGCCTTTAGCACTGATTGTGCCATTAGCATCCCAACCCATAACCCACAGCCCCACTAGAGCTTCAGTTCTCAGAGGAACCGAGGCGAGCACCAGCTTTGAAGTTACAGGTTTCTTTAGGCAGCTCATTCCAAATGAAAAAGGCGTTAACTTAAGCATACCCTCAGTGAGCTGGATCGACACAGGGCTGCAACGACGGGCCCAAGCGCGAGAACAGTTGTGAAGGTGGTGCAGGACTGGGCGGTGTTTCCTTCTGTTGTGCCCAGGGGCACTGTGGCTTGGGACAGACTGGCATCTGGCAACACTAAGCTCGACAGATCATATAAATCCTAGGGGCGGTTGGGTAGAATGACTAATTGCCCCAGTTTTCCTGAAACTTATGGTATTTCTAGGAAAGGGGCTTTTCACGTTTAAGCCAGGGCAATCTAGGTGTGCTTGACAAGTTGGTCAAGGTGAAGGTGAGGGTGAAGAGATTGCGAGGGCTCAGGACGTCAGGAAGGTTAAGGAAACTGAAGAACGATTGCCTGTGTAACCATTACCATCATAGCAGCTTGTCTTCAACAGGGAGAACGGGCTCTTGGTGATAGGAGAGAACCAACCAGTAAAGTCTTGACTTGGAGATTACTCAGGAGCGAGAAGGTTGATGATGCTCACCTGTTTCATGGTTTTTAGTTACTCTTACTTTCAGTTTACACTTGGGAGGATTCTTAAATTGATATTGTCCCAGAAAGTCATCTATTTCATTATCATTTTTTAATGTGCCCATATTCCATTGTGGATAAAAGAGTTGGCACGTGAATGGTACAAGATTATGGATAGCTGTTATATTTTATTTGACCTCCAATCTTCTCAAAATTTGGAGCTACCATAAAATGGAGAGAATTGGCATTTTCCGCATCCATGTTTCCAGTGTTTGAGAAGTCTACAGATCTAGCCACACTGAACCTGAATTGCCATTGCCATATTGGCAGTGACGGTGCCCATTGTTTGGATGGGCCTGCAGACTTGCAAGTTTGCTGGCCATCTTTCCAACGTGCTATAGTTTCCCTCATACCGAAGCTCAGTAACATTTGTCATTTATTTTCACTCGGGATTTTTCTTTGTAATAGAGTTCTGGTTCCCTTTACTTGTATCTCAGTTGAAATGATATTTAAAAAAAGAATTAAGTATCCAAAAGCATGACTGAAGAAACTTCTGGGGCAACAACAATAATCACAAGAGTACCTGAGTATCGAGAGAAGAGCGGAGAAAGAGGAATCCTAAGCTGTGAGTGTGTGTGTGTGTCTAGACCAGTGGGTTACAATGGAGTTGATTCCAACTCAGGGAGACAGCATATGTGCAGAATCAAGCTGCTCTGTAAGGTCGCCAAGGCTGGGATTTTTGGAGCAGATTGCCAGGCTTGTCTTCTGAAGCTCCTCTGGACAGGTTCTGACTGTTGGCTACAAGTCAAGTGCTTAACTGCTTCCACCACCCAGAGACCAGCATGGTATTCCTTTTGTTGTTGTTTATAGCCCTCCATCCTAAAGGAGAAGCCATGTAAAGTCTTTGTTTCCTGACTGAGGACCCAAAGGACGGTTGGCTCCAATTTTAGGATTAGAAGACCTGTGGGCAATTTCAGTAATTAATTTTCTACCTTTTTTCAGAGGATTCATGAGGCAGAACATGAGTAGATCATGCTTCAGTAAAACTCTCCTGAGCTTGTCTTCATTCCTACGATTCTTGTCATCGTTTTCCAGTGCAATGGATAGGGAAGTTCATCATCTGAATTACAGATAAAGTTCTCAAGGGGCCAAGTAGGGCTCAAAATAGACACTTAATTAATGGAAGAACAAGCTCATAGGACCAAATCCTTGGTAATGTCAGATTTGAGGTTAACACCTACAGCAGCACCTGTACCTTGGGAAACTGGCAAGGGAGAGACTTGGGTTGCAAAGCAGAAGCCATGTACCCTTCCCAGTCCTCTGGGCGCAGGATGTGGCAGGCCTTACAGACCCATCACACTGAAGGTAGAGAGCAAGGAAAGCAAATGACTGGCTTAGGTTGCCTTTTGAAAGGCAGTGGACTTGAATGAGCCTTTTAAAGTGGTCTCAATAGATGCTGCTTTCTTCAAAATCCTCGGCTAGATGAGTCACTCTTCCTCTTATGTACAAGAGTGAGGAGGAGTGGATGAAGAGAGAGACTCTGCTCTAGTTTGGAGATGTGAAATTGGGGAATGATCACCCTTCTCTTCCCTCACCCCCCTGAAATCTATCACTTCAATGCTCATCTTGTCTCTATTTCAGAGGGCATATTGGTAGGGGGTTGACTTTATTCCTTCATTCACCACACGTAGACTTTCCATTAGCTACTGTTTTGTTTTTTTTTTCCTGGAATGAGCAACGTTTTTTGCCATGTGAATGAAGTGTACGGATTCAGTTTGTTCCATTAGTTGTGTACTTCCTGGAAGTTGGTGTGTGCATTTAAATTAAAAAGCAAAAAAAAAAAAAACTTGAACTGGTTTGAACTGTATAACCGAGACTCACGTGCTGAAAGTAACATTTTGTTAAGAACAAAGGAATAGTTGTTATTTAGATTCATCCAGGCATGATAATGTGCCATAGGGGTCATTGAAACAGTGAAAGACCCTCAAGAGGACGGGCTGACACTGTCTCTGTAGGCTGAAACATACTGATTATGAGGATGGTGCGGGACTGGGCAGTGTTCCGTTCTGTTAAACACACAGTCACTATGAATCAGAACCAACTTGACTACAAGTCACAAAAATTGTTGGTTTCCAATGCTTATAGGACGACTTTCCTGCTCAGAGCAGCCAATACAGAGATAACCACCTTAGGGTCAGCCCCACCACGAGACCCAACACCCACAGTGCTACAGAGGATAGCACTGGAGGCACAGTGTGGGAATTGTGCCCGAGCTGGTCCCCCACACACCAGGGTGAAATACAAAGGGAGTGCAACAGAGTAGCAAGGGGAGCAAAGCAAAGAAGTCCCTAGGAATCGGGAAAATAGACATTGGTATTGGTGGGCAGGGCTTGGCACCTCACCAGACCTGATTGGAAAACATTCATGGAAAACCTGATTGGAAAACAGACATGAAACTATTTAGAGGCTTTTTCTTTTTCAACCCCCTCATGCCTGTCTGTATAAGATAGGCAGGATAAACAGTCTCTAGGAGAAAACAACAGTTCCGACAGTTCCCGGGGGGACATGGGAGAGGAGGATGTGGGCAAAAGGAGGAGATGGGAGGGCAACAATCTCAGGGACAAGGGAACAACAAGAGATCTAAAATCAATGGTGAGGAAGGCATAGAATGCCTGGTGGGGTTTGATCAATGTAGCCAAGAGGAATTCCTGAGAGCCGAATAAAGGTCGAGCATGATAGTGGGACAGGTGGAAAATAAAAGGAAATAAAGAACTAGGAGGCAAAAAACAAATACAGAAGTATAAATATAGGCTTGTTCATATGCAAATATATTAGCATTAACGATAGAGATATAGGTCCATGCACATATATTTATATGTTAAATATTAAGGTAGCAGACAGACATTGGGTTACTTAAATACTCCCTCAACACACGAATACTTTGTTCTAATAACCTGGCGTTTTGTGAATCCTGACATGGTTGCTGAAGACAAAATGAGTGCATAAGCAAATGTGAAGAAGCTTATGGTGCTCAGCTAGTAACAGAAACAGCGTCTGGGGTCTTCAAGGCTTGAAGTTTGACAAGCAGCCATCTAGCAGGGAAGCAACAACGCCCACATGGAAAACGCACACCAGCTTGTGTGATCACAAGGTGGTGATGGGATCAGGTATCAGGCATCAGAAGACCCAAAACAAACAATTACATCAATGCAAACGAGGGGGTCAGAGTGCAGACCCCATCTGTAGACAATTGCACATCCCCTCACAAGAGGATCACAAGGAAGGAACGAGTCAGCCAGGGTGCAGCATAGCACTGATGGAACACTCAGCAGTCCTCTAGTTCTTGAATGCCCCCCCCCCCACTATCATGACCCCAGTTCTACCTTACAAATCTGGCTAGACCAGAGCATGTACATTGGTACAGATAAGAGCTAGAGACACAGAATCGGACAGATAAGCCCCTCAGGAACAGTAATGGGAGTAGTGATACCATGAGAGTAGGGGAAGGTGGGGGGGATGTATAACCACCACCACCACCCCAACCCTGGGACAAACAATAGAAACATGGGCGAAGAGAGACAGCAGATGGTGTAAGATATGAAAATAATAATAATTTATAATTTATCAAGGGTTCACAATGATGGGAGGGTGGGAAAAAAGAGGAGGCTAAAAGAGGGCCCAACGAGAAAGAAAATGTTTTGAAAAGGATGATGGCAACATACGTACAAATGAGCTTGATACAATTGATGTATGTATTGTCATAAGCTGTAAGACCCCCCAATAAAAGCATACATGTGTGTGTGTGTTTTTACACTATACTGTAGTTTATTAAGCATGCAGTCGCATTAGGGAAAAGTTTGAAATATTGTGAGAGATACCAAAATGCATAAGGTTCTCAGTGGCTATCTCCTCCCATGTGGGCACCCCATTCCTTCTTCTTAGTCTCTCCTTAGTCTGGAAGCTCCATTGCAACCTGTTCACTTTGAGTGACTCTGCTGCCATTTGCAATACTAGTGACATAACTTCCAGCATCACAGCAATACACAAGCCTCCACCGTATAAGAAGATATCAAAAGTTGAGTTGCATTAGGTAAATTTGCTGCACAAGATCTCTTTAGAGTATTGAAAAGCACCTTGAGGACTGAGGTGCACCTGACCCCAGCCATGGTATTTTCACTTGCCTCATATGCAGGTGAAAGTTAGCCGTGGAATAAGAAGATCAGCAAGGAATGGATGCACTTGAATTGTGTTGCTGGAGAAGAATGTTGAAAGTACTGTGGACTGCTCAAAAGACAACCCGATCTGTGTGGGAGGAAGTAAGGCGAGAGTGCTTCTTAGAGGCAAGGGGGGTGAGACCTTTGGCTCATGTATTTTGGTCATTTGTCAAGCTATGAGACCAGTCCCTGGAGATGGACCACATGCTTGGTAAAGTGAAAGGACGGCACACAAAAAAAGAGGAAGGCGCTCAAGGAGATGGATGGACAGTGGCTGTATCATTGGGCTCAGGGATAGGAACAATTGTGAGGATGGCGCAGGGCCACCCTGTGTTTTGTTCTATTGTGCATGGGGCCACTACGGGTTGGAACTAACTCCATGACACCAAACAATATACCAACATGTGACATAAAGACAGGAAATGAGCACTTAGTGCTGGGAAAATGGCACCAATAGACTTACTTGACAGAGGTTGCCAAAGCCCTCAACTCGTAAAAACTTTAACATCTGCAAAACACAATTATGCAAAGCACAATCAAACACGGTGTTCCTGCACTTGATTATATCTCCAATGACTCTGAGAGCTCTCAATGAACAGCACAGGTGTACAATACAGTATTTGAAGAATAGATATTATCCTCCCTCACATCCCGATGATATTGGAGGAGGTGGCATGGCATGGTTGCTCTTCAGTGTAGAGTGGATTATGAAATGAGAGAATAACAAATAACCTACTTTGGCTTGGTTGGAGAAACAAGATTGCAAAGCACATACGGATGTGGCATTAGGCATGAAAATCAATGAGATCTATTTTGTGTGTTTAGCTCCTCCTGGGGATACTTCCACAGAGTACTAATCTTTTTATTCTGATTCAACATGTTTGTGTAAACATTATTCTGTATTGGATTCCCATAGCAATTATCCCTGATTTTGTAACAATCTTAAGTATATGAATAATTTCTATTAAAGGGGGGAAAAAAAAACCCCAGCCTTTCACACACCCTTTTCCAAACGTTCTGGTGTTGCTTTATTTATTTATTTATTTTTTAATGCACACTTTTTAAGGGAAAGATCATATTTTTTCTTTCACATCCCCCATCCTGCTCTTTTCTTTTCTTCTTTGGAAGCTGCCTGTCCCTTCAGGAGCCGTGGTGCTGGCGCTGGTCACACACAGGAGAGCGGCTTGACCAGGTCAGCACCCCAACCCGCCGGCCACCCCTGGGTGAAAGATGAAACTTTCTGCTCCTGTAAAATCGATGAAGCCTGGGAAGCCCTGGGGTGGGCGCAGTAGGGGGGACTCCTGTGAATCAGCATTGACTTGATAGCCCTGGGGCTTGTCTCCTTTCACGCATTCCGCTTTGGGCTGCTAACTACAAGGTCAGCAATTCGAAGCCATCAGTTGCTCTGCCAAAGAAAGGTGCCACTTTCTGCTGCAGGACAGATTTAAGCCTCCAACCCGCCGGGCCGTTCTCTTCTGTCCCTACAGTCGCCGTGTGCTGGAATTGACGAGATGGCAGCGAGTTTGGTTTTGGTTCTTGGGTGTGGATTGACATGGAGCCTGCATACTCTCTTTGGAGCCCCGGAATGAATGCATCGCCTAACTGCAGTCAGAACTTCCCCACCGCAGCACCTTACACAACACTCAGATTTTGTCAAATGGCACACAGTTACAGGACCCTGGTAAATCTCCTAGGCACCACGTAGTGCTTTGGGGAAAGGTCGCTCTTACTGGAAAGAGTGCTTGGTCCCATTTCAAAACATTCCTTCGAAGCAAGCGCTCTAAAAGAAAGCAAAGCCTCAGTAAGTCAGGAGCAACATTAAGTGTGTTTTCCAAACTCACTGCCATCAAGTCCATAGAACTGCCCCTGTGGGTTTAAGGCTGTAAATCTTTAGGGGAGCAGAAAGCGAAGTCTAAATCCAGTGCTAGTCTGTCAGTCCCTCTGGAGATCGTGTGGCAGCAGGCTGGGGAAGCACAAGGGTGAACTGAGACCCATAGCAAAGTCGTCACCCAGCACAGGTAGACTTTGCACAGGGGTACTCTGCTTGATGGCACTTCCCCAATACTGCATAGTTTATAAGTTGGAGGTTTGTGGCAACCCTGCATTGGTTTAATAACTCAGTTAACAAGTTGGAATGCCATTGAGAAATGTTCAGAGTTGAATTCTTTCTCAGGACTTGTTACAAAGGTCTGTCAAACCTGCTAATAAAGGCCCAAAGGGCATACCACTCCATTGTAAGTCTCCACCTGAAGACATTCAGCTCAAGCTCCATAGGTCAGTAAACCCGCCTCCCTGAATTAAGTGTCCAGGGGCACCCCACTCCAGTAAGCCTCAGCCCAAAGGCACGCGGCTTCACTTCCCAGTGCCAGGAAGTCCAACTTCCCCAATTAATTGCCCAAAGTCACTCCATTTCTGCACAAAAACATCCATTTTAACTTGCTCTGTGAGTTGGGAAGCCCATCAGTCTATTCTAGCTCTGCTTCCTGGCTCTACTTCTGCTCCCTGATGGTATAGCTAGCTCTCTTCTGGATCCATGAGGTCCACTGTGCAGGGATGTCAGGTCTAGAGGATAATTCTACTCCTAGATCTTGCTTGTCACGAGATCCTTCCTCCTGCTCATTTTATAAACAGCAGGATGGCACTCCAGGGAATTTTGTTGCCAATTACTCACAGGTGAATCCTATTAGTATCTTTCCCCATCTTCTTACCAGACCCATTCTGGAAAGGTCGATTGGTTGGAATTAGAGACTTTGGCCAGAAGAGTTACATTAAATAAGTCTTTGTCCCTGCTCTGGGAAGCGACAACAGAAGAAATTCGTCTGACCCACTCTGCTGTAGCTTGCACTGTATTGCGATGGTTTGGAACTGAGCCTGCAGTATCATGGAGGTTGGCCTGTATAGAATTCCAGGCCAAAGCAGGAACAGCAGAACACTTTCCCACAGCTGGGAGCGTCTGCTGAGATGTCCTCAAGGAAGCGAAACATGTCCAGTTCCATTCATGGAAGCAGATTGTATATAAATGCGAATTCAGTATGATAAGTGCACACTATAATGTAAACACAGACAGGAGACCTTCTCGTTGGCCAAATGGGAAGAAACTAGACACACAAGGGTCATGATAGTGAGGTGAGTTTTGACAGATCTCGAGGTCCACATTTCCGTAATCTTTCCTTCCCCCTTAACATGCCATGGGTAGTGGGCTTCCAAATCATTGACCAATCACATGGGGATGCAGTAGATCTGGGGTGGGGCTGGACCTCCCTGTTTAGGTGATGTGTCTGGTTCACAGGCTACATTTTGAAGAGCAAAGACCTACATTTTCATTCCTTATGTGAGAACCTTGGAAATTGCCCAACATATCTGTCTTTCCTGTAATGAGATTTGAAAACCAATCATGCATGTAGCCCTACTCTATACTTGTCCCGATAAAATAATTCCTGATGATATGAATGCTATAGCAAAGTGTGGTTAAGAAAGCTGATGGTGCCCAACTATCACAAAGAAGCATCTAAGGACATAAATGCTTTTCTTAAAGCAAGCATTTATCCAAGTGAGTTGTCAGCTAAGTCTGCAGGGAAGGTGCACACCTGTGTACCCTAAAGATTGTTGATAAAAGTTATGATCAGAGGAGGGAATTGTATTAGGGCTCAAATTCTGACATTCTGAGCACCTGGCTTGCAGAAGGGTATGGATAATACTGAAAGCCCAAAATCCATTAGCGAAGTCCTCATTTGGATTTACATAGGTCAAGAGGCAGTGTGTGAACAGAAAAAGGGACTACTGAATGATTTAAAATCAGGAAAGGTGTACATTAGGGCTGTATCTTCTCACCATACTTGTTCAAGAAAATCATCAGAGACACTGGATTATATGAAGAAGAGCCCAGCATCAGCATTGGAGAAAGGCTTATTAACAACCTGTGCTATGCAGATGACAGAACCTCGCTTGCTGCAAGTGAGGAGGAATTGAAGCACTTGCTGATGAAGATCAAGGATGGTAGCCTTCAATTCAGTCCTATGGGTTGTGACTCAATGTAAGGAAGACCAAAATCCACACAACTGGACCCATAGGTAACATCATGTAAATGGAGAAAAGGTTAAAGTTGTCAAGGGTTTTTTTCTTACTTGGATCCACAGTCAATGCTCACGGAAGCAGCAGTTAAGAGATGAAAAGATGTACTGCATTAAGTAAATCTACACAAGACCTCTTTAGGGTATTGAAGAACCAGGATGTTACTTTGAGGACTAAAGTGCACCTGACACAGCCATGCTACCTCAATTACATGACATGCATGTGAAAGGTGGACTGAGTAAGGAAGACTGTAGAAGACACACGTTTGAATCGTGCTGCTGGGGAGGCACATAGAGAGTAGCATGTGCTGCTAAAAGGACACACTGATCTGTCTTGGAAGAAGAAAGGCCAGAGTCTCCTTAGAGTCAAGGATCCAAGGTTTCGTCTTACAGGCTTTGGACATATTGGCAGGAAAGACTAGTCCCTGGAGAAGGACATCCTGTTGGGTAAAGTAGAGGGGTGGCAAAAAACAGCAAGGCCCTCAATGAGATGAATCGACAGATAGCCGCTTCAGTGGGCTCAGGCATAGGAGCAAGTGTGAGGATGGCACACAAGGCCTTGCAGTGCGTCCTTCTGTGTGTTGGAGCTGACTTGGTCCACCTAAGAACAACAGCATGCGGATTAAGCCTCGGTTGGATTTCCTCTGACCATAGACTAGGGCTGTAAGAGAATGGACTGGGAAGTGGAGTACTTCCACCTCCCAGACCAGCCCAGGGAGGGGGAATTTCCCCTGCCGGCTTACCTCCTTGTGTCCTTGATGCACGTCGCCATACTAGGGATCAAATGTTCATGGGCCATCCCTGAGGATGGAACATTGTCAGCTCCTCTGACATAAAATGCATGTGTCCCAACTGTGGCCCTGCTCCCACAGTGGGAGTCCCAGTGGTAACTAAGTTATTTTAATCTGCCACTCATCATGGTTCTGTAACAGCCTTCTTTGATTTCCAGTGTGTGTGTGGTTTTGTTTTTTGTTTTTTGGGTGCTATGTATGCCAGCAAACCCTTGGACATCATTGTGACCTCTTGCTAATAATCTCTCTCATCTAGATGATATGTCTTCTCCTTGCCCTGTTTAAAACTCAACAGATGTGATCTTCATTTTATTTTTAATAGTTTTGTTGACATAGAATTCACATATCACACAATTTAATAGTTCAGTCATATTAAGAAGACTCGTTCGTCATCACCACAATCAATTTCAGAACATTTTTGTCTTTCTTGCCCTAGTTGTTGCTAGCTCCCTATTTCACGCCAAGCTACCCTGCCGTGCTCCAAGGTAATTATTAATCTCTATAGATTGGCCTATCCTGGATTTTATATACAGAAAATCATACAGAACAAAACCAAGAAACAAACAGATATAAAGCAACAAGGACAAAACAGGAAAACCTCAGTTGAAATGAAAGAAAATGTTAAAACCAAATTCAGAATGGATCAAAAGCTGACCCAAAGCTTAGTTATATTAGATTTTGTATATTTGATAAGGTATATTAACATTTTAACTAACTATATTCACCATAATTCACCATAACTTTACAGTGCTCTCTGATAGCAAACCCAATCACATTCCTGCACTAGGGTCAGAGGAGACTCACTGAAGGCTTAATCCAGATGGGGACTCTGCAAAGAGAGTTGGCGCTTCCACCGTCAGCCATAGCCTTCTGCAAACCAGTCGTTCACAATTTAAACTAATTCCATTTCCTTCTCTAGATATGGATTTTATTATTCACAATCCTTGAATCACACAGGCTGGTGTACTTCTTTCATATGGACTTGGTTGATGCCTCACGTAGATGGCTGCTTGTTTTAAGATAAGCCTTTAAGAACCCTGAGTTAGTTAATTGTGCCAACCTGGCCCAATAATCACACGTGGGGCTAATTGAAAGGCTGAGGTATAAATGGGTGGTGAGCCTCGCCTTTCTAGTTCTCGGGTCTCTTGCTTTGTGATGGTCGCACCAGGGTGCAGCTGCCTTAGCAGTTCCCTGCTTCAGCTTGCAAGATTGACTTCCTACAAGACATCCCCAAGGAGAAGCCACATGGACCTATCCCGATGCAGCCCTGGGTGCTGGAGCAGCCGTGTGGAGACCCCTGCTAGTGCTGAGATACTTATTCGTTCACTGACTCAGCTTTCCTCCTGCAGTCAGCATCATTGCCTCTGTTTTGTGAGGTGGAGGACTTTGTGGACTGGTATTGGGTTAATGGGTTAATGTTGGACTTGTGGGCTTGGGGAGCATTGGGTTGGGATGTTTTCGTGATGCACACTTTCTTTGCATAAAACTCTCTTATACATGAGTTGCTGTGGATTTGTTTCTCTAAAGTACCTAGACTAATACAAACCCAGATGCTATTTTTTCTAATAATTGGGCACCATCCTGTTTCTTTACCACATTTTGCAATAACAGTTTATCTTCAGTGATCTCTTCATGAAGGTGAGTATTAAGTAAGGTCATGTTATTATAAAAAATTGTTCTTAGGGCTACAATTAAATGTGAACTCAAAATCCATCTCTATATGTCTCTGGTTCACTCTAGAGACATCATTATCTGTAAATGTTATTTTTATATTAAAATAATAAATAAATCTAGCGATTTGAAGGAAAGCCATCAGATTTTTTGTTTTAAAGAAAAAGACAGACTACTCAACCAAGAATCATAATAATAGGAGCAGTGATTATGCCTGTAATTACACAGACTGATTGTGATTACAAATTACCGCTTTCCACTTGGCATTGTGTTAAGGTTAGTAATAATAGCGATGTTTATGTTTTATTCTATTCCAACAACTGAGCAAAAGAAATGTGATTTCTGCACTTTGAAAATAAAGTCAGAGGATCAGTAGCTTCCCCACATAGCCAGTATTTTAAGTCTTTGAGATTCAAGGCCAGGTCTCTCTTACTCCACTGGTATCCTGTGCTCTGCTGTGAAGAGCACAATCAAAAGAAGCCAAGGAAACTCGAGAGACTCCTTGAGTTGCTAGCGTACAAATTGTGAAGAAGTTCTATGGAAGAGAAAGGGCTGCATCTTCTCGGGACAAAAGCCAGCAAACGAACCGCACAAGATACCTCCATGAACTAGCGTGTGCTTTTACGTGTTCAAGAGCCATCTGAGGAAGTAGACTCCTGTGAAATAAGCCTTCACTTGAAAGACTGAGGTAAGCTCAGCAGCCTTACCATATGTTCACATAGACACATACCCATGCAACATGTCCGAAGGGGCTCCAAAAAGTTTGTGGAGAAATGGAATTAAAAGAGAATGAAATTATTCTGCAAAATGTTTAAATCCCCTTCGGGTAAAAAGGTTGTTTCTAAGATATCATTGGGCCATTCTGACTCACCGAGACCCCACGTGCAAGAAAGAAGAATGCCCCCCACGGTTTCCTTTGTATGTTCTTAGACATTTGTTAGACAGCGCGGACTGTCAGGAGAATGACCGGGTCTGCTGTGGGAGAAGATTGGCTAGGTTCCTCCATGGAAGTGAGGCCGGCAAGACTTCGTTCATCTCTCCTGTTCGCGACTTCACTCTCGAGAAGGACATCGTTCTTTTTCTTTTTAGGGACACATACAACTCTTATCACAATCCATACATACATCAATTGTGTAAAGCACATTTGTACATTCATTTTCCTCATCACTCTCAAAACATTTGCTCACCATGTAAGCCCCTGGCATCAGCTCCTCGTTTTTCCCCTCCCTCCCCGCTCCCCCCTACCTCATGAACCCTCGATAATTTATAAATTATTATTTTGTGATATCTTACACTTTCTGATGTCTCCTCACCCACTTTTCTGTTGTCTCTCCCCCAGGGAGGGGGTTCTATGTAGATCCTTGTAATCGATTCCCCCTTTCCAACCCACCCTCCTTCCACCCTCCCAGTATCGCCACTCCCACCACTGGTCCTGAAGGGATCATCTGGCCTGGATTCCCTGTGTTTCCAGTTCCTATCTGTACCAGTGTACACCAGACTTGTAAGGTAGAATTGGGATCATGATAGTGGGGAAGTGGGGGGAGGGGGGAGGAAGCAGGAAGCATTTGGGAACTAGAGGAAAGTTGTGTGCTTCATCGTTGCTACACTGCACCCTGACTGGCTCGTCTCCTCCCCACGACCCTTCCGCAAGAGAAGCACATCATTCTTGGTAAAGTGGGGGGGGGCAATATGACAAACAGGTGGGACACCCAGTGAATTGGATTGATGCGGTGGTTGCCACAACGGGCTCAAACTTTGCGATTAGTGTGAAGACAGCTCAGGACTGGGCAGCATTTCATCCTGTTCTGCTGAACAGGGCGGTCACTATGAGTCAGAATTGATCCAGAACCCTTCCTACCAAATCTGTGGGAGCGGAGCACCAGGTGTTTCTCCTGTGGAACCATTGAGTGGGTTCAAATTGCCATCCTTTCAGTCAGTCAGCAGCCAAGTGCGTCACCACTGCTCCACCATATGCAATGAGCGTGGGGAGAATTGCTGGCCTTTTAGCGAACATTGTGCCTCAATTCAGAAAAGGAAACGGATGGACATTTTCATTGGTGGACCTTGCTTCTGACCAAAGTGGGCCCTGGTACCATCCATTTAACTATTTTCTCTGAAAGCACTCCTCTCTGTTGAAACTCTCTGTATTTTAATCTCTGTAATCATGGAAATAGAGGTTTTGAAAAGGCACACTAAAAAAATAGTCATACCAAAGAAGCAAGAACCGGTTTGAACTCTGATCTATTTTGATAAATCCACCATGAAACAGGAAGTGACATTGAAAGCTAGCTCAATTAGGTGCAGATATATGCTAGCTTGACTGATGGAGGGGAGTTATCAGAAATGATAAGTTCACAAGAGAACCGATCACAAGGAATAATAAATATCTGTCAATGTCAATGGACTTCTTGTCCACCTCAACCCTAAAGAACCCCTTACAAATTTGGCTTATTTCCCAAATATTTTTGGAGGGGAGGCATTTAAACACTGGATCTGAGGGCTATCACTAAACAGGCCAATGTGGCTGCAACTATAATAAAATTTGCTTGTTGAGTAAGGAGATGAGTGTGGGTCTCTGAGTCACTTGAGAATCGTTTCATTTTCTTGGGATTAAAAATGACAGTTGTATTGAGAAACTACCAAGTCAAACCCTTCATCTTTTTCCCCCTCCACTGAGTAAGCCTCCGTGTAAATCCCAGAGGTCAGAGGGAGTCTGACTCAGGGCTCCAACACATTACCCTCCGTGCAGAAGTGAAGTGAACCCAGCAAAATGATACTAAGATAAGGGGACCAGATGTTAACATTGGTAAAGCGGGACACCATTGATAGAACTCATATCCTGGCGAAATAGCCACATGGCAGCCGAAAACCGTATACCCTAGGTTGTCGTGCATTCTTTCAAAAAATCGGGACCTTTTAAAAACGCTGCGGGACATGGGAAAAATTGTTAAAAATCAGGACTGTCCAGCCAAAAGCGGGACATCTGGTCACCTTATGCTAAGGGGAACCTGGAGTCTGATGACTTTGTAGATCCCCAGCATTTTGGACCTCATTGAGTCAAACCGTCTTCAGGATTGTGCTGCTGGCGCTGCCCTTTACGGACTGTATTACTCTATGTACAAAGATTTGCTCCAAGAATCTTACATACTTAATTCATGTAATCCTTACAGTGGTACTGATTGATTCTCTCATGATCAGTTTGTACCTACAGTTGAGGAAACAGGCACAGAAATTTACCAAAGGTCGACTAATTGGTGGCAGATGATTGGAATGAAGCCCAACCCTAGAGTTGTGCCCTTAATCACCACGCTATTGGCAGCTTTGCCCTAGGATCATGGTTATGGATTGGATTGTGTCTTCCCAAAGTATCAGTTGGAAGTCCTAACCCCAGTACCAGTCGTTGGAACCCTGGTGGTGCTGTGGGTAAGTATTGGGCTGCTAAGTGCAAGGTCAACTGTTCAACCCACCATCTTCCACCACAGCATCATTAGTTCAAACCCACCAGCTTCTCCGAGGGAGAAAGGTGAAGCCATCTGCTCTTATAAAGATGATATCGGACCACCGTGCACCAAAATGACTTTATGGCAAAACTGAAAACCATGCTTCCTCTCATCGATTCACTTCCAAAGCTGAGTGACCCCGTAGAATAAGCTAGAACTGCCCCAGTGGGTGGCTGAGGCTGTAACTCTTTCAGGAAACAGTAAGCCTCATGTCCCCGTTGGAGCAGCTGGTTGGTTTGAACCACAAACCTGTGGTGAACAATGTACAACTTACAAATCACTGAAGCATTTACTGTAGACGTAGAGGAAATTTAGAGACTCTATGTGTCTCACCTGCTGTTTGAAACTACCATGGTTTCAAAGGCAACATCTCCAAACATTGCTTGTATCATGGCCATTCAAGATGGCTTTTCTCTCTGAATTCTTCAGAGTGAACATTTAACCTTGGAAAAATTAAGAAACTCAGTTCTCAAGACAGCTAGTAGTTCTTTCTGCAATTTTTGGGACATGGAGAAGCTCTGTCTGGTACAGTTATATTGCGTTTGTGTACATGAGTGTGTGTCCCAAAGGAAAAAATTAAATAAGTACAAGAGATCCTAAAGCAAATACTCCAACACTCAGTTTCTCAAGTACACAGTATTAGTAGTGTGTTTTTGCTGGAGATCTTTCTTAAGAAAAAGACAAGTAAAATGAAAACACTTTTCTAATCCCATCTCCCTCGTCATGGATCAAGGTCATACTTTCATAGCTGCTGCCTCCACTGTCTAGAAAAAAGATAATGTTGTTTTGCTTATTTCTCAGAATTGCACTAATCATAGAATTCTGCATGTAATCATTGGCATCAGTATTTTCCTCTCAACATCGCTTTGCGATGCACCCAACGTGGCTCATGGAGATGTAAATGAGTCCTTTCCACTGCTGTCTGCTGTCATCGTATAGCATATAGAATGATGACTGCTTCCAGTTTAAGATATTAAAAATACTATAATATAGTTTTAAGCAGATTGGAAAAGGCATTCACACTGTAGACATAAAAGTGGAATTCTTCCTGGGTTATGTGTCCAGTTAACTGTTAGCAGGTGGTATCAAGTCAACGTCAACTCCTAGTGACCTCCTGAGACCACGTGGCATGGCCCTCCGGCTTGTCCAGGCTGTCAGCTGTATGGGGCAGATTGTTAGGTCTTTATCCTGCTGTACGTATGGCGAGATTATGTGTGTAGCCACACACGCGTAACATGGTTTCTGATTTCTAAACTGTCATACTAAATTGGTTATCATTCTACTAAAATAAACTTAATATTTTTATCATCAATAAAACTGAAAATCAGGATTGTTCCCATCAACTGGTGGGCTGATTTGTAAAGATGCAGAAGAAGCCTCCTTTAGGCCAGTGCTGCTCTTCTCTGCCATCATATATCACTTGCGCCGACTTGAGGGTGTCTTCTCTTTTCCCAGTGTCCTTAGCAAATGAAAATGTCTCCAGGATGGACAAGGAGGAGTTACCCTTGCAGCAAAGAGGCCCAGGAGAGAGAGAGGTCCTTTGGTAACATGGTCAAGAATAGGCTATATGGATGAGGTGCAGTGAGGAGGTTGAGGGTTTTTAAAAGGTGAGAGAACACCGAAAAAACCAAACAACAACAACAAAATGTGATCTTTACAAGGTATATAGTTCAAAGTCTTGCAACATGACTTGTTAAACTCCATCACCCAGATGGCACACACCCCTGGAGAAATGAGTGGTACTCCCTCCCTGTGAACATTTAAAGGCACTTCATGTAGGAGAGTTAGTTGATTCATTCTTGAACCAAGAAGGAAGTCAAAAATAAACCTCAAACCTTTCCATATTCACCTTACCAGCTGATCGCAATGCCTTGGCAACATCGGCACTATAATTGTATGTGGCACACAGTCACAGAAATGAGTCCCCAACATTTCTAGACTGTTCTCCTACTCCCCCACCCCCTCTGAGAATTTTGTAGCCTGACTGCTAAAGTTTACTTGTTTTTAATCTCTTAAAACCATCCCGCTCTGGCCATTGAAGCAGGCTTCTCTCCAGAGGGTCACTCTGAGTAGAAATCGACTCAGCAGTGTGAATGACTGAGTTTCGCTCAGCCTAGATGGCTTAGCTTTATGCTAATTTCAACTCTTCCTGCGTTCCCCTGTAGCTGATTGGACACTGCAGTAGCTGAAATGAGAAAACGGCAGCAGTCACAAAATGAAGACACACCGGCCGTGGCTCAAGGCCCTGGAAACCAGCGACCCAACAACACGTGCTGCTTCTGCTGGTGCTGTTGCTGCAGCTGCTCTTGGTATGTCTAATTACCTGTCCGATAAGAATAGCAAGAATGAATGGCAAGAATGAATGTGCCCATTGCTTTCTGGGGTTCTAGAAACTTCTCCACATGCCATGTTTTTTCCTTCCAAGTAGGCATTCCTGAAGACTGTCGTTGGTCCCTTGTAAAATTTTGGTCTCAAGTAATTCTGTTTTCATAAAGGATCTTCTGGACAAGCAAAATTTTACACAAGCAAAATATAATATGTCCTCAGAATCTACATGTGAAAGAATACATATTTTTTATTCTTCTCCACCCGTAGATGAACATAAGATTACAGTTACATATTTGTCTACCAGGGAGCAATATTGTCTCCACTGTTAGCGAATGTGCAACTGCATAAAGATCCATTCTAGAGTGTACTTTTGTCAGGATTGGCTATTTGATAGCTGTCAATCATATGGTTTTGCACAGCTAGATAGTTAAGGGTTGGAGAGGCAAGCTCAGACACAGATGCCCTGCCAATAGGATAAGAGGGACAAGTGTACCAACTAGTGTCCACAAACCCAGGCGGTCAAAGACTGTGCCTGGTCCGAAGGCCAAGCCAGTTAATGAAAAATGCTGAAATCAGAGCCAAAGAACCTGCCCACCGTTGTGATTGTGTCGCTCAAAGGCTGTGACACGGCGGAAACCCTGAGTCTCATGGATGGTTTTGCTTTCTTACCGGTAAACCTATGAGGAATAGACAAGGTCCTTCCTGTATGAAGGAAAGGTCAATTTTAAGGCACCTCAGAGAACCTGGCCCAGTTCCAAATTCCCACAATGCCTTGAACTAACGGCAGGGAGATCCCAGAGTGTCAAGATTCATGCAGAGGACATTCCTCGGGAGGATGTAAGACTTAATAGTCTTTTTCTTCCAAATGCAATGTTTTTGGTCTTTCAAGGTGGTGTAAAAGCTTTGGCGGCATAGTGGGTCACAACTTGAGTGGCTAACTGCATGATCAGCACTTCAAATCCACCAGCGACTCCAAGGCAGGAAGATAAGTGTTTCTACTCTCAGAAAGATTACAGTCTTCAACCCAACAGGGTGGTTCTGCTCAGCCCTAAAGGGTTGCTGTGAGTTGGCATCGACTCAATGACCCTGGGTCGTCTGTTTATTTTCATTCTGTTCTCATAAAGGATCTTCTGGACCAGCAATGTTCTTACTCTCTCTGACCAGCCTGAAAGGAAGGCCCAGAGACTTGAGGCATCATCTTGGCTATGGCCTCTGTCATTCTTGTGAGATGGTGGTCTCATCCTGTATCACTGTGGACAGAGTAGAAGATAAAAAGCATAATGCAATAACAGAATGTTCGATGCTGAGCAAACCAGCATTTCTAGAAAATGTCTACAAAATTCCAATTGCAGAAATCCAACAGATACTGTAGTACGCTGGCCGGTTTAAGGTGGTTCTGCGTAGTCTTCAACTGTGTGACCTTGAGCAAGTTCCTCAAACTCTGTGCTTCTCGGATTCCTCATCTGTCAGATGATGATCATGAGATTCCTTCTCTGATAAAATGAAATGAGAAATGTGAAAATGAAATGAGACCAAGACCCAAGAATATCTTAGAACAGTGCCTTTCCAACATGAGAGCAAGCTCAAAGGTGTTTCTAACAGGGGTCTAGCATATACACACGTGACTTATTCCAAGGAAAAAAGAAAAGTTTATGTCTCGGACGTCAGTAGAAAAGTTCAGTTACAACACGGGCTTCCAAGGAACCCATGTAAATTCAAGGCAGCAAGATCAGTTCTGAAGGTTGTGGCAATAGTTTTTTCTTTTATTTTTATTTCAAAGGAAAAATCTTGATAGATTTCTTCAAAAGACAGAGGCTTATCATGGTGATTTATCATAAAGTTAAAACCTGCATTGATGAGGAAAAGACCAGGATTCTTTTTTTTTTTTTTAACATTTTATTAGGGGCTCACACAACTGTTATCACAATCCATACACACATCAATTGCGTAAAGCGCATTTGTACATCATTCTCAAAACATTTTCTCTCCACTAAGACCAGGATTCTTACGTCAAGAATTGTTTTCCCATCAGGACCCTCTGCCGGCTTAGTCTTCATGGGTGGCAAGAGCTACCCTACAAAAATGTTATTGGGAAAACTTACCCACTTAACCCTACAGCACTGATCTTGTCCCTTAGAGTTTTTCTCGATCCCCCAAACTCAAAGATTTACAGGGGACATTTAAACAGTGAAAAGGAACACAATTTAAGCCCCTCAAGGACCCCAAACTGCTGTTTTGATGTGTAAGTGGAGGAGTATAGAATTCCTTGGGGGTGTGGTTAAGAGATGGAAACTCCTCCATCAAAAGTGTATAGAGCTAGAGGGAGGAGAGGTAGAGAAACAACAGCTTCACATTTTGATATTTTTATTTAACACAGCTTTTTATGATTTTGTAGCCATACTTTTTTTACCTACCCTGGTAGAAAGGGCTAACATTTAATACGGGTTAATTCCTTGGGCTATGGACTATTGGAAGAAAATCCCTTTAAAGAGAAGCTACCTTGAAATAATAAGATCAGTTTATTAATATAATAGAAAAATTACCTCAGAAAAGAATGCTATTTTATTTGAAATTATCTATAAAACATTGCAAATGCATTGCCCCCAGGGTTGAGAGCAGTATCCGTTTTCTCTGTGCATTGTACCATGTTCCAGTCATCCCTCTGCGATCATATTTAACTGCCAAAATGTACATCTAAATTGCTTCGAGATTAAAACGCGGATAGAGAATCCCGACACGTTGTCGTACTTCATCTGCAGCCGAACAAGTCGGAGTTCTGTGGTGCGGTGCGTGCATTGTTGGGCTCCAGTGTCTGGGTCCTCCTCAGCCACCCCTTAGGACCCTGGGTCTCCACCTTCCTCACTCCGCGACCCTTTCATACAGTTCCTCATGTGGTGGTGACGCCCCAACCATGACATTATTTTTGTTGTTACTTCATCACTTTTATTTAGCTACTGTTAAGAATCAGGCGACCCCTGTGAAAGGGCTGTTTGCCCCCCAAGGGGGTCGCGACCCACAGGTTGAGAACCACTGCCTTAGGAAAAAAAAGAGCCAATCTACTGTCATCAGATGGAGAGCCTCGGAAAAGCCAGGGAGAAGTTTTACTCTGCCCTGTAGGTTCACTCTGAGCCAGACTGGACTCGAGGGCAGTTGTATTTTGATGAAACAAATATTGAATAGACTTACTTTTATCTGCCCTATGGACAGTTCATAAAATGTACTTTTATTAATTTTTAAAGCCTCGTTAACTAACGAGGAGCCCTAGTGGCATCATGGGCTACACTTTGGACTGCTAACCACGAGGTCAGCAGTTCAAACACACCTGCCCCTCTGCGGGATACATCTGAGTCCTCTACCCCGGTGGCACTTACAGTCTCAGAAAGCCACAGGGGGTCTGCTCTGTCCTGGGTGGATGCTCTGAGTCAGAATCAACTCGATGGCAGCGCTTTTGGTTTTGGGTGTTTGAGCGTTTCTTAGCGTTGTTTTTGGGGGGCATTAATTAACAAGATATTCAATATTAGTTTATGAACATCAGATGCCACAGAACCTAGACTCTGCACTGAGATCAAAAGGCTTGGGAAACGGCCTTTCACCACTAGGGGGCACATATTTAGCTTTCGAATGTGGTGTGTTGCAGGAGTGGTCCATTAGTGTAGCGGGCCTTTGTCAGCAGTGCTTGGGGGGCCTCCCGTACGGCAGCCCGAGTCCGAGTCCAGGCAGTGCAGAGCACAGCACCTACTGGTGCCAGACCCCTCAAAACAAAATGCGCCCTCACTGCCATTGGGTTGATTCTGGCTCGGAGTGACCCTACAGGGCAGCATACAACCATCCCTGGGGGTTTCCAAGACGAACTCTCCACGGGAGTAGACAGTCCCAGCTTTCTCCCACAGCCGCACTGCTGGCCTGGAGGTGAGCAACCACCAGGGCCCCTTGCTCCTCGCTCTGCGGATGACGAGTGTTCGGGAAATCTAATGCAGACACTGCTCTTACAAAAAGAGGAAAGTAAAATGATCATCAGCTATAGGTTGCAACGACTTGCATTGCCGCAGATGAAAATGTTCTCTACACATGCATTTTAAAATGGCATTCTCTTTGTACTTGGGAGTTTCTGTGGGGAACCAATTAAGGCTGATTCGAATAAGAAGGTGAGCAGTATTTTTCACATTTCCCAGGCTTAGTTCAAAAAAAAGCGGAGCAAAAATAAACAACAAAAAATTCAATTTCGAGACAGAAATCTGTTAGGAGTGAAAATATGGCCTAATTGTCCTTTGTGAATACAAGCAGTTGTTGTGGGGCTGACTGCACATGCTCTTCAGGAAATGGTGCTAGAACATGTCTGTGTCGAGAATCAAATGTCGCTACCTTGTCAAGCTTCGACTGCACCAGTCGAAACAAGATATTTTTCACAAATTTGTTTTCTCATTCTTATTTCCTTGTGAACCCTTTCCCATTAAAAAAATTATGATTGTCTTTATAAAATTGCCTCTAATTGTTTTGAGGGATGAGAATACAAAATAAGAATGAAACTGCTGAATATTTCCAGTTTTGTTCAAAAACTAAAATGTTGGCAGATCTTTTACATTGACTTTTAAAACGAATGACCACTCCCTCTCTGACAAGGAACCAATTTTTTTTCTCCGAAATAGTCTCTTGCTATCTCTCTCTTCTCTCCAGTTCACTTCAAGAACAGCGGGATTAAGGGTACACCTGTTTTTTACCTGGCATACATCGTGTGTCCTGGACGCCTCAGCCTCGTCCAGAAATTCGCAGTCATCCCAGTCACAAGTCCGTCTGCACCTGGGAGCCCTGGTGATGTGGTGGCTATGTGTAGGGCTGCAATGCTCACGTCTGGCAGCATGAAACCAGCAGCCGCTCTGTGGGATGAAGCCTAGCCTGTCTATTCCCGTGAACAGTTACAGTCTCAGGAAACCCACAGCGGGTCTCCCTGAGTCAGAATTAACCCAATGGCTGTGAGTTTTCTACACAGGGGACGAAGGCTGATCAGGCCAGGCGAGCATCCTGTCTAGAGCCTAGGTCCCAGGTGCTTGGCTGGGCTCCTCACAGAGGACACACATGGCAGTCCATTGTCACTAGAAACTGCAGTGTGCGCACAGAACCAAGGTGTGTCAAAAGGAGGACTATAGAAATTCCCCAAGTTTACTTTGAGTTTAAAGCTGATTTCCAAAGTCTCCCGCTAACCCGCTCCTAACACCAGAAGAGACAGAAATAACCCAGGTTACTTTTCCAAGGGAAATCTGTCAAGGTGGGTCCCTCTGTTCATACCTAGCTGCTTTGAGTAGTAGCCCAGCAAACAAGAAAAACTTCCATGTGTTTAAAGCTCCTGTTGTGGAATCCATTCGGACTCATCGTGCCCGTTCACAGCTTTCTGAGACTGTATGCCTTCACAGAAGCAGGCAGCCTACTGCTGGGGGGGTTGGAAACCGCTGGCTTTGGGATTAGCAGACTTAACGCCTCAGTGTGGCCCCAGGTCTCTTTATGCTTCCGTATAAAACATGTAGAGCTAAGGAGATCTCTGCTATCAACTCTCCCTCTGCCCATCCATCTTGCACATTGCCCTTGGCTTTGTGCTGCATGGGGTGAGCGGCTGGCTTTGGGGTAGTGGAAGACAGAAGTCTTAATAGCTACTGTCCTTACCCTACCCCACCTCACCCTATTTGCAGCTCCTAAAAGATAGGCCTATATCTTTAGCAGGTGTACATATTAGGCATAAGGAGAATCTTTTGTTTGAAGAAGAAAACAAAAATCGTCCTCGCTAAAACAAGAAAAGAAAGAAACGTTTGGAAAACGTAGTTTCTCATTTTCTCGATGAGGAAATTGATGCCGTGCTGCTGTGACTCGGGGCTCATTTGTCACATGAGGGAGGCTTCAAAAAGCTGGTGGGAAAATGGAATTAAAAAGTAATGGGATAGTTTCACAAGGTTTTTGGAGTGCTGCTGTGTGCAAGGTTCTCTCCCACTCTCTCTTTCTTCCCAGCCCATCTTCTGTCTGCTTTCCTCTGGGTGTCAGTTAAAGTCTTCCAGAGTAACAGCACAGGAAGAAGGTCCAAAAAACAAACTCGCTGCCATTGAGAGAA
>NW_022107431.1:15229624-15236744 GCF_000313985.2 Echinops telfairi
TCTGTGAGTCAGAACCAACTTGGTGGCACGTAACAGCAAACCTTTCATTTCTAGACTTAAGACAAGCCCTTTCCAGAGCTGTATACTGTGTAGCCTCGTTAGAAATTACAGCAACTGAAAGGTTCTCAGTTGGATTCACCATCTCATGCACTAATGAACATTGCCTGCATGTTTTGTCCCACCGCATCCAATTCATTCCTCTCAGGAAAGATTGTTCTTAGAATTTAGTAAATTAATGAACCCTGTGAAAGCTAAAACTGTCTCCCTGTAGGATACGTTAGAATTGCCAGGCCAGGGGGTCAGTCTCAGTAAATAAACGCTCCGTGTTTTGGAAGAATGCCTTTGGTTTCTCCCATCCCCAGTTTTTTAACCTGCATCACCATCGCTATAGTTCAAATCAGTACAAACACAGTCTGGCACTGTCATACATTGGCTCCCCGCCAGTGGAAATACCAAGAGGCACGCTTTAAAAGGTGAAGGATGTTTTTTTAAAAGGAAAGGCAATAATCCGTGTCTGCTCTATGCTGAAGAAAGCCCCCCCCCCCCTTGGAAATCAAACTGCTCCCTCCTGCAAGGTGAGTCATCCCATCGGCAGTGGCAGCAGCGGACAACTCATCTCCCCTGTGCCTGTCTCGTCCCCCCACCCCTCGCCCGCAGCTGATTCATCCCAGACTCCCTCAAAATAACTTTCTGCATGGGATTTCCAAAGTACCTGTGGCCAGATCATCATAAATACCCCATATAAAGAATCTAAGAGCTTTCGGATTCCCTCTTAGCCACAGCATAGGTCACATTTCTTAGTCTTTTCTACAAATGGCATGTGAAAAGGCAAGCCCGGGTCCCTGGTGGGGTGAATGGTTTGTACTGGGCTGCTCACCAGTGAGTTGGTGGCTCCAAACATTCAGATGGCAGCGAGGTGAGGTGTGTCCTTGCTGTTCCTGATCAGGTAGGGCACACCCTACACTGAATGGCCTTCTTAGCATAGGAACCCTGTGCCCAAATGGGAACACATCCACCACTAGGGGTCGGGCTTCTAGTGCTACTTGCACCGAAATACCACAAGTGGGTGGTCCTAACACACAGGAGCCAATGCTGACTCACAGCAACCCTATGGGGCAGGGTCGAACTACCCCTGTGCGTTTCCAGAACTGAGTTTCTGTACTGGAGTACAAAGCCGCATCTTTCTCCTGAGGCACAGCTAGGGCTTCAAACTGCTGTCCTTTCAGGTAGCAGCCCAACCCATAATCACTGTGTCACCAGGGCTCCTCCCGGTGTTGGAGGCTGGGAATCAAATCCAGAGTGCTGGCTCCAGGGGAACGTTTTCTCTCCGTGGCTTCTGGGGAAAGGTCCTCTTCTTTCAACAGCTAGAGGCCTGGCATGCCTTGAAGATATCTAGGTACCCCAATTCCCCCAGGCTCTAGGAGTTTTCAGGAGTCCTGGTGGCTCTTGGTCAACTTTGTGAAAAGCTGGCTTCTCCTCGAGGTGGACAAGAAGGAGGGACTCGGGGAAAGAAAAGCTGCAGACCGAACACAAGGACAGCTTTTCAGAGGACTTGAGACAGAATGGCCCTTCAGGCTGCCAATCCACTCTACGTGAAGGGGAGGGAGGCCTCCCGGCCCTCCTCCCTTAGAGCAAAGTGTTCAGTTGCTAAGACAGTGTGAAACTCAACCCTTTCATATTCCAACTGAATTTATTAGCTCTTTGGGGTGGGTTTTAAAACGTACCCGAATCCCCCCTAGTCACAAACAATGAAGATGCCATAGTTCTGCTACAACTGAGCACTAACGCAGCTACAAAATAAAGACCAACTCTTTATTGTGTTTTTTTTAATCTTTATTGTGTTTTTTGGAGGAATTTTACACAGCAAATTAGGATATTACTGAACAATCTCTCTCTATGTATATGCTATTAAAAAGTCCTGGTTTCGTGGTGGGGATGCTAACCCCAAGGTCCACAGTTTGAAGCCACTGTCTGCTCCTTGGGAGAAAGATGAGGCTTTCTACTCCCCTAAAAATGTTGCCGTCTCAATCCCCAGGACCAGTTCTACCTTGTCCTATAAAGTCACTTTGAGTTGGAGTCGACTTGACGGCAGTGAGTTTCATTTTTGAGCGATGTTAACCATATAGTTGCTTGTATACTGCATCTGGTCTTCTAGATCAAGTGAAGGTGTTGATGACCCTTATGTTAACATTAGCGAAGGAATTTCCCCCCACCTAATCCATTTTATTAAGAGCCAATCCAGACATCACCTTCCCATTCCATAGTTCAGTCATACCAAGCAGTGTTATAGAATTGCTACCACCATTAGTTTCAAAAAAAGAAGAGATTTTTGAAATCCATCTTTTTAAACTTCACCAAAAAACTCCCATGATCCTTTAGTTCCCTTTCTCTTAGCCCTCTGGAACAAAGAGAGATTGAAAGCGATGAGAAAGACTATCGGACGTGGAGTGCCTCGTCTTTTATCTTCCCATGCCAGGAAAAGAAATCGATGTTTACAGGCAAACTAAACTGCAAGAGAAAGAAATTTTAAAAAGCTACTCACAATGGCGCTCTTTGGAAACACATTTTTTTAAGTTGAATTTTTTTCCTACCTATTCTGTAGTGAAAAAATCTTTTCTAATTAATTTCTTCCCTAAGATTGTATTATCTAAATATCACATTATCCCAGCAGGACACAATAGAGTAGAAAATTACTTATTGGAAAGAATAAGCACAATTTAATAGGATTATGCCTCTTTTTTAGAGCAAAATATTCCTAGACCAAATGACTCTGGTCTGGGGAATAGTCAGAATATTTTCAAATATCAAATATTTTAAAGGAGAAATGGGTACAATTATATACACTCCCTCTCCCCCAAGATCAAATGAATCCCCTTCCAGTGTGATTATTGGACTCAAAGGAAAACTGAATGGCTCTTTTCAAATTTCTTACATATGATTATAAAATCTCCATACATGAAGGAATACATGCCCCCACCGCGCACCCCCCCAACATGATAATGCCTCCCTGGTGTTTTTTCGGTTAGCTTTCTTTTATTCTGGTTTGATTATGTTTTTAAAAGGTAACAGAGCCACCTAGTGGACAGAGACTTGATAGATAGCTGACTTGTAGTTGCTGGGTGGCTTAGGAACACAATCTAAAGCCCAATCAAATGAAATACATGTTTTATGACATATGATTTTTATCCCCCTAAACCCCCCACCCCCACCCCCCACCCCCCGCCAAAATAAGCTCCTTTTCGGTGATTCCAGCTCACAGGCTTGACCGTGTCCTATAAGGTTGCCACAAGTCAGCACAGATTTGACAGCAGTGGTAGTGGTGGTGGTAGTGGTGGTGGTGGATGGTGGCGGTGGTGGTGGGTCCGATCTTTGCAAACTAGGTCACCGGAACTTTTCCCAAAGGAACTTCTGGATGAATTCAAACCTCTCCTCTTTGGGTTAGCAGCCGAGCACTCCACACCATGTGTGGCATCCAGGGACTTGGTGACATATACAGAGTACATGATTACAAATTGTAATGGGACTCTTTTATCCTTATGGTAGAGGGGCCATGCTTGTGGGGAACGTGTATAGACGATTGTTGGATCACATCTGCAGGCACACATGTCTAGCCACTGTAGCCAGCCCCACCCAGACCCAAGTTGTACAATGAAAACACTGGTGTCGCTGGAATGGAGTTGTGTGTCGCTGGTGTTGGTTGGTGCAGGGGTGCGGCCCCCCTCCTGGTGCTGCTTTGTGCCCTTTCTAGGTGATGCGTGTCATCCCCTCCTTCCCTTTCCTCACCCCTTCCCAGGTTCTCTTGCCGATGGAAGAAACTGTACACCGCAGGCGGCCCTTTCCCACACCTGGTCCACGGTCATGAGCACCGGGCCCTCTCTTCTGGCTGCCAAGCCCACTGAGCAGCAGATACTATAATGGGATAGTTAGGGTCTACAAAGGAGTCTGCCTAGGACACCTTTCCCAGACCTCTCAGAGCCACCAGGCTTGTAAATAACCGCAAGGTAAAGCACCTCCACCAGCTTTCATCGAGAGTTGGCATGGCCCCAGTAGTACTGACCAAATGAGCTGGAGACTGGCAATCAGAGGCCAAGCCATGCAGGCCTTGCCCCCCTCTGTTTGGTGTAAGTCAGCCGTGGCGATGGTCTCCTGACAGAGAATGTGGCAGTGATGGGCCACGGATGCCCTACCGACCTTCATAGGACGGCTGCCGGGAAGATGCAGTCAGGTAACGTAGGAGGAAGCATTCTCTAATCATGGCCAAAGAGAAGACGTTCTTCCCACTACCTGGAGAACAAAGCTTGTTATTGTCATTTACAGCCGATTTCCCATGGCCTTTTTGGTGTGACTGTGCCTTTGGGGCATACACTTGTATTCTTTACTTTATACTCAGTGCAACAGATCACTGACATCGGTCCCCATTCCATGTGGCCAAAGAGTGTGTGGCAAGGCCAGATCCATGGCCAACATCCTCTTCAAGGCAGGGCATCTAAATGTGAGGTCTGCCTCGCGGTACCCTTGGCTTTCACACCACACACTGCCAATTCTATCCCCTGTGCTCACCTGGCAAATCTGATTGGTCTCTCCCGAGTCACATTGATATCACACCTTTTTACAACTTCCAGCATTTCAACACATTTTTATCCCCTCTGCTCGGAATCCCCTCTGCCCAGGTCTCCAGCTGGCTAACACCTGTTCAGTTGTCAGCCTAGCTTAATCATTACCTTCTGCGTGAACCTCTTCTTTCTCAATCCTCTCCTGAAAAAGTATAAACATTGGATCTTCACCTAAGAAACACCATATGTGCCTCTCCTTTGGGCTTATCACACTGTCGGGTGATGTTGGTTTACCTGTCTCAGCCCCCCCCTCCCCCACCACACACACACACACACACACACAGCAGGGCTTTGGCCTACTCATCTTGCACTTCTGAACCAGGCAGCATTGCATAAGTCAGGTGTTCGAGGTCTATTTTAAATTGTTGTTCGCTCTTGAATAAAGCCGTCGTGTTTTATTATGGCGTTTCAGTGACGCGAATGAAGCCGTGGCGGAGTAGGCTCCGGAGTCTGTTTCAGAGCCGGACGGATGTTGGGTTTGTTTTTCCCACCGGGAGATTTGGGGGTAGACGCTGTGGATAAGAAGGAAAGATTGCTATCACCGTGTGAGAATATTAGAACATTGAAGGAGAGCTTTCTTTCCTCCCGGCATTGGTCCGCCCTTAGAACCTGGATGTCAGACTCGATCAAATTAAAGCCTCTTATCGATTCGTCTGTCGAGGTTGGTATAAATAAAAGTGGTTTTGCAGTCAGCTTCAGTTCCAGCATTGCCATGGCGACTGGAGTCTCTGTCTTCTTTGCAAAGGTTTCAAGGGTTCTCCATGAGAACCAGTTGTTCTGAAAGTTCACGAATTTCCAAAATAGGCCTGATGCGTCTCCTTGACAAGTCATTAGGTGAACTACAGAACCAAGCACAATCGCTGCCCTTGAGTTTATTCCAGTCCGTCATCACCGCTTAGACAGAGTAGAACTGCCCCCTAGAGTTTCCAAGGTGATATATCTTGACAGAATCAGACTGCCACACCATTTTCCTGGTGGGTGGGTGTGTGTATGCGCGCACACGCAAATTGCCCACCTGTTGATTAGCAGCCAAGTTCATAACTACCACACCATCAGGGATCCCCGTTAAACTCTACATTGGCGGCCAACAATCCTCTCCCCACCTCATTACCCCCAGCCCCTGTAAACAAACAAACAAAAATCCACCCCGAACAATAAGGACATTCTTTATTTTTTCAATTCTCTAAAACATACCAAAGGTACTTTTCTTCCCAGAGTCTCCCTTGTAGGGAATCTCTACTGAGGCTTTAAAATGTTTCTTTTATTAGAACACAGTCTAGATTTGGGGCATTTTCTTCCATAAAATATTTCAGCATTGAGTAAACCCCTGCTGTGTGCACTGTCTGTGGATTCTGTTCTCTGTCTGACTCTCATTGTGGACAAAGCAACAAAGCCTCGTTGTCAGTGTTACCGAGAGTCAGTATCAAGAGCTCTTTCTCCACACAAGCTCTTCTGAGTGGGGGGCTGATAGCAGGCCTGTTAGCACCTTTTTCTCCCATGGATGACGTGTATGAAGATCTAGAAAAAATATTTTTTATTAATGTGTCAAAAAGTTATACTGCTTAAAGCAAGACCAGGTGTAACTGGCAACAGACCTCTGTAATTCCCAAGACGTAGGCGGCCATCCAGTGCCAACCCTCCTGTTCTTTCCCTTCATGTTTCTTAAAATGATATCATCAGTGGCTCTTGATAATGGAAACCAGACGGGAAACCAGGAGACTAACATTTGTTAAGCACAGAGTACAGGACATTTGCCGGTTGCGGGAGCCCTGGTGTGGCCATCGGTGAAGCATTGGACTGCTGCACCACAAGGTTGGTGGTTCAATCCACCAGCTACTCCTCAGGAGGACGATGAGGCTGCCTGCTCCCATACAGGTTGACAAAATTGGAAACACTGTATGGAGCCGTTATGAGTCCGAGTGGACTCAGTAACAGTGGGTATAGTGTTTTCTTGTCAACTGCCTCGGCTCAGCTTCTTTCTGTCAGGGCCAGGTCGTCCACTATTACAACAAGAAACAGGAGGGCATTGCCCAAATGTCTAGTATCTGCAGTTTTTGTACTAATAGGTATTCATATTTTACCATCTGTAGAAGTGAAAGATGTAAACACAGCCAAATAATTCATAATGATCACTCTAATATGGTGGCATTTGGAATGTTTGTAAACATTACAAAGACTGATGTAAGAGGCAGGGAGGATGTGTGTTCGAAATGTGTGAGTCATGCCTGTGGATCCCAGCTTGATCGCTTCCACAGGGAAAGCCCAATGGCGAACAGAGTTTTCAAAGACTGCGTGACCCCTGGCCTCCCCGCGCCATGGGTACTGTACACCTTGGGATCCTAGCAAGCAGTATAACAGGGGACTCCCCAAGGGGTTACTAATTAATCACAAAAAGAAATTTCTATTTCAATAAGAATTTACAAAAAATGCGTATTTTGTCCATTTGACTTCAGTCCTCCTCTTCCACCTCCAACTCCTCCTCCACCACCACCACCTGCACCACCACC
>NW_022107431.1:15244749-15245571 GCF_000313985.2 Echinops telfairi
ACCTTGTGATCACACAGGCTGGTGTGCTTCTTCCATGTGGGCATTGTTGCTTCTCAGCTAGATGGCCGCTTGTTTATCCTCAAGCCTTTAAGACCCCAGACGTTATATCTTCTGCTAGCCAGGCAGCCTCAGCTTTCTTCACCACATTTGCTTACACACCCATTCATCTTCAGTCTTCAGCAATCCAGTTGGGAAGGTGAGTATCATGGAATGCCAGGTTAATAGAACAAACTGTTCTTGCATTGAGGAAGTACAGTATATACTTGTGTATCAGCAAGTTTTTTCAGCACATTTTTTATGCAGTTTTTGCTGTAAAATTAGGTGCCTTGGCTGATATTCGGGTCAGCTTATACTTGAGTATGTACAGTACTTGCATAGAGGCCCAAGGTCCACCTGCTGCCTTAATACTAAACCTACAAATATATGTACATAGATCTGTTTCCTCCTCATCATATACCATATATACTCAAGTATAAGCCAACCCGAATATCTATCGAGGCACCTAATTTTACCACAAAACTGCATTAAAAAATGTGCTGAAAAACTTGGCTTATACTTGAGTATATATGGTATAAATATATTTACCTATGTGCCTGTATTTAGACCTCTATAAATAACCTTTGCCTCCCAGTTCTTTCTTCTATTTACTTTTACTTTCCTCTTGTTCCACTATCATGTTCAGCCTTCATTTTGGTTTCAGTAATTCCTCTCAGTTACATTGCCCTGGATCAAGCCCTCCTATACCCTCCTTTCCATTGATTTTGGATCACTTCTTGTTCCCTTGTCCCTGGGTTTGTTAACACCACTTCCTCTCCCCCCATT
>NW_022107431.1:15245927-15288374 GCF_000313985.2 Echinops telfairi
GCTCCCCTTGCTGTTCGGTTGCATGCCCTTAGTGTTTCGCCTCAGTGTGCTGGGGACAAATCATGCGCAATCCCCACACTCTGTCTCCAGTGTTGGCCCCTGTAGCGCTATGGGTCAGTGAGGGATGTCATGTCTCGTAGTGGGGCCGGCCCTGTGGTCCTCTCTGGACATTGATGTGGACAGCCCCCTTCCCCCCAGAAGAATTTCCTTCAGAGGACAGCATTGAAGCTACAACTCAGGGAGAGGGACATGTCTGATCAGAGCACACCGGAGCAAATGAAGGGGGAGGAAGAAAGAGTGGAGCACATCCTGGCCCCCCAAGCCCGCTCCGAACGGCCAATGCACAGAGAGGACCTATGACTTCTTATGGGACTAGAAAGCCTCAGTTCCTCCCATGGTTTCAGACTGCTGGCCCTGCAGTTAGCAGCCCCACCCATTAACCACTATACCACCAGGGCTAGTCGGATAAAATAATACTTCATGGTTTGAACCCTCCAGCCGCTCGCTGGGAGAAAGATGAGGCGGGCAGCCTTGATTTATAGCCTCGGAAACCCTGTGGATCATCAACTCTGTTCTACAGTCGCTGTGCATCAGAGTGGACTTGACAGTGGGGCACTGGGGTTTCTTTTGTGAGAGGTGAGAAGGGATGGACAGATGTGCATTCAAACTTCCACCATGTCACACATTCGGGCCCACCTGCCAGGTATCTCCCTTTGCTTATTTGTAAAATGGGGACGGTGTGGACGTGTGTGGAAAAAGTAAAGGTTAAACAAAAGGACCTGGTGCTTCGTAGTGCCGGGCAGGTAAAGGTGCTTGAAAAGGAGTGTTCCCATGGCTTCGTACAGGTATGTGAATGAATGGACAAAGGACACATGGAAGAGATGCTACCGGCCTCCTCTTTGATCTGTAGCAGGCTCCCCTAAAGCCCCTCGGCTTCTGGGCAGACAAGTCAGTCACTGTGCTGACCCTCAGTCCCTTGAGCTGCCCCCAATCACCTTGCTTCTCAGGGGCTCCTCATAACCTCCCACGGATTCTCCTCTACACCAGAAACCAACGTAAGCCCCTGCCAGCTACAATGTACCTGGAACCAGACAATTTCTCCATTACGCACAGCCAGCGCTGGAGGCAGTGTAGGTTAGGTGTTGGGCCGGGAACCCCGAGGTGGAAGGTTCAGACCCACTGCTGTCCCACAGGAGGAAGAAGGAGCTGCCTGCTCCTGTGAAAAACGCAGTCTCGAAAGCCCTACCGAGGGTCAGGTAGCTTTGAGTCAGAACTGATTCAGTGCAGTGGGTTTGGTTTGGGGGTTTGGGTGACGAAAGCTCATAGATTGCCCTTTTCTGCCCTAAACCTGTAGAAATATAACACCTGTGTTTCCAAGAATTTCTCTCACACTGCCTCTCTCCACTGCTCTGGTCTCCAGACCCTCAGGGTCCGCCCTGTGCTTCCAGGAACTTGTCAAATCAGATTATAGAAAACTTGCAGGGTGGCTGACAGTGGGGAGAAAGAGCAAAACCAGTATCACATATAAGTCTACTGGATGAATAAGGAGCATAATGGTCAGAAAACTTCAGTTTGCAGGGGAAAACCCTAAACTCACTGCCATCACAACGATGCTGACTTACAGCCACCCGCACAGGACAGGCAGGCTGCGCTGCCCCTGGGAATTCCCGAGGCTGTAGCTCGTTACAAGAGTAGAAAGCTCTGTCTTTCTCACACACACAGCGGCCGGGGTTTTGAACTGCTGACCGTAACATATACCACTACGCCACCAAGGCTCCTCCACGTCGTCAGGAAGGAGGATGTAAATACAGTCCGGCCAAATCTGACTCTGAGACAATGGATCTCCTTAGCCGCCAGGTGGAAAGAACCAAACAAAATCAACTGATTAGAACAAACATCCGCAATCCGTTTCCACTCAACGAAAAAGAGCAACACAATGCTCTGGAGGTCCAGTGTCGCAGTGCAGGGTCATGGGGGGATCGCAGGGATTTTCACTGACTTCATGAGTGTGTACGAGTGCGGTCGGCCTGGGTCCGGACGTCCGTTTGTCTGGAGATTTGAAGTTGCTCTAGTCAGTAACCATTGGCTCTCCATTCCGTTGACAGCGGCCTTTGGAAAGGGCCTTTGCTCTTTGTGTGCTTGCAATAGTTTCACCCTTTTGAAACCAGAAAATTCTTCTGTGATGGTGATTCTCCTACAAGAGAGAGAGAGAGAATGCCTTCGTGTCTTTGTAAAACAAAATAACTTGCCCTAGACAAAATAAAGTGTTGTACTACATTGCAGCCTCACTGTTAGGAATGAAGAGAGAGGAGACAGTGCGGGGAGACCAGCCCTGACCACCAAAATGGATAGTGCCCAGGTTGTGGAGGAATGGTAAGTACGAGAGCGCGAGCCTCTCTGGGCTGCGTATGTGCTGTGTGTGCACGTAGTGTCTGTGTCTCTCTCTGTGCCGTCTGTGTGCTGTGTGTGTGCGGTGTCTCCGTGCTGCTCCTGGGCGGTTGGCATGTTTCTCACATCGACCACCCAGCACTCCAGCCTCCGTGGCGACTTCCTACTCCCCCTCCATGTGGGATGGGCCTTCCGATGGAACACACACCCTAGTGGGCAGGTCTGGTTTTGTGATTGTGGTGCGTTCTCTGTGGGGGTGAGAACCTTTTTTTAAAAATGCCATTTGGAGATGTATAACATCATCCACAAGCCTGGTCAAACCATTCATGAACTCACCCCTAATGAGAGGAGTGTATGTGTTGGACTGCCATCCACCAGGTCAGCAGTTTGAAACGGCCAGCCACTCTGAGGGAGCCCAGTGAGGCTGCCAGCTCTCGTCCTGAGTTACACTCTTAGAACTCACAGGGGCAACTCCACCCTGGCCTACAGGGTTGCTATGAGTTGCCATCTACTTCATGGTGGTGAATTTTTTTCTAGCGTGATGCCTGGAACAGCTTCTCTTGGGAGAGCCTTGTGCTATGAGTTCATCCCGATGAGTTTGCGAGCCTTCTATGGCCAAAGGGTTGCATGTTGTTATCGACCCTTGCAGAGAGACCTGTCTTATTAACGCTTACCATGTGGCTTATCCGTTGTAAAATGTCTAAAACTCACTACCATGGAGTCAATCCCGATTCATAGAGACCCTAGAGGAGAGAGTACAACTAACTGTCCGTGAGATTTTCCGAGAAAAGGTAAATCTCTACGGGAGTAGAAAGCCTCGTCTTTCTCCCAAGGAGTGGCTGGTGGCTTCGAACTACTGGCCTTGCAGTTAGAAGCCCAACACATAACCACTATGCCACCAAGGCCTTTACTCTTAACACCCTTTCATCAATCTTGCTTGGAATTACAACATAGGTGGTTGCTAATAGTGATCTTTCCAATTCCATCCTCGTTCCTACCTTTATGAACCTAGCACAGAACTGCCAGTTCACTGCCACTGAGTTACTTTTTTAAAAATGTTGATCTGTCTGAACTTATGGATACTCTTTTGTCTGGCAGTGGGTCAGCGCCTACTACCATTGCTATTTTCATTCTCAAGGTGCCCCAGAATTGGCCAGCGGGAGTCCTTTGCACAAGTCCTCCTATTTTTTCAGCATGTCCTTGCTTTTAGACAGAACACGATATTGTAGGACCATCTGGTACTTTCCAAGGCTCAACCCTGTAATCATCCACTTCATCAGGGATCGCTGGTGCCTTTCAGGCGAGAGCAGTCCTTAGAAACGAAGATCGGGACACTTGTGGACGCCCTGCGCCACAGACTCGTTGTTTCTGTTGCTATCAGGTGCCAGCTCATGGGTTCCCACTCCCAGTGACCTGCAGGTTCCACGGAAAGCAATACTGGCGTGTCCCGCACCATCCTCACAACTGCTCCGTCCAGCCCTATTGTTGCAGCCCCTGGGTCAATCCTTCTTGTCAAGGTTCTTCCTCCTTCATGCGGCTTCTCTGTTCCACCAAGCCTGATGTCTTGGACAGGACAGTTGTGAGGATGATGCAGGACCGGACAGTGTTTGCTTCAGGTGTACGTAAGGGCCTTCCTTATTCATGGTCCAACTTTCATCGGTATCTGAAATGATTGAAAATACCACAGCTTGGGTCAGGCACACCTTAGTCTTCAAAGCAACATCCTTGATTACCAACAATTGAAAGAATTCTTGTGCGGTGGATTTACCCAAAGCAATGTGCTGTGTTTGATCTCTTGACTGTCACTTTCATGAGCAGTCAAGAGTGTCTACCAGAGGCACTGCCATCGAGTCAATACTGATTCATAGCTACCCGCTAAGTCAGGGCAGAACTGCCCGGTGAGTTCTAGGACTGCCTCTGTGAGTTTCTAAGACTGTAACTGTGTAGGGGAGTAGAAAGCCCCAGCTTTCTCCCATGGATTGGCTTGTGGTGTCAAACCGCCGACCTTGCAAATTGCAGCCCAACATGTAACCACTACACCACCAGGGTTCCTGACTAGCTTCTAGGCCCCTTCAATGCACCAGACTCAAACCCACTGTCATCAAGTAGATTCTGACGCATAGCAACTATAGTGGATGGGGTAGAACTGCCCCTTAGGGTTTCTGCGACTGCACAGCCTTACAAGAGCCAACAGCTTCATCTTCCTCCCAAGGAGTGGCTGGTGGATTTGAACCACCAACCTTGCAGTTAGCAGACTTATCCCACAGCACCACCACAGTAGGGAGCACACAGGCATCTGTCTGCCTCTGTAGCTAACACCATTAAAGACGCTGCTATCATCCCGAGCCCTCCAGTTCCAATTGGAATTCATTGTCATCTCTGCCCATACCATATCGGTAGCTCTTTTCTCCCCTGTGAACAACAATACATTTACTCCCGCTCCAGCCTAGAACACACATTCAGTAGTTTCCAAATAGTTAACTCATATCATTACGCTAAACAAACCTACCAGCCAGAGTTCAGGAAGAGTTCAGTACTTGTTCATCGTTCTATTTGTTCCTTAGCCTGAGGGAAAAATGGGTAAGAAATTAATTGGGTAATATTTTCCCTTACTATGTTTATACTAACTCCAGAGACCACATGTATGTGGCTGTATTGCAATGGGAGGAGCCCTAATGGTGTTGTAGCTCTCCTTGGGCTGCTAACCGCAAGGTCAACTGTTTGAAACCACCAAGCAGCTCCAAGGGGGGAAGAAGAGGCTTTCTACAGTCAGCAAGAGTTACCGTCTCGGAGACTCACAGGGGAAGTTCTCCCCTGTCCTGTAGGGTCCCTGTGAGCCATGATGGACGCTGTGGCCATTCGTTTTGTTTGTTTGTTTGATTGCAACGGGGCTTTTCTTGGTGACTTTCAGTTATCATCATTTTAGCTCTGAGAGAGACAGCCAAGCCTGTGAGAGCTAGAACTGGAGACGACGGCCTGGTTTTTACTGAGTCCCGCAAGTTGCCCCACTTTTTTGTTCTATTGCTCCTTTTGGAAGAAGTAGCTAATGCAAACCTTTGACAGGCTTATGCCTGATGCTCTTGCAGGTTTTACGGTAGGTGGGTCCCGAAGACCAATGCCATCAAAAAGCTAACCTGCACTCCCAGTCAGGAAATGATCCTCGACGAGCTTTTGAGGAATTTATAATGTGCTTTTGTTTATTCATATAGAAAAGTTAAATGCCAACGCCATTTACAAGATGGAACATCCGCCTAAGGCTAGCAGTACAGATCCAGTGTCGGTGGAACAGTGCTAACTGAACTCGCATGGTCATGGCCTGACTTTAGCAGCCTTACATGGTGACAGCATAGCTTTTAGTTGCTGGAAACACATGTTGTTACTGAAATGAGTTAGGAATCAGACTTGTGTCACTTGTCCACAAGCCTCACAGCTTATTTTCCGTTTGCCCCTATCAGCCAGTCTGTGTTTAGTTTACAGTCTCACATAGAAACACCCCTGAAGTGTGACCACCTAGCCGTTCCTTGAAGAGAGACTAATCAATGGACAATAAGATGCAAGGGTGGAGGAAAAGGTTAATAGGCTACAGACCCCGCAGGTATTTGTAATTGTCTCCAGGGGAAACCCATAGCACGAAAGGTGGCAGTTGCAAGGGTGGCAGTGGCAGGAGGGTGGTTCAAGTAGGGAATTGGGCCAAGGAGGGCAAGGAGCAAGCAGTCTCTTAAACCACTGCCTGTGGACGCTGGCCCGCCTGCAGTGAAGGCAGGCCACTGGCCACTAGAGGGCAGCATTGCACAGCATTCTAGCTCTTGCTCATCTTCATCTTGCAGGCAACCTTGTCTTTAATGCAGTCTCTCTTTCTCTCTCTGTGTGTCTCTCTCTCTCTGTGTCTCTCTCTCTCTCTCCAGCCACAACCCCACTGCCGATGAAGTCTTGTCCTGGTCTCAAAATTTCGACAGGATGATGAAGGCCCCCGCGGGAAGAAACCTCTTCAGAGAGTTCCTGCGCACCGAGTACAGCGAAGAGAACCTGCTTTTCTGGCTTGCCTGCGAAGACTTAAAGAAAGAGCAGAATAAAAAAGTCATTGAAGAAAAGGCCCGGATCATCTATGAAGATTACATTTCTATCCTGTCACCAAAGGAGGTAGGAGCCTGGGAAGCAGCAAGACCTAGGGTGACAACAAAGTCACTGGGAGGAGCCCTGGTGGTGGAGTGGTTGCTGGCTGGGCTGCGATCAGCAAGGGCAGCAGTTCGAACCCACCAGCAGCTCCACTGGGGAAAGATGGGGCTTTGTGCTGCTGTAAAGTCGCTGAGTCAGCCTCGCCTCGAGGGCAGGGAGTTTGGTTTATGGGGCACGGACAAGACTGAAGGAGGCTTCACCTATAAGCTTTAGGGCCTGGGTTCCCAAACAACCTGGTTGCCCATTGGGAAACCCCCAGGGACCTGGTGACACTACAGATCCCTGGGCTCCATTTGCAACCCAATGAATCAGCATCTCTGGTGGGAGGAGCCCATGAATCTCTAGTTTGACCAAATCCCCAGGTGATTCCAGTGATCAGCCCAGTAGTTTGGGAGCCAAGGAGTTAGAGCAGCGGTTCTCAACCTGTGGGTGGAGACCCCTTTGGGGGTCGAACGACCCTTTCACAGGGGTCGCCTGATTCACAAGAGTAGCAAAATTAGAGTGATGAAGTAGCAACGAAAATAATTTTATGGTTGGGGGAGTCACCACAACATGAGGAGCTGTATTAAAGAGTTGCATTAGGAAGGTTGAAAATCACTGATTTAGAGCATACGTTCCCAAACTTATTTGGTAGACCGCCCCCCTTTCAGGAAAAAAAGAAATGACTCATCACCCTCCCCAGCAATTAAAAATGTGTGCACTCTAGCCCACGGTCCAGGATCCTCGTGGGCATGTTTTTGCGGAGCTTCATTCTGCTAGACGTAGGGCTGCTGCAGTTGGAACGGCCTCGATGGCATTGACATCTGCCTTTGCACATCCTGGAGCATCCCAGGGCCTTCAGGGGGCAGTAGCGCCCCCTTTGGGACACACTGATTTTGAACATTGAACGTTGGTGGGAGCAACACGTTTGGAAACCGTGCTTCCTCGCTGTGCTTGATCATTTATCTCGGAGTGAAACGTGTGGGAACCCACACGCTCTTCAGATGCCTGTTTAGGCCCCGTTTCCTGTGACCTGAACTAACGTGGAACCCGAAATACCAAACTCTGCCATCGCATCGATTCTGGCGGACAGCGACCCTATAGGAGGACAAGGTAGAACTGCCCCTGTGGGTTTCTGATTGCCCCTCGTTACAGGAGTAGCAGTCTTGACTTTCTCCCACAGAGCGGTTGGTGGTTTCAAACGGCTGACCTTGCAGTCAGCTGTCTGACGTGCTATCACCAAGGCTGCTAACTAAAGTGGAAAAGAATGCTACATGTCAGGACAGTTTCTCAAATTAAGAGTCCCTGCGTCACCTAGTGGAGAGTCACCCAGAGCATATGTGTAAAATGCTGCTTCTCCAGACGCCCTGCCCACACCACCTACCCACTCCCATGAATCAATCCCCACCCTTAGTGACCCTAGAGGACAAAAGAAAACCGCCCTGGTGGGCCTCCGAGGCGGGCAGTCTCCGGGAGCAGAAAGCCTCCTCTTCCTCTTGTGGAGCTGCTGCTGGGTTTGCACTGCTGACCTTGTGGTTTGCAGAACCCAACACATAACTCACTAAGCCACCAGGGCTCCTTTGGGAACGTCCTGAGAGTTCCAGGTTTTTAGAAGGAACCTCCAGGCCTCTGCTCTTCACACAGGCTTTCCCGATGCACCCTCGTGTGAAATCCTCTGCAGTGGGGGCTCCAACAAGCAACAGCAGCAAACACCTGCCGTCAATTGCTGCTCATGATTGGATTATGATCCAGTGTGGATTCTGGAGGGATGGGGGTGGGGGGAGGTGGCTTATGGTAAGGAGAAAGGGGTGGCAGGCTGCTTTTGTGAAAGATTGCAGCCTTGGAAACCCTGGGGGAAGATTTTGGGGGGCAATTTACTCTGCCCTACAGTGTCACGATGCACACGGTTTTCAGCGACTGCTTCCTCTAAAGTGGGCAGCCAGCTCCTTCTTGGGAGTCTGTTCTTCCTTGGGACGGTCCCCTGAAACCTGTTCACTTTGGGTGACCAGTCCTGCTGGCATTTGAAATACCAATGCCAGAGCTTCCTGCATCACAACACCACACAGACACCATAGCACGACTAACTCAGACAAAAGTATGGCCAGAGGGCTCCTTAGAGGCCAGGCTGCTGACACTTTGTCTTGCAGACTTTGAACACGTCAGGAGAGACCAGTCCCTGGAGAAGGTCATCCTGCTGCATGAAGTCGGGGGGCGGGGGGTCAGGGACAAAGAGGAAGGCCCTCAATGAGCGGGATTGGCAGAGTGGCTTCAGCTGTGGGCCCCGGCATAGGAATGATCGTGAGGATAGCGCAGGTCTGGGTAGGGCCTGGCTCTGTTGGGTATCAGATCGCTGTGGATCAGAACCAGTGGCATCAAGTTGAAGGTGACGGGTATACTAGTTTTGCTTTTCTCGACAGTGAAAACTGTGTTGGAATGTTATAAAACGGAGATAGCTAAATAACTAGAAGTTGTCTGGGTTTTCATCTTGATCAGAACATCCACTTTTCCTGCCCGCCCCCAGACTTGTGTTTTAGTCTAATTGAATCAATTTACTGTGTTCTTCTTTGTGAGGTGCAGGGAAAGTCTACGTTTAAAAAACGGATTGACATGTCACCTTTTTTCTTAATGAAACCAAGGAAACCGATGTACAAAAACAGTTTATTATGTAAGAGCATGTTGGTCATGAGTTTTAATGGTTCTATCGGTGGCTAATAAATAAGGGATGTTTGCGCTCAGGAGGTATGGCATCCATTTCTCGGGACAGAACACATTCCATTAGAGAAGAGTCCCATTCTAAGTAAAAAAAAAAAAGCACGAGGAGGTAACATTTCTTTCCAGGGTAAGTTTCTGTTTTATATACTGTCCTCAAGAGAAAAACAAATGGAGGTAATAAAGGGGAATTTATGATGAAAAACTCTTGGTATCAGTTTATATTAAGTATTAAAAAGACAAACCCAGCTGGATACAGATATGTATTACAGATTCTATTTAAAGGCTATTATCAACTACAAACACCACTGAATTATACTGAGAGAAGAAATCATTGTAAAACTGAATGATGGAGCCTGGGGGCCGCTGTGGGTTAGGTGTTGGGCTGCTAACCACCAGGTCGGTAGTTCAAAACCCCTAGCCACTCTGGGGGAGGGAGACGAGGCTGTCTGCTTCTCTAAAGATGTGGAAACTCTCTATGGGGTCGAAAGGCGTCAGACTGGACCCGATGGCAGTGATGGCTGTGAGTGCCCAGCTATCTCCAAGGCCCCTGCGTCATGTCCTTGCATAGGTGACCGTAATCTGACTGGGCCCATTAGCATCTGCATGACAGAAAGCAATTCACTTCTGGGCTGTGGAGCCTCAGACAGTCCTTTTCTGGAACGTCGCCCGGCCATATCTGACCTCTTCTGGCTACATAAGGCAGAAGGAGGTTCCCACTTCGCCCAGCCCCAAGGCCGATTGCCTCAAGGCAGAAGTCAGACATACCTCTAACCCCCTCCATCTTTCTTTACCCTGACACCAACTCTTCTTCCCACGACACGGCTTTTCTGCAGGGTTCGATAATTGGTTGCAATGGACACACACCCATCAGACAACGCTCACGATTATGGGCGATTATGCGGGGAGAACTTGCTAATGAAGATCAAGGATTGTAGCCTCGGGTATGGAAAACAGCTCATTGTAAAGAAGACCAAAATCCTCACAACTGGACCAGAAGGCCACATCATGATAGGCAGAGAAGAGGTTGGATTTGTCAAGGACGTCATCTTGCTTAGATCCACAGTCAGTGCTCCTGGAAGCAACAGTCACGAGATCAAGAGACGAGTTCCGTTGGGTTAATCTGCTGCGCAAGGCCTCTTTAGACTCTGGAAAAGCCAGGATGCTCCTTTCAGGACTACGGTGTACTTGACCCAAGCCCTGGGATTTTCAGTAGTCTCATACGCACGTGAGAGTTGGACATTGACTAAAGAAGACTGAAATGAGATCAATGCGTTTGAACTGCGCTGCGGGTGAAGAATAGTGAAAATCCCACGGATGGGCAAAAGAGCAAACGGATCTCTCTCGGAAGAATTACATTCCGAATGATCCTTCGAGGCCAGGATGGTGACACTCGTCTCACATGATTTGAACACGTTGTTAGGCAAGGCAGTCCCTAGAGAAGGATGGCATGTTTGGTAAGGGGAAGCAAAACCGAGGAAAACCCCCAACAAGATGGGCTGACCCAGGGACTGCATCAATGGGCTCAAGCCTAGGAACAATGATGAGGCTGGGCAGGACCGGGCAGTGTTTGCTTCTGTTGTGCATGAGGTCTCCATGAGTCAGAACTGACCCAGCAGCTCCTGACAACAACCATTAGGGGAGTGAGCAGGTTACCACAGGCCAGAATCAGGTAACAGTAGGGATATCGTTCTTGCTCCACAGCAATACCTCTGCTCAGTCAGTAGCCAGGGCTCTGTCTGGTTCTCAGGCACATGGTCCGTTGGCCTCTGCCTCTGAGAGCCAGGAAGTGCCCTGGCTGCCCGGCCTCACAGTCTCATAATCTTGGCCCTGTGCCACTGTTCTGTCTCAGTCTCATTGCCGCAGCCTCTGGTCTCAGCATGGCATGGCCTCTGCTGCCTCCCCCACTTCCAGCAAGGAGTGAGAACATGCTCCCCTGGGGGCTCTTCTTTGGTGGTCTGGGGGTTCTCTCTGTCCTTACTTCTGAAATGACGCTGTTATACAGTGAAGCATGGAGACCAACACTGATCGATCTTCTCTGTTAGTGCTTCACACACATTATTTGCACACTCCCAGCCAGTCATTGGGTAGGAGTTACAGACATGGCGAATGGAGTCACGTTAAGAAATTCCACTTCACCAAAGGTGACATGGAAAAAGCTCTAAATCTATCTGTGATTGTTCAGGCTCTACCATATATGATTACAGCGGTTTGGGGTTGTTTTTTATTTTTTTGAGAACTATTTTTTTAACATTTAAAAAAGTGTTAACAGTCTTATTGACCTATAATTCACATATCATGCATTTCAGTACTTGGATCATATTAGGAAGGGTAGTACAGTTATCACCACAATCCATTTTAGACCATTTTATTCTTGTACTCCCCATTTCCCCTCAACCTTCCCTGCCATACCTCCAAGAATCCATTATTCCAGGTACTGTTTCTATAGATTTATTTATCCTGGATTTCATATACAGAAAAACATACAAAAAACAACAACTAACAATTGCAAAATACAGCAGAAAAACCTTAATTGAAAAAAAAGAAAGCAGAAGATATGAAATAGAACAGGTTGAAAATAGGTCAAAGGGAAGAGCAAATGAAAAAGTGTTAAATGATAACCTAACTGCATCTGCAGTCCCCACTTCCACTGTGTTCTTCACAACAGCCCAGCTGTTCACATCCCTGGTCCGTGGTCAGAGGGGATTCACCCGCGGCTTAATCCACATGTATTTCCTCTTCTTCTTTGAACTGAAACAACTTTAAAATGGGTCACGAGGGAGATCAAATGATAAGATACTACAATTTAACCTATCTCGGCTATATTCAACTTTACAATGCTCTCGGACTGGTAACACAGCTAGTCACATCCCGCGACTGTGGCCAGAGAGGATTCACGAGAGGCTTAATACATGTGGGGACTCTGCAAATGGATTTGGGGGCTTCCATTGCCATCCATGTTGTTGTCCTGAGGTGCCATCGACCCAGAATGATTCTGTGCACAACAGAACGAAACACTGCACACCCCTGTGCCATCTTCACAACGTTCCTGTGCCTGGGCCCCCTGTGGCCATCCCGGGGGCCATCCAGCTCCTTGAGGGCCTTCCTCTCTTTTGCTGTCCCTCCACTTGACCAAGCACGATGTCCTTCTCCAGGGACTGGTCTCTCCTGACAAGTTCAAAGTACGTGAGACAAATTTTTACTCCCTTGCCTAGTCCAGGAAGCACTCTGGCCATACTTCTTTCAAAACAAGTGGATTTGTCACGTTAGCAGTTCTGGGTACTTTCAATAGTCTTCTCCAGCACCGCAATTCAAATGCGTTGATTCTTCTGTGGTTTTCCTGAGCCCATGTCCAGCTATCATATGCATATGTGGCCATGGAAAAGACCATGACTTTGGTCAGGTGCACCTTAGTTCTCAAAGTAACCTCCTTGATTTTCAATACTCTAAAGAGGTCCTGTGCAGCAGATTTACCAATGCAACTTGTCTTTTGATCTCTTTATTGCATCTTTCATGAAAATTGATTGTAGATCCAAGCAAGACAAAATCCTTGACAACTTCTATCTTTTCTCCTTTTATCCTGATGTTGTTACCTTTTGGTCCAGTTGTGAGACTTTTGGTGTTCTTTACATCGAGGAGTAATCCTTAATGAAGACTGCAATCCATGCTCTTAATTAGCAAATGCTTCATGTCCTCCCCACTTTCAATAGCAGGGTTGTGTTATCTGTGTATCACAGGTTGTTAATAAGCCTTCCTCCAATCCTGATGCCACACTCTTCATATAATTCAGCTTTTCTGATGTACAGGTTGAGTAAGTATACATATAGTGAGAGGATATAATCCTGACACACACCTTTCTTGGTTTTAAACCACGCATTATTCCATTGTTCTGTTCACACAAACTGCCTCTTGATCTGTGTACAAATTCCATATAAGCACAATGAAGTGTTTTGGAACTTCGTTCTTCTCAGGGTTATCCATAGTTGATTATGATCCACACAGTCAAATGTCTTTGCATAGTCAGTCTGTCATCTGTCGCTTTCTGCAAACCAGATTTTCACAATGTAAGCTTTGATACCATTCCCTTCTTGGGATTTGGAGTCTATTTATAATCCTTGGATCACACAAGCTGGTGTGCTTCTTCCATGTGAGTTTAATTGGTGCCTCTCTTAGATGGCTTCTTTGTTGAAGACAAGCCTTTAAGACCCCAGCCAACATTCTTTTTTGATAGCTGGGTACCAACTAGTTTCTTGGACACACTTTGCTATAGCTCCTATGTCTTCAGTGATTTCTTCATGAGGGTGAGCATCAAGCAAGGCCATTTCATAAGAACTATTTGTCCTTATAGTCTTCGACTGGGGCTAAAATTAAGTGTGAGCAGTACAAACTATTTTTCTGCTTCTGATTTCACCCAAAATTTCAGTTGTATTCTTGATGGGGGCAGAATAAGCCACATAATAAAGCCCCAGAATTATCTTTAAATGATGCTAGTGTAATAGAGGTATGGATTCTATGCATGTGTGCATACATAGTGTCTCAACTAACTCAACTGCATTGTCCCACACTCAAGTTTTTCGTGCCTGCCTGTTACCATTCCAAACGCATATATCCAGTGCTTTTCAATGCCAGGCACTGGGCTGGCTGCTGGGGTTTAGGATGGTGAACAGGACAGTCCTTGGCCTAGTCCTTATGGTGCTTAAACTTAGGAAGAAAAGTCATGCTGAAACAACTAACTACAAACTGTGCTAAGTAGTTGGAAAAGGCTGTTCTGGGAAATTGAGATTCAAGTTGAGGATAAAGGTCAAAGGGTTTTTGTTTTTCATCATAAGCAGGTGGTTGTCATGATCAATCATTACGATTTTTATTTTACACCAGGATTAGATTTTATTGCCTACAGGGGAGCTTTATCTATATGATTACAAGTGAGAAAGAAGCACCACAATTCTTCAGCCAAGCAAACAGAGCCCCCCTGAAGAGGAGAGAAACCGAGTCTGAACGATGGAAAATTACTTGTTCAAGGGCAGCAGAGTTCTACCTGGTCATGCTAGAACAAAAGCCCAAGAACTGTGTCCAGTTGAAGTGTTCTTCCCAAGACAATACATTGATTAGGTATACTGGTGTTGAGTGCTTTTGCAGTGACCCCCTGAGAGTTCTATAAACCCATGTTACTTCACTTCAGGAACCCAACCCAAGTAAGAAACTACAACCTCACCAAGTACTTGAACTCTTGCCTACCCAGAGAGGGAATCTCTCCTATCATTGAAAACCTAGTAAGCATCTAATCACCACTGTTTATCCTCCCAATAACCTTATTGGTTATTTAACCTTGCTGGTCTAGTTCTTTAGTGCCAAACACTAAGTTTAAGTTATTAGTCTTATTTGTAATTTAAGGGCCCCTGGTTGGGCTGCTATGGCAGGATAAACATCAGGCTACGAACTGCAAGGTTGGTGGTTCAAATTCACCAGCCACTCAGAGGAGGAAGAGTAGGAGGCTGACTGCTCTTGCACTGCCTTTTCCTCCGTGACTAGTTTGTGGATTTGCCACGAGATTTAGTATTAGTATTATTAGGCTGGCAACCCGCTGTTTTTCTTTTTCTCTGGCTCCCGGTCCCTATGAGAACAAATGACTGAGTTCCGGTCCATGCAGGCACATCACAAAGTCACTTGTGGTTTCTTTTGAACACTTCAGAGTTTCCAGCACTGCCCAATGCTGCCATGTCTGTGGGCTGCCTGGCATTCTAAGTACCCCACACTGGCTTCCTCTGCCTTCTTAAACTACTCCACGTCCCATGTGCCCGAGAGCAGGAGTCGTTGGCCCTCCCACATTCCCTTGCCTCTTTTGGCACAGTCGGACTTGTTGGAATTTAGAACTGCTGGGACGTGGCATTTAATATCTGATTTCTTTTGCTAGAAAATTTTCTCTGTTCGTCGTTTTATTTTCTTCAGCGGGGCAGTATCATTTCCAGCACACACTTCGTTTCTGAGAACACACAATACCCCAGCAATGAAGAAAAACGTTAAGAATCGTTGAATGAATACCTGTTGTTGTTGGTGGTGGTGGTGGTCCATCAAGTCGGTGCCAGCTCATAGCTACCTTGTGCACACAGAACGAAACACTGTCTGGTTCTGTGCCGTCCTCAACATTGTTGTGCTTGAGTCCATTATTGAAGCCAGTGTGCCAGTCCATCTCCTTGAAGGCCTTCCTCTCTTTGCTGCCCCTCCACTGTACCAGACATGAGGTCCTTCTCCAGGGACCGGTCTCCCCTGACAACATGTCCAAAGTCTGTAAGAGGAAGTCTCACCATCCTTGCCTCTAAGGAGCACTCCGGCTGTATTTCTTCCCAGACAGATCGGGTTGTCCCTTTAGCAGTCCATGGTACTTTCAATATTCTTCTCCAGCACCACAATTCAAGTGCATGGATTCTTCTTCAGTCTCCCTTATTCCAGGTCCACCTTTCACATGCATATGAGGCGATGGGAAATACCATGGCTTTGGAGAGGTGCACCTTATGCCACAAAGTAACAGCCTTGATTTTCAATACTCTAAAGAGGCCTTGTGTCTCTTTACCTGATTCAACCCATCTTTTTATCTCTTGATTGCTGTTTCCATGACCATTGATTGTGGATTCATGCAAGACACAATCTTTGACAACCTTATCCTTTGCTGCATGTATCCTGATATCACCTCTTGGTCCAGTGGTGAGGATTTTGATCTTTTTTACATTGATTTGTAATCCATACTGAAGGCTGCAATCCCTTTAGATTGAGTTGTAATCCACACTGAAGGCTGGAAGCCTTGATCTTCATTACCAAGTGCTTCACTCCTCCTCACTCTCAACGGGCAAGTCTGTGGCATCAGTGCATCACAGGTTTTCCACAAGCCTTCTTCCAATCCTGACGCCACATTCTTTATGTAAGCCAGCTTTTCCTAGCCTACAGATTGGATAAGTATGGTGTGAGGATACAATCCTCATACACTCCTTTCCTGATTTTAAACCAGTCAGTAATTTCTTGTTCTGTTCTCACAACAGCCTCATGATCCATGTGTAAATTATGCATGAGCACAATCAAGTGTTCTAGAATTCCCATTCTTCTCAAGACTATAAACATCTTTCTGGTGTTCTCTACTTTGAGTCTAGATTCATCTGACTTCAGCAATGAAATCCTTGTTCTGTGTCCTCTTCTGAATCTGGTCTTAACCTCTGGCAGCAACCTGTCAGTGCACTGCTGCAACTGTTGTTGGATGATCTTCAGCAAGATTTGACTTCCATGTGATGTCAGCGATGATAGTCTATGATTTGAGCACTCTGTTGAGTCATCTTTCTTTGGATGGGTACAGATATGGCTCTCTTATAGTGCGTTGGCCAAGTAGCTGTCTTCCAGGTTTCCTAGCATAGACGAGTGAGTGCTTATTAAAGCAGTTGTTCTGAGGTACCATTACGTAGACTCTTGACTCAGATAAGAACCCTAAGCACAACAAAAGGAAACATGCCTAATTCTGGGCCATCCTCACAATGATTATTTTTGAGCCCATTGTTGCCGCTCCTATGTCAATCCTTATCTAGTAAAGGGTCTTCATCTCTTTCACTGAGCCTCTGTCTTGCCATACATGATGTCCTATTCCAGAGACTGGTCTTTCCTGATAACATATCCAAAGTGTGTGAGAGCAAGTCCTGCCATTCTCACACCTAAGGAGCACTCAGGCTGTACTTCTTCCCAGACTGACAGATGTTTTGTTCTGGCAGCCCATGGCACTTTCGGTATCCTTTATCTACACCGTAATTCAAGTGTATCAATTTTGTTGTATCTTCCTCAATCATTTTCTAACTTTCCTAACCATATGAAACAAAACAAACAAATCAAAAAACCCTCCAAATGAAACTCACTGCCATCGAGTTGATGCCGACTCATAGCAACCCTATAGGACAGGATAGAACAACCCCCGTGGGTTTCCACAACTTCATCTCTTTACAGGAGTAGAAAGCCTCATCTTTCTCCTGGTGGTTTCAAACTACCGACCTTGTAGTTAGCAGCCCAGTGCGTAACCCCTCATAAGCATATGTGGCAATAGAACATACCAGGCCTGGGGCAGACTCAGCCCCAAAGTACATCTTTCATCTTTGACACTTTGACCAGGTCTTATGCAATGGATTCCCTCCATGCCCAGTCTGTCATTGGATTTCTTGACTGCTGTTTCCGTGACCATGGGTTATGGATCCAAGTAAAAGAACACATAGGAAAGAGAAACCCAGGTAAACCCAGGTATCGGTGACTGAAATGTTTTGTGTAAAAGTCTATAGTTTGCTTGTTTGCGTCATTCAATCTTCAAGGAAAAATGGATGCTAGGTAATGCAGCCTTTGAAAAAAGTACATAAAATATTTAGGTCGTTAGACGGAAGTCTCGTTGAAATGCCAAATCCTATCATTACTTGGGTGAGGTCTCGTTTGGGAACCTACCAACCTACCTGATTCAATGTTCTTGATCTTCCTTCTTTTCAGGTCAGTCTCGACTCTCGGGTCCGAGAGGTGATCAACAGAAATCTCTTGGATCCGAACCCTCACATGTACGAAGATGCTCAGCTCCAGATTTACACCTTGATGCACAGAGATTCGTTTCCAAGGTTTTTGAACTCTCAGATTTACAAGTCTCTTGTTGAAAGTACTACTGCTGACTCTGCTTCTGAATCTTAATTTTCACATAACAAAAGAAATAACAAAACCATATTTTGGAGGGCAGGGCTAGAAAGGGAGCGTAGTTACATCACAGCTGACACTGAATCCCTGGAGGAGCTACAGTAGAGCATTCCTCAGGCTACTGTGAACACAGTCACAATCATTGCAGTCTTTGTCTCCATTTTTATCAAGGTGATCTATCCATGGTTAAGCTTGGAGAAAAACACCACGTAAAACAAGTGAATTGCCAAATGAGTCTGTTTAGTCAACAATTCATTCTACTTGCAAGCAAACTGTACCTGTAGTCCTAGGAGCAGTCTCCTAGCGTTGCTGCCAGACACTGCATGTGCACAGTAAAACTGCTTCTTCTGCCACGTAGTTGTACTATGTAGTCCAATGGCATATCTTATATCTCTGTATTTAAGGACTTCTGTGCAACATGGTCTCATAGAAATAATTGCCAAAAGCTGGCCGTGGTTTGCGTTTTCAACTTAATCTAAGACAGAAAAAGCCCCCCCCCCACTACCACCTTTTTTAAAGAACAGCCTAACAGTGGTATTCAACATGCTATCTATCCTGTGTTCTGTACACTAATTTTGAAGCCAATATTTCTGTACACAAAAAAAGAGCTATTTATAACTGTCTGTTTGTTGAAAAATCCTGGTGGGGAGGAGGGGGTGGGGAAGGTTCCTCTGATTGTTCATCACTGCCGAAACTGTGGCAGTTTCATTACAGAAGTGTTCGCTATGTTTAAAAAAAAAAAACAAAGACGAAAAAAAAAGCACAAAACACTTTGAAGCTAGCTTATATCGATGACAAATCAATGAGTGGTATTGTTTCTAATTGTAATAGAAAAATATGTATATATCAGATGTCCAATACTGGAATTCATTTATTAAAGACTGGCTCTCCAGTTCTTAAATGGTTGTGTAAAGTTATGTACTTCAGCAAGAGGAAAAAAGCTTGATCCCTTAGTTTTGGAACATAAAGAATTTAATGACGGGATGCCTACATGTACATACATTTGGATGAATAGCATCTGCCCACTGTCCTATTTCCCTTGAAAGTGAAACCCAATGGAAAGCAAAGTTTTTAAGCAGGGAAAGTTTTATAAGGGTGATGAAGATGATTTGCTACTTCAGACCTTAACTGTTTTCACATAGTATCATAAGAACTTATTTTATACTTGTTCAAACCAAACTTTTCATTCTCATCCAGAACTACAAACCACTAGAGTGCTTCAGGTCTGCTGGCTGCCAATAATTTTTCATAAGTACCACAAAATTTTTAAGACAAAATACTTGCCTGGCATTAGCACGCACTTCTGACATTCAACAAAACAGTATCCTGTCAGGTCCCCCCCCCAAAAAAAAATTATAACCACCAATGTCACGTTTATAACAAGTGTTACATTTGAATACTAACAATCCCGAAGGCTATTTTTTAAATCTTAAACTGAGTGACTAGAATATATTGAATAATTTAAAATAAAAGTTTTCAAACTATTTATATCCACCAAGAACACTGGCCTTATATTAAGGGCGATATTTAAATTGCAGGTTTTCTTTGTCATTTTTTTTTTTTAACTACCTCTCTCTCTCTCTCTCTTTTTAATTAAATATTTTTTAAAATTAAAAGAGGTTTGGGGTTTTCTTTTTCAGTTTATTTTACTTGAAGGCTGACATTGTAAGTTTCCTTTTCCATGCACTTAAAAAAGTTAAGGAATTGTGGTTTGTTTTTGTTTTGTTTTTCAGTGCATTTGGTTTTCTAGTTTATATAGAATTCAGGAGCTATGATTAAAAGGGCTATTATCTATTCCCTATGCAAATATTTTAACTGTTGCAGTGTTTGGGAAAATGGAATTCAACAAAAGTTTGCGGAGTAGAAAACAGCATTGTGTTTACATTGGCCTTGCCAATTATCCTGCCATACTCAGCACTTTTAAATACGTTATTTATGAAAATGTAGTTAAAATGCAAGATAGAAAATATTTATAAAAGTCATTTCTTTTAATAAATGCCTGTTTTGTCTGAAAGTGTTGCTGCGTTAAGACATATTTTATCTATGTTCAGCTATTTAAAATTTGAATAGTTTTAAGTACTATGTTGAAAAAAAAATAGCTATGAAGATGTTTACAAAAGGTCCTAGTTTTTCCCTAACAAGCGAAGAAGAAAAACGTAAGAAGTCATCGCTTCTATTGTGAAGTCTTCTTGTTCCTAGCATCATTTCATTTTTTCCTTGTTAGAATTGGGTTTATCATGCTACTATCATGCATACACAAACATGGTATAATATCATATGTGTTTCTGTGTTTGAGGCACAGTAAACTGGTGCACATTACCTAGGAAATACATAGTGTACTCTGAAACAATGCATGGATCACTCTTTTTAAATGTTGACTTTATATTCTTATTGTTACTTTATGAGGACCTGCTAGCCATAAGTTATCTTTATAAGATACTTTGGACTATTAGATGAATTGTCTGTTGGACAATCCCTTTAATACTTTACCAAATGGTAAGGGCCCTTGTAAGGAGCCCTAATCTCTAACCTGAGCATTTGGGGAATGTTGCCATTGGTTTCTCCTTTCAAATGTGATGAGGAAGTTGTGTTGAGGATGATACTGGAGGAAACTAGCACATCAATTAGTGGGTAGCCTTGCGAGGGTAGCATTTCTGAATTAAACTGTGTTCTTGAGTGAGACCCAGTTCTTATTAAATGTCTAAAAGTTTAACATCTCTAGCGAAACGCGTGTTTGTATCTCAGACAGTACAGTGTGGCGTAATCCCCTCTGTTTAAGTCACAGAGCTATGATAAACGAGCACACAAAAAGCCTTCAGCTGGTAGCTGTGTGCACAGGGCCTTGGTGGTGCTATGGCTGAAGCGCCCAGCTAACCAACAGCTTCAAACTCAAGCGCTGCTCTGGGAGAGAAAGATGTGGCAGACTGCCTCCATGGCAGTGACAGCCTTGGAAATGGGCCAGTACTATATGCTAGAGGGTTCCTGTGAGTCCCTCCACTTGACGGCAGTGGGGCTTGGGTTCTGAGCTATCTGCGGGTTGGTTACGCGTCGGGTTGCTAACTGCAAGGTCAGCAGTTGGAAACCACCAGCTGTTCTGCAGGAGACAGATGAGGCTTTTTACTCCCATAAAGAGCAAACCCACAGGGCCCGTTCTAGTGCAGTGGGCTCAAACACATGAACAATCGTGAAGATGGAGCAGGCCCTGCGGCGTTTCATTTTGTTGTGCACAGGGACGCTGTGGATCAGCATGAACTTGGGGGTATGCTACCCAAGTGGCGTTGTTGATTAGACACTGGGTTGCCAAGTGCAAAGCTGCCAATTCAAAAGCACCAGCTGCTTCGGGCAGCGGGGAGAAGGGGAGGGGGAGGGAGAAGGCTGTTTACAACCACACAGATTTAAAGCCTTGGAAACCACAATGAGTCGGAACCGGCTCGATGACAGTGGGATTTTAAAATTCTGGAGGGTCTATGCTACCATTCCAAGAGCACATGTTTTAGTAGAATTTGATTTTTCCTAGTGAGTGAACTACTCCTGAAAAACCACACACACATTTTCGAAAGGATACTTCCTATTGTAATTTGCCAACATATCTTTCTATGCCCCTAGATTCTGCCAATGCACTGGAAAGAGATGAATGCACTTTCTCAAGTGCCTAGTTCAGCTGTGTATACGTACAATGGAGAGAAAGGTAGAGGCGATGTTTATATGTACGAACTAGAGAGCCAGATTTCTTCAGAGATTTTTCTCGTTTTTAGCTCAGAGCTGCAATGGCTGGCACTTCACGCTGGCCGTCACTGTCCCCCTGGGTAGCGTAGATGCGTTGATGGCAGGACAGAAGCTGGAAGCACAGTAGGTGCCCTAGCACATGACCAATAAGAGCAAGCCACAATTTTGGCATTCGTTACGAAGTGCAAAGATGAAGACTGTAATGTGGTTGTTGTTTTTTTAATCTGAGAATATGTACCAGGGGGACCAGCTCTGAGATTTGGTCTTGGTGTGGGGGGTGTTTCTTTAGGACCCTTGAATGCTGCCTATACCCTTACTTAGCAGAATGAAATGTAGAATGGAACCTGAGAGCTCCGTTTTGCAAAAGAACTATATAAATAGGTAAATGTTTATCATTAGTAGTAGAAATACATTTTTGCCCTCATTAATCTCATTTTAAATAATGCCTGCTTAATTTTTGTTTTATTTTCTTTTTCTTTAGCTGATGCTGAAAAACTGTAAGTCATTATAAATGTGACAGATTACATTTGCAAAACATTTCTGAGATGCTTTGGGGCGGTGAGAGATGTAAAGGGAAAGAGTTTGAAATGCAACCAGAAAAATAAGAATCCTTCTAAAAACCACCTAAAATGTCATAGATTTCAAATGCCTGCAGACAGGATCTTATTACATATAAACACTTTGAGAGGGGTTAAAGATAGTTCTAAAACAAAAAGTGGGTTTTTTTTTTCTCTCGGCAGTGTATTTATCCTTCACAGTTTCTGAAGCCAAATGCATCCGTGCCCTACCCAACCCCCAACCCACCCTTTACAATCTCGGAGCAATCTCAACTATTTGTTCTGAGAAAACAGTAGTCTGTAAAAACTCAAGTAACCTCTCACTTACTACAAGTGCAGAGGTTTACCACTAAAGCAGACAGCAAAACAACCTATTTTCAATCTTTCCGGCAACGCTCTCCCTATACTGCTGCAACACCACTCAGGACAGAGTGTGTGCTCCCTCCGTGCCCCCCCCCACCCCACAAACACCCTTCTTCGATTTCTTTAGGAGTGTTTATGTCATTGCTACTGTTGCAGGTAGAGTCCCCTCCAGCCCAAAGATGCCCTTATTGGCATCTTTTCTGATGACCCCAAGGGCAAAATACCTTGTATTTTAATGAAAACACTGTGAAAGAGCGGGTTTCATTTTCCTCTGGTGATGAAAGCTCAGATGAGTTTTAAAAGGAAAGTTAGGGTGACGACAACCAAACCGAACACCTGCTCAAGCAATGCAGGTTCAACACCCGAAATCCACCCATCCCTTGGCATTGCTCATGTTGTCACCTTTCTGTCTCAGAGTTTGGCATTTGAAAAAGGTTGACTTGAGCCACACTGCCAGCATAGCCTTTCATTTTGAAACATGTGGCTAGGCATACCTGATTTCAAACAAGTCACAGAAGTTAAAAAAGGGCTCGAACACATGGCCTTTCTAAAGATCTAGCTCTTAATGCTTTGTTAAAATGCTGCCAAACACAATGCTTTATAGAACACTGTCATTTTTATCTACATTCCCCAGATCAGTAGAAGCCCGGTGTTTTTCAAGAATGTCCCTACAAGATGTCATCGAGTGCATTTCCTGTTATTTTTTAAACCACATTTGAAATATTTTAATTTTCCGCTAAGAAAAAAATCAAGCTCACTTTAAGATGGAGAAAGTATCCATCTGGTATTGCTTTGCTGAAAACTGAGTCAAAGTCCTTGTTTTCAGTTCACTGACATTGCACTCAATCTGCAATCTCTAAATGTTTCTTTAAATGCCCTATAAAGACTTAGTTGTAGGAAAGTAAGCGCTCTTGTAAGACTTACAGATAAAAAGTTGAAGATAAATCACCTGAAAATTGTATTTTCCAAAAGAAGTTTTTAAGGATAAGAATGTGAGTATCAGGTCATTTACCAAATGCAGGAAGACACTCAACACAACTAAAACTGAGACGATGAGACAGCATTGCTATTGGCAGAGAATAGCAAGCATTCTTTTTTAATATTATGGTGGTATTTCCTTTTGTATTTTTTACCAAGAAAATATGTAAAGGAATAAAAAGGTGGCTATATGTTCACTGAAGTTTGTATGAACTTTTTAGAAAGAGATTTTTTAGATTTACAGAAAAGTTGTAAAGATTGCACCCCTCCCCAGTCACGTGGTGATGAACATCTCACACTAATATGGGACATTTGTCTAAGAGCATGAACCAATGCCGATGTGTTACCAAGTCCGTGTTTAACTCAGACTTCATTTGTTCCTTAGCTAATGTCCTTTTTCTGTTCCAGAATCCCATCGTGGATACCACATTCCATCCAGCCATCATGTCTCCATAGACTCCTCTTAGCTCTGACAGTTTCCCAGAGTTTCCTTGTTGTTGATGGCCTTAAGGGTTTTGAGGAGTCCTGGGCAAGTTTTCTTGTAGAATTTCCTTCAGCTGGGATTTGTGGATGTTTTTCCCATGGCTAGACTGGGGTTTGGGGAAGAAAGAATACGGAAGTCGAGTCTCATTCTCATCAAATGACATCCAAGGTCTATCCCATCATCACGACGTCACCATTGTTGATGTTCACTCTTCTCACCTGGCCAAGGCAGTGTTGACTAGGTTTCTCCACTGTAAAGTTATCCTTAGTATTACGTTTTGAAAAGAGATTATGTTAGAGGTATAGTTCCTGAACATTTACATTGAGCAAGCTACAAAAAGATCTCAGCAAACTCAGCAACACTACTGTATTTCATTCAATTATTGCTAATGAAAGTTGAGACGATACAATGAACTGGAAGGTGGGTGGTAGAAATATAACTTCAATGTTAGCTTGATTCATCACTTAATGGAGGTGAAAACATCCCCCTCCCCACCCACTTGAACTACCTATATAATTAAGTTCTGCACATCTGGGTAGTGAAGATCTTAGCCTTTACTTATTGTCTGTCCTAAGAGATCATTTAATGGGTAGCCGTTTTTGCTGAATGCTTTTCTATATTGTCCTTCATTGAATAATGAACACTGAATATTAAACTCATATAAGACTTGATACTTTTTCCCCCGCCTTGGCTTTAGTCTATTTGTCACAAATATAATGTTTCTTGTATATGATTTTTGGATGTTTGCTAAATATTTAAAAAATTTTAATGTGTTTGACTTTGTAAATTTTATTATATTAAATGTAATTTTTTACTATCATGTTCATTGTACTGCATAATCAATATCCATGTTTTAGACTCCAATATTTATTAGTGCCCACAAAGAAGTTTTGAATGCATTACTACAATGGAAGAGGCATCTCGCTTGGTTATTTTGCCATGCCAGAATAACTGTGGGTACTCATAGTGACTACAGACAATTTTGATTCTTTTTCTTTAAGTGTTTTGGGGGTTTCTCATTCCTTTCCTTGAATCCATTTTATCTTTTTACCTATGTACAATAGACTTCCTGAAAATACTAGGTTTTTCAACATGTAATAGAATTTGAGCATGATAGTAATGTTAAGAAAATTCAGAAGTCTCAGCCTAAGTCTATATGTGTTTTTTTGTTTTCAAAGTAGATCAAACTACAGTTTTCTTCATTGGACTATATTGTGGAAGCCTATGGATATTATTGTAAAATGCATATGCATTGTACTGATTTTCTTAACTGTTTTAAACTAATAAAGAATTCACCAATGTATCCTTAGTTTCTTCATTGCTTTAACAGCGTGTTTATGCATCCGAGGGGGAAAAGGGGTTGTGGTTGGATTCTTTACATTATTGTATAAGGTTTCCTCTTATTCTAATTTGTACTTGTTAGATTCTTGAAATGACTTGTTTTGATATTTCTTTCAACTGAGAGATTTATCACTTAGTGATAAATGGCTTCTAGCATTTGTCTGTGTTTTAAAAAAGGAAAATCAACGTAGCGTTGGAAAAATGAACTTATAGAGGTAGACCACCTGGACAGACTTTAAATATGTGATAGCTACTACCCTGGTGAAGAGAAGCACTTTGATACAGCAGTGTGCATTTTATGCGGCCCTAGCTGTGCTCCCCTATTTAGTATACTAATACCCACTGCCCTCACATTCATGCCTACTCATAGCGAGCCCATATGACAGCGAAGAAATGCCCTTGTGAGTTTCTGAGACTAACTCTTTAAGAGGGGAGAAAGCCCCGGCTTTCAACCGTGGAGGGGCTCATGGTTTCGAACTGCTGACATTACATATCTCAGCCCTAAGCATAACCGCTATGCCAGGAGGCTCCTCCTCTATTTGGTAGATACTGCCGAAACAGATGACGGCGTTCCAGTGTTCTAGCAACGCCTTTTCTTCTTTGTACTTGGTCTGTCATGTCCATTCCTCGGGTCGGTTTTGGAACGCTCTTTTAAAGAAAAAGAGCCATTTATAACCATTCCAATAACCAGGGCTTTGTGAAAGTGTCGGGGTCTGGATGGAGGTTGGGTCCTGGCAGAGGGGCTGGAAGGTTTGGCTGAGCGTCTAGTAGGAACAGGGATCTCTCATCTTAAAAGATTGTTGATGGTAACCTACCTGCCCCACTGGGATGGGCCAGCAGGTGGCTCAGTGAGCATGGATAGTGACCTAAAGCAAGTTACCTGGCACATCTCACTCACTGCCCGATAGCAGTGATCACATCGATCCTAACTCTGAACGACCCTAAAGGTCAGGATAGAAATGCCCCTGAGTTTTCAAGGACTCTTTTCGGAAGTAGACAAGCTCGAGGAACGGCTGACCGTTTGGATATGCAGACCTTAATCAAGGTTAGCAGGAAAGCAGGCTTTTCCGATGTCACCCCGCGGTGGCCTTACGGTGCACTGGTCGTATCTTCATCAACACACAAAATACCGGCACTGGTGACCACCCCGCACGGCCAGGCGGGCACAGCAGAGTTCCGTCCCGTATTGGTCATTACACCGCCTTTCACTGAGCAAAAGGCCGTCGCTCAGAAATAAACCCTCGCTGCCAGAAAAATGTGGCAACTCACTGCTCGGCGTCCCTTTCTGCCCTGCGCCACCCAGGGGTAGCGGAGAAGCTAGCCGACCGGCGTTCATAAGAGTTGGCTCAGAATCCCCCGACCGCCTCACAATCCCCGGATCCGACTGTAGCCTCGCCGCCCCGCCCCTTTCGCTTTCTCCACGCCCCTTCCGCTTTTCGCCCCGCCCCAGCCCCTGGCCACCGCCCCCAATACAACGCCAACCTACCGGGCCGGAAGTTACCGCGCAGCTTCCGGAAGGCCTTTTAAACCCAGCGCGTTCATAGGCTAGAGCGCAGTAAATTATCGCCAATTGGCACTGCGACTGCGCATCGCAAGCTTGTGCGATCCGCCACTTCCGGCCTGATCTAGTTCGGGTGCTGGAACTGGTCCTCGCGATGCGGGGCCGGTTGCTGTGGGGGGCGGTGCGCTGCTTCTGGCCCCGCCGGGCGCCGGGCCCGACCCGCCGGCCTCTGAGCTGCGGGAGCCGCCCACTCGAGCAGCTGTTCGCCCGCGACGGGCCACTGCGGACCTTCCTCGAACGCCAGGAAGGGTCTGCAGCGGGGCCGAAGCTGGCGGAGGTGGCCAGACTGTTGAGCGAGAAGGAGCAGGAGCTGCGGGAGACCGAGAGCTTGCTGCACGGTAGGCCGGCCGGAGCAGGCCTCGGGAAGCCCCGCGTGGCTTCCCTGGGTCCTCTCCTGTACCAGGCCATAGGGAAGTCTCAGCAATGTGCACCGATCAATTGCAATCATAGGATAATATGTAATCAGTAGCGTTGCAAATTCCGTTGTCTTTTAGATTATATCAACGTAACCAAAGCTCTGTAAACTTTCTACACTGAATGACAACGTTAGAGACCTATGATGAGTGGAAGCCTTGTTTCTTTTTCTGTTTCCCCTATCACTTCATCCTCAAACAAGTTATCGTTACAGGTTCACAAATACTAATTATAAGACTGTAGCTAGAACACCAGAAACTTGACAAAATCAGCCACCTACATGGAAAATCGCAGCAGGGCTTGGCATACAGTTGTAGCTGGGCTGTGTAGTTCAAACGTCAGTTCAAACCCACCAGGCACTCAGTGGGAGAAAGGTGAGGCTCACTGCTACCCATAAAGATTGATAGCATAGAAAACCTTATCTAGAGTAGCAATGAGTCCGTCCACTTGATGCCACTGGGTTTTAACCTTGTAGGTATATTATTAATATGTATGTGTAAAGCCAGCTTCCAAAACTTGTTTTAGTTACCAGGATGTTGTTTCTGTTAGGTGACATTGAGTCAGTTCTGACTCTTGGAGCCCCAGTGTACAACAGAATGAAACACTGCCCAATCCTGTGCCGCGGATAGTTTATTAAATATAAATCTGTGCTGGAACAGTGCACACACTTTTGGACAGTCATTGTGGTGTCACTCGCAGTAAACAGTGTCACCCATTGGGTCCTTTCGTGCACACAACACGAAACACCTAACACAAAACCTCCACCAAATGATACCACTGACTTTTGTGCCTCTTCCTTTGCCATCTCTACTAAGCCCCTGGCCAGACGTCCATAATCTAGATGAATTTGAAGCTTGGGGCTTAAGTGAAATCCTTTTTTGCTTTGTGTCAGAGGTCAAGCTCCATCCCTTTCCTCAAACTCACTGCAGTCACAGCGCTCCCTGTAGGATCGAATAGAACTGCCCCTGTGAGTTTTCGAAACGGGAACTACTTACGGCAGACCTCTTTCTCCCTTTATGAAACCTAAGAAGTTGACATGATTGGTGGCATATTCTGGTGGGAGTTCACTAGCCCACCTGGGTCAAACAAGGCATTGTCCCTGTCCTGTGTTCTAGACCAATATTGCTCAGAATGTGGAGTGACCCCTGCAATAATAGGAGAAACCAAACCAGTGACCATTCATTTTGGAGCCCCAGGGGATGCCACAAGGAGCCCTGGTGATGTAGTGGGTTATGTGTTAGGCTATAAACCATAAATAAGGTCAGCAGTTCAAAACCACCAGCTGCTGCTCGGGAGAAAGACGAGGCTTAAAGAGTTACAAATCTCGGAAGCCGTAGGGGCATTTCAGCCTTGTCCTATAGGGTGGGCATCCAGTCCATGGCTGTGAGTTCTGATTTTGTTTTTGAGGGGCTGCAGAGCTTTTGGTTCAAGAGCCACACTGAGCAGCAAGGCTCTAGAGAAGGTCCTCTTGGGGAGAAGTAACTATATTACAATGCAGTTGAAATATAAGAAAAAAATGTTAATAAACACCAATTAGAACAGTCTGATACCCCCTGGCAGAGAAGGGAAGGCTTTGCAGAGGGATAAAAGCCCACCCTTAAAGGGTATACTAATGTAACCTCTTGAGCCCTTCAGACTGCTGGGCTTTCTTTTATGTATTTACTTCACATAACAAATTATGGTATAGGATGGAGTACTCCAGCCCAAAAAGGTAAGGTCACTGGGTTCAAGATTGCAAGAAATATGGGTTGGATTTCACTGACAATATTTTTCACCACTGTATTATGTTAGACCCCTGGTGGCATAGTGGGTTAAGTATTGGGCTGCAAACCACAAGGCTGGCAGTTCAAAACCACCAGGTGCTCTGTGGGGTACAGATGAGGCTTTCTACTCCCACAAAGAGTTACAGCCTCAGAAACTCACAGGGACAGTTCTACCCTGTGCTAGAGTCACGATGAGTCCAGATTGACTCGAGATGGATTGTTGGTTTTGTGGCCATTTAGAAAGTTAAGGAAAAAGATGAAGATACCATGGAAACCAATGAGGAGGCTAAGGGATTAGACATAAAGGAGGAATTCTAAGAGTAAGAGAAACTGATGACTAGGCTGTTACGAGGATTGACTCAAATAATGTTGGGACAAGTGTCTTCTTTTAATCATTTTATTGGGGGCTCATACAGCTCTTATCACAATACATACATCCACTGTGTCAAGCACATTGAGATAAGTATCTTTTAGAGAAAAAAAGAATTGGTTTGACAGCTCAACCAAGCTGAAAATTTAAGTAGATTTAAGGGTTAAATATTTTAACACTACACAGAGAAGTTAACAGAAAGTCAGGAAATTATTGCTGACAGAGTGCAATTCAGCTTAAAAACAGCTATCATCCAGCAAATGACTTACTGTATATATGAAAAAAGCAAGCCGAACCAAACCCCCTCCCATAGAGTTGATTCTGACTCATAGCAACAGCCAAGGCTGTAATTCCTTTTCTCACTGGGAGCGGATGGTGGGCTTGAACTGCCCGACTTGTAGTTAGCAGCCCGACCTCACCCACACAGTGCCATTATATGTAAAAAACTTCAATGCCATTGAGTCAATTCTGACTCAGTGACCCCATATATTATGAAGCACTCCAGAAAAAGCCAAACCCTTCAAGCTGAGTCCCTCTCCTGCCTGTACAGAACAGAGAAGGGCGGCTCCAGAGCTTCCAAGCCTGGGATCTTGAGCGGAGCCCTGGCAGCACTCGGTCAGCACCAGGAACCCACTAGCTGTGCCATGAGAGAAAGATTCCAGCCTTGCAAAGGCTACGCAGCAGTGCTGCTCTGTCCTCTAGGGTCACAATGAAGTGTAATTGATGTGGCAGCAATGGATGGGAGTTTTGTAGACACTGCACAGGAGCATGCTGCCACATCTTTCTCCCACCGAACATCGGAGGCTGCAAACCAACCACGTAGTGAGCAGATGCACACCAAATCCCTGTGCCACCAGGGCTCCTTCGGGTTGACCTTTGTTCGGTGCTGTTGAATGATGGAGTCTAGCTATCTCAACAGGTTCCCTTTCTCCTGCACAGTACTAAGTGGAACTGCTACAAGCATATTCATGTATTTTATAGAAGAGTAAAGAAAAATATTAGAACTTTTATGTTTTGATAGTTTTAATTTTACTCTCATTTGCCATAAGAAAAAGGGTTTTCTAAGCTATGTGCTGAAGCTTATCAAGACTGATATTTAGAATGGCACTTTTAATTAATGACAATTATTAAAAGGGCTTTCTACTTCTCTTAAAGAGTTAGTCTTAGAAATCCACCGGGGCAATTTTGCTGTACTATAGGCTTGCTGTGAGTTAGAATCATCTTGATCTCAGCGATTTTTGTTGTTGGTTGGTGTGGCTTGTTAAGAGAGACTGATGTCTAGCTGCAATAGGATAAAAGTGCTACTTTGAGATCTCTTGGCAAACTAACATTACTTATGGAAACTTTGATGCCTTTCTTCCTAGATGAAAATGAAGACATAAGGAAACTTGCAGAGAATGAAATTACTTTGTATCAAAAAGAAATAGCGCAACTGAAACATCAGGTATGATCTTTGCTGGGGTTTTTTGTTTGTTTCTTTGTTAATCATTTTATTGGGGGCTTGTACAACTCTTATCACAATCCATACATACATGTGTTGTGTCAAGAACATTTGTACATGTGTTGCCATCATCATTCTCCAAACATTTTCTTTCTACTTGAACCTTGGTATCAGCTCATTTTTACCCTCCCTCCTCTCCTCTCCCTCCCTCCCTCACCCTTGATAATTTTTTTTTTCATGTCGCACACTGTCCATGTCTCCCTTCACCCACTTGTCTGTTGTCCTTCCCCCAGGGAGGGAGTTATATGTAGATCATTGTTATCTATTCTCCCTCCCCACCTTCCCCTTACCCTCCTGGTATCCCTACTCTCATTATTGGCCCTGAGGGGTTTATCTGTCCTGGATTCCCTGCCTTTCTAGCTCTTATCTATACCAGTGTACATCCTCTGGTCCAGCTGGATTTGTAAGGTAGAATAGGGATCCTGATAGTGGGGGAGGGGAAGCGTTAAAGAACTAGAGGAAAGTCGTATGTTTCATCAGTGCTACACTACACCCCAACTGACTCATCTCCCATGATCCTTCTGTAAGGGGATGTCCAGTTGCCTACAGATGGGCTTTGGGTCTCCACTCCACACTCCCCCCTCATTCACAATGATACAGTTGTTTGTTCCTTGATACCTGATACCTGATCCTATCAACACCCCCTAATCACACAAGCTGGTGTGCTTCTTCCATGTGGGCTTTGTTGCTTCTCAACTAGAATTTTATTAGAGGTTTATAAAAAGCATGGCAGTTTTCTCTCTGCCTATATAAGATAGGATAAACATTCTGAGGTGAAAACAACAGGACCAACGGTTCCGGGGGGACAGGGAGGAGCAGGAGGTGGAAGAAAGGGATTAGGGAGCCAACAAACTCATGAATGAGGGAACAATAAGGGATCTAAAATCAATGGTGAGCAAAGTATAGAATTCCTGGTAGGGTTTCATCATGTGCATTGGAGCTGAGAGAAATTACTGAGCCCAGAATGAAGGGCGAACATGACAGTGGGACAGGAGGAAAGTAAACAGAAAATAGAGGAAAGAACTAGGAAGCAAAAGCTATTTATGTATGTATAAATATAGGAATGTGTATATGTAAATATATTAATTTATAATGATAGGGATATATGTCTTTGTACATATAGTCATGTGTTAAGTATTAAGGTAGCAGACAGACTTTGGTCCTCTACTCAAGGCTTCCTTTAACACAAGAACACTTTGTTCTAATAATCTAGCACTCTGTAATACTCATTTTCCCAATACATTTCACTGAAGACAAAATGGGTGCATAAGCAAATGTGCGAGTGGTGCTTGGCTATCAAAAGATGTAGTGTCTGGGGTCTTAAATGCTTGAAGACAAACAAGCGGCCATCTAGCTGAGAAGCAACAAAGCCCACATGGAAGAAGCAGACCAGCCTGTGTGATCACGAGGCATTGATAGCACCAAGTATTAGGCATCAAAGAACAAAAAAATCATATCGTTGTGAATGAAGGGGAGTGTGGAGTGGAGACCCAAAGCCCAACTGTAGGCAACTGGACATCCCCTTACAGAAGGGTTGTGGGGAGATGAGCCAGTCAGGGTGCAGTGTAGCATCTGAGTGCAGTGTGGTAACAATGAAACATACAGCTTTCCTCTAGTTCATTAATGCTTCCTCCCCCACACCATCATGATCTGGTATCAGGTATCAAAAGATCCAAAACAAACTATTATTTTGATGTAAACAAGGGGGATTGGACTCCAAAGCCCATCTGTAGACAACTGGACATCCTGTCAAAGAAGGGTCACAAGGAAGGGACAATTCAGCCAGGGTGCAGTATAACACCTACAAAACACACAGCTTTCTAGTTCTTGAATGCTTCCTACACCCATCATGACCTCAGTTCTATATGTACATTGGTACCAATAAGAGCTCTGAATGCATGGAATCCAGGACAGATAAAACCCTCAGGAAGCGTACTGGGAGTAGCAATACCGGGAGGGTGTGGGGAGAGGCTTGGGGAGGCAGGCAGAGAGAAAGGGGGACCAATCATAATCATATGGTTGGATATATAGCCCCCTCCAAGGGGGACGAATAATAGAAATGTGGAAGGTAACAGATGGTGTAAGATAAAAGATAATTGGTCAAGGATTCACAAGGGCAAGAGGGGGGTGGGGGCCAGAAAAAGCAGGACTGAAACCAAGGGCACAAGTAGAATTAAAATGTTTTAGAAATGATGATGGCAACATACTTACAACTGTGCTTGATGTAATTGAATTATGGGTTGTTATAAAATCTGTAAGAGCCCCCAATAAAATATTTTTTTTAAATAAATAAAAAGTGTGGCAGAATGAGCTGTCAGGTTACTGTTTAGAATGTCATTGTTAGGTACCAGAGTCAGCGCCAACCCATAGCCAGCCTATGCTCAACAGAAGGAACACTGCAAGGTCCTTCAAAGTCCTCTCCATTACACATAATTAATTTGTCAAATCTGCAATTCCATTCTTGGAAACATTTTTCAAACCCATCTGTTTGGATGGCTGACAGCACGTCCCTTGTTTTTTTCTTCACCTCTTCTCTGCCATTAAATCGAGGTCCTTTCATGCCCCTCTTCATTCACGGAAACAAAAGGAAGTCAGGTGAGTAAGTTGCGTGGGGGAGGAAAGTATGTTGTCCAAAATCTGGCCCACCGAGATGGCTATGTGAGTAGGTGCATTGTTACGGCAAACAAATCGGGCCTTTTTGTCGCACGCTGTTATGTAATCTTGATTAACAGTCTGACCTGGTGGAACGAACTCCAAATGCACTGAGTTGACATTTCGGTCCGGGAATTTGAAGGACGTACAGAACGAGGTTTATCCATCAATCAACATTTTACCTCTTTTGAAACCAGAAAGCCACTTGAAAACCACCAGCAAACTCATGGTTTTTCCATAGCACCCTGCTTGTAAGCGGTGCTCAACAGCTCAACAGTTTCTGCTGCATTTTTCCTGAGCAGGAAACACAATTCATAGCCACATGCTGTTCTCTGAAATCGGCCATCCCAAAAAACAAGGGTCAAGTTAAACTGCTTTTATGAAAAAGTTCACTGTGACTACAGAGAATCTCCTGGCAACGCCACAGGGTGCACTAACTCAGAGCAAGTTGTTCAATGTTCGCCTAGCGGGAAAAGTACATACTATGAAAGCTGTGCTAGGTGGAGCTGTTTTCTGTTTTGGGGGGGTACCCTCTCGTATGTCAGCAATTTGAAACCAGGAGCTACCTCAGGAGAGCTTGGGATTTCTACTCCCGTAAAAAGTCATCGGGGAGTTCTTTCCTATCCTATAGGGTCCTTAGGAGCCAGCATGGATCGGACGACTGCGAGTTTGGCTTTTCTGATTTTACTTTATCAAGCATGTTGTCCTTCTTCAGGGATTGATCCCTGAAAACACGTCCAAGGTATGTGAGATGGATTCCCGCCAGCCTCACTTCTAAGACCTAGAGTAAAACCCACTGCTATGGATTCTGTTCCAACCCGAGTGACCCTCGGAAGGGTTTCCGAGGCACTTCAAGGGCTTAGAGCGGACAGCGTCACCTTCCTCCTGCAGAGGAGTTGGTGGGTTTGAATTCCAACCTTGCAGTCAGCAATCCAACATTTACCCGACAACACAGCCTGGCCTCCTTAGAGACCCAGAGGAAGACCTCAAGTTTCAAGAACTAAATTGAACTACTTTGGTGTTTGTGTCCCATAAAATTGCAGGTGCATTAGATGAAGAATACACATATGATATTAGAACCAGGCTTCGCTCTTTGTTAATTCTGTAAAACAGCTTACAGATGTTCAACCACTGTCAATCCAAAGAAATGGGAAAAAAACACACCAGGTATAGTCCCCAACCAACATAAAGCACACTCGTTCAGACATGGAGTAGACTTGGGCTGGAGCTCTTCCAATTTCTAGTTGTAGGCTATTGGACAGTGAGGTTACTCAGCCCCTCAGTCTTGGTTCTTTGCTGCTGCTGCTGTAATAAATACACAAGTGGAAACATCTCAGTTGAGGCTGGAAGTCCAAACTCAGGAGCCCCCGCTCTGCGGGACAGCCTCTATCTCATTTCAGCATCTTTTCCTTGTCCACTCAGCGACTTTCATGTAGTGTGGTATCTGTACCCCTCATCTTTGCGTGTGTGCTCAATGAGCTCTTTTTATATCTCCAAAGAGCAGCCTTAAAATCCACCCCACACTGATCCTATCCATTAGCATAACAAAGAAGACCTAATCCCCAGTGGGACTATAGTCACCTGTTAGGATTTTACAGCACATCTTTGGGGGAGCCACAATTCATAATACCTCCTGAACTTAGTTTTCACGTAATTTAATACTGTTTTGAGAGTAAAAGGACCTACAGTGCCCTGGACATCCTTGTTAGATAGAAGGGCAGCGAAACAGAAGGGAGGAAGGCCCTTAAGGAGATGGGCTGACACTGGCTGCAGAATGGGCGCAAGCATAGAAACACCGGTGAGCATGGCGCAGGACAGCGCAGCGTTGCCTTCTGTGCACAGGCTCACTGTGGGTCAGATCTGACTAGCACCTAACAACAAAGGGCCCTCATAGCAGAGTGGGCTCTCTATTGGGTTGTTAACCATGAGGGCTGCAGTCTGAAATGGCCAGCGACTCCAGGGGAGAAAGCTATGGGTCCCTGCTCCCAAAGAGGTACCATCTCAGGCACCCACAGGGGCACTTTACTGTCTTCGGGTCCTCATGAGTCAGATTTGACTCAGGAGTAGAAAGGGCTTTTGAGTATCTAGCATAAGTTAAGAAACCGATAAATGTTGATAGGGTTTCCTAGTAATCATCTATTTTAAGAAGCCTTTTCTGTATCCCTTAACTAGTAAGTAGGAGCCCTGGTGGCATCGTGGTTACACAGTGGGATGTGATCCACATTGTTGGAAGTTCAAAACCACCAGCCGCTGTAAGTTGGGGCTTTCTCCTTCCAGAAACCGTTGCGGTCTTAGAAACTCAAAGGGGAAGTTCTGCCCTGTCCTGTAGGGTCACTGTGAGTCTACATCAACTTGATGGCAGTGATTTGGTTTTGAGTTTTAACTACTAAATATAAGGTTGCCACCAGTTGGACTCCACCGGATGGTAGTGGGTTTGGTTTGGGTTTAAATAGGAACTGAGTGTGAAACTGAAGAAATGGCCATATCTCTCTCTCTGGTCCTCAGCCTCTCAGCCATGTGTTCCCTTGGCCCCTGCCTTGCTGGTCAGCCTCACGGCCGACGCGGCTCCTCACCTGCCTTGCTGGTCAGCCTCACGGCCGACGTGGCTCCTCACCTGCCTTGCTGGTCAGCCTCACGGCCGACGCGGCTCCTCAGCTCTGTGTTCTGGTGCAGGCTCCGCTGCCTCCACCACTAGAGACAGATCTAGCACATGCTCTTCTGTTGGCGGGTCTTTCTTGATGGTCACTGGGTTCTCTCTAACTGCTTCTGAAATGGCTCACGTCTACACCCAGAGGAATGACAAAACTGAGCAATCCCATTTACTAGTGTTCCACACACCCTACGTGGTCTCACTCAATCGTCTGTTGGGAGTTACAAAGACGGATAGAAGGGCCATTCCAAGTAATTTTATTCACCACTGAAACAGTAATGATGGACACAGGAGAGCAGCCTCACCGTGCTGCCATCAAGGGTTCCATTCCTGGAGACCCCACAGGACAGGCTAGGACTGCCCCGTGGGTTTCCAAGATTGGAACTCTTTACAGGAGTAGAAAGTATTTCTCCCTCAGAACGGCTAATGTTTTGAACTGCAGATCTTCTGGTTTTGCCCAGTGCATAACCACTGTACCTCCAGGACTCCTTATGTTGGAGTCCTGCGACATGAATTCTTGGGCCTGAGCTGCCAGTAACTAGTGAGTAACTTACTATTATTCAACAGATTAGTGAACCCCTTTTCTTTTACATGTAAAATGAAGGTATGAAACCAGATCATCTCTGGAGCTCTTTCTGTTCAGAAATCACAGGTTTCTCTCCCATATTAAGTAGCCTTAAAAAACTAACAATGCAATTTGAGTACAGTTATTCTTCTGCCCAAGGAAGCCAGGTATTTCAGGTTAGAAAACTAGTATCTCCTTTCTTTTGCGTACATCCCGGATTGCGTCCTACTCATAGCAAGCACTTCATTCTGACAGGATACTAAGATTAGTGGATTTAAACAACGCATGAGCTTCAGAGAGAGAGCAAATAAGGCTGTAAGCTTTAGCTAAACGTTAGCGTATGCATGGTATCATCATAACATTAATATTTTCCTGGAACTTAGACGTTAGCTTTGTAGCAGTTGTTAATGATAGTAGGGATGGTATTTTTGTATTTACAGATTATCTTCCTCTTGGTTCCCTCAGAAGAAACAGATGAAAATGATCTGATCTTGGAGGTAACCGCCGGAGTAGGGGGTCAGGAGGCAATGCTGTTCACTGCAGAGATATTTGAAATGTATCAGCAGTATGCTGCATTTAAAAGGTGGCACTTTGAACCTCTGGAGTATGTCCCAAGTGAAATAGGTCAGTCCACGACCAGTTTGACTTGTTATGAGTAAAGTGTGTGTGTGTGTGTGTGTGTGTGTCTGTCTGTCTGTCCATCCTAGACCACGGGTAGGCCTGAGAACTCATTTTGTTCAAGGCAAGTTGCTTACATAGTCCTGTGCTCATCATTTACCTAATATTTTAAAATCCAAATGTGTGAATTTGGAAATGGCCTATAACAGTGATTCTCAACCTTCCTAATGCAGCGACCCTTAATACAGTTCCTCATGTTGTGCTGACCCCCAACCATAAAATTACTTTCATTGCTACTTCATAACTGTAATTTTACTAGTTATGAATCATCATGTAAATATCTGATATGCAGGATGTTACAAATTGAACATAATTAAAGCATAGTGATTAATCAAAAAACAATTAAGTAATTATATATTGTAAAATATTTCTAATGACAAATAAATGAAATTTTGTCTTAAAGCATGGTGTAGCATGGGTAAGTCTTGGGCGACCCGCCTGGAGATGCAGAGGAGTGATGTCTGGTTCCTAAGACCTTTCTGATGGTCTTAGGCAACCCCTGTAAAAAGGTCATTCAACCCCCAAAGGGGTCAAGACCCACAGGTTGAGAACCACTGGCCTATAAAATGGCAGTCAGTCTGTAAGACTAGCTGTTGAATGAGTAGTGGTCTTTCCAAGCAGTCCTCTTCATGTGGAATTGAATTAATCTATTAGCACTATACATGCTTTATGTGTAATAATGAAAGCAATGACATTGCTAAGCATTAAAGCATTGAACATCAATGCTGAATTGTTTTAATTAATGTGGCTTACAGTCAGTATGCTTGCCTGAGGTTTTTGATGGCTCTTTCAAATACATGTCTACATGGTAGAATGATGGCCAAGTCCTTGTAACTGGCAGGAATCAGGAGATCCCCCTCAACCTTCCCCGTCTTCCCCAGGTGGCCTGAGACATGCATCTGCCAGCATTGGGGGTGCAGGGGCCTACGAGCTCCTGAAACACGAAGGCGGCGTGCACCGAGTGCAGAGAGTGCCAGAGACCGAGAGGCAGGGCCGCGTCCACACGAGCACCATGACCGTCGCTGTGCTGCCCCAGCCCACGGAGGTAAGAGGAGCCCTTGGCAGCCGGGGATCAGCAGTATGAACCCACCAGCTGCCCCTCCAGAGAAAGGTGAGACAGGCACTATAAGATTTACAGCCTCAGAAACCGCGGGGAGCCGGTTCTGCTTCTCCTGCAGGGTCTAAGTTGGGATCAGCTCAGTGGCACTGGGCTTGATTTTGGTTTTGGGTTGAAGCACAGTCACCTCCTGCCTCCTTGGGAACTCAGAAGCCACTCCCAGTTCTTGGGCTCATGTTTATGGACTTGAGCGTCTCTTGATTAATTGGGCTTTATCACATATTGAGTTGAGGATCTCAGGCCAAGCAGTGTTAACTTTAACAGTATCATGAAGGATTTATCTTAACCTTGCCAGATCAATGTGATTTTGAACTTTAGAAATGTGAGTGAAACCATAGTAACTTTTTCTTTCCTAAAAGGTCTGTTTTATTTTATTTGGTACATAGATTTCCCCCCCCACCACACACCCCCCACACACACACTCCCTCCCCCCCCTCCCCCCGGCTTCCATCTCTCATCTACTTGTTATGTGTGTTGAATGGAACTCAGAGTCCGAGTTACTCAGACCAGCAAGGACCATGAGGGCTTGGTGTTCTCTGCGGTTTCTTCCCCCTTCCGGTAGTCTCGCACTTTTCTGTTTGCTTCTTCCTGTCACCTCATGTTTCTGCCTCCTGACACTCCTGGGATTCTGCTTCAAGAACCAGCTTCCTCCCCAGGTGGCTCCTAGTTGCCAGTAGTTGGTCCCTTGCCATTGCCACCGCTCACGCCCTCCTGCACCTTTGAGCTCAGCACCTGTGCTGTGGTGGCGGCGCTGTCACTCTGTGAGATGCCTTTTGCCTTCCTCTCAGTGTGAGACTCTGCCCTGGTGGACATGTTGTTTATTCTTCCCCCCAGCTCACCTGGGTTAGTTTTCAGTCATATACTTCCAGGATTCAAACCAGTCTGGATTTCTTCATTTTAAAGAAACAACCCCCACATCTAACCAAGAGTCAGCTTTTGCAGTTCTCAAAATACCCTATTGCAGTCCCAGTGTTTGTACTGTAAACCCATCGCTGTGTATTACATGAGTAATTATAGTACTTCCTCAAGGGTGACCTGCACAGTAATTTTAATAAATGTTTCTGTGGTTACCACTTAAGAACACAAGGAACCAAATTCACTGCCATTGAGTTGATACTGACCCATAGCGACCCTATATAAGGTTTCCAAAATGACATCTTTACAGAAGCAAAAAGCCTCATCTTTTGCCCACAGAGCAGCAGGTGGGTTTGAACTGCTGACCTTGTGGTTAGCAGCCCAAAGCATAACCCACTACCCCACCAGAGCTTCTTATGCCTTGTAGGAGGGCCTCTAAATATGTCTGTTTTCTGACTGGTCCTCTTTATAGTGATTTGTTTTCTGTGACAGGCTCCTACGGTATTACTAGCAAGAAGCCAATTTTAGCAGGTGTAAGGACATAATGGAATTGTTACTCCATAACCTACATGCCTTACAAGGGAAGTGTCCTCTTTTGGTGTTGATAATGAGTATGCTCTCGTTTTCAGGGAGCACAGTCTCAGTTTTTGTTAATTAACTTAGTTGGGAAGCTCTGGTTTGTTTTATCCCTTCTGGAAAGCTAGCTTTACATAAAAGGAAACATTTGATTTCTTCTTCTAAATAAAGTATTGGTGTTTGGGGGTGAGTGGATTTTCATTACTTTGGGGGAAGAGAATGTTTGAATCTCTTTAAGAAGATTGAGGAGTTCCTTTGTTAGATCTAACTTGTGTGGGCTGCTTGTGTAAAGAAAAGAACGATTAAAGAACAATTCGTGTGGGGTCTCCAAAATGAGGAGATTAGGCCCCTGGGGCAGGTACTGAAATGGCCCAGAGGGACTGACCTATAATTTATCTTGGATCACAGGCTATGGTACAAATGTCTTTAATTGCCAGGGGGCACTGCGTTTTTTTGTGTGTTTTTTTTTTCTGATTAGGGGGCCGTCAGCCAAGTAAGTTGGAGAAAATGTGAATTAGTGGAAGATGGGGCAGGAGCCACCCACGCCTACAGGAAAAGATGGAGATTGGTACATAGAAACCCCAAACCAAACAAAATGCACTGCCATTGAGTCAATGCCGACTCAGCAACCACATAGGACAGGGTGGAATTGCCCCTGTGAGATTCCGAGACCGATTCTTTATGGGAGTAGAAAGCCCTGTCTTTCTCCCCTGGAACTGCTGGTGGTTTCCAAGTGCCGGCCTCGCAGTGAGCATCCCAAGCCTCAAACACTGCGCCACCAGGGCTCCTGCAGTCCACAGAGCACCTCATTTAATTCTGCTGGGATTTATGAGAGGAAGTCAGAAGCGGGCCTGTGGGCCCATGGAATAACAGTTTCTACCACTGCTGGGGTTGTGGACTTGCTTCGAGTTGTTTGCGAAACAGCTGGTTAGTCAGATGCCAGCGCCACCATGAATTGAGCCCTGCGCTGGACTTCTTGGTCGCTGTACTTTCCATCTACCTCACCTCCGCCCACTAGGGATAGCTGACCATCTCCATGCTTAAAATAAACCCTTCCCTTCGTCCTCAATCTGATTTTGCTCTTCCTCCATATTTCTATTTTTTGAACTCAGAAGTACCCTAAAAATCTCCTTTATTGCCCTGTTTCCATTTCTAATAGTATCCCAAGTTCTGCTGCCTGTGCTAAGAGAGTAATAGCAAAGTTTCGATTAACATTGTTGTGATACACTACATGCCAAAAGGGGCCCTGGTGGTGGTATGCTGTGGGCTACATGCCCAAAAGGGCCCCGGTGGTATGCTGTTGGACCCATAACCTAGAGGTCAGTGATTCTCCTCGGGAGAAAGATGAGTCTGTTTGCTCCCCTAAAGATTTACAGTAGTGAATTCCCCTCTGTAGACTCGCTAGAAGTCAGAACTGACTCGATGACCGGACAGGTAGGTGGAATCAACTCACTAGCAGTGAGTTTGGCCTCTCTGTTGTCTCCTAAACATACAGTGGTATCCTTCCAACTGCTTTATAGTCTTCGAATTAAACCAAAATTCTATGCATTCTGTATCTGGCATAGATTTCCAAAGTAAAACCTGCAAAAGTCAGAGCCAGTGTAAGTTGGAAACCTGTCAGAAAAGGAACAAACAAATGTTTCCCATGAAAAGGAATGATAAGAAGGTCTCAGGCAGAGAAACTTGGCTCAGTTCCGGCCCTCACAGCTTCCGGTGGTTACAAATGGCTAGTCCGTATCCTCAAACAGTTGCTCTGAATCATTTTCTTTAACATGCCCCACTTTTCTCTTGCGTACAGATTAACCTAGTGATTAACCCTAAAGACCTGAGGATCGACACCAAGCGAGCCAGTGGAGCTGGGGGCCAGCACGTGAACACCACAGACAGCGCTGTCCGGATCGTGCACCTTCCCACAGGTAGGCGGCAAGTCCCTTACAGTGTGGCAATGGGGAAGAAGCCATGTTGGAAAGGCTTTTCTCGCTGTCCCCTGAAATAGAGCCTCATACACAACTGAGCAAGGCAAAGTCGTTGACAACTTCAACCTTTTCTTCATTTGTCATGTTACCTATTGGCCCAGTTATGAGGATTTTGTCTTGCTTAGATCCACAATCAGTGCTCATGGAAGCAGCAGTCAAGAGACCAAAAGCATTGCATTAGGTAAATCTGCTACACACGACCTCTTAAGAGTACTGAGAAGCAAGGATGTTACTTCGAAAACGAAGGTATACCTGACCCAAGCCATGGCATTTTCAATTGCCTCGCATGTACAGTGAATCCTCGCCACTTCGCACTTCGACTTCCGCGGCTTCACTCTATTGCGGTTTTTGCGTAACAGCGCATGCTCTGTCAT
>NW_022107431.1:15289788-15294689 GCF_000313985.2 Echinops telfairi
ATTTACAAATAAGGAATCCTACTTCGCGGAATTTCATTTATCACGGTAGGGTCTAGAACCGATTAACCGCGATAAATGAGGGTTCACTGTATTTGAAATTTCGACACTGAATAAGAATGACCAAAGAAGAATCCTGCATTTGAATTGTGATGCTGGGAAAGAATATTGAAGTACCACTGGCTGCTCAAAGGACTGTCTTGCAAGAAGCTTGCCCAGAGTGCTACTCAGAGGCAAGGATGATGAGACTTCATCTTATATACTGGAGACACGTTATCAGGAGAGATCAGTTCCTGTAGAAGGACATCATGTGTGGTAGAGAGGCGGCGAAGGAGAAGAAGGGCCTGAGGGAGGTGGAATGAGCTCGAGCCACTGTGGCTGGCACAGGACTCAGCAGTGTCTCATTGTGCTGTGTGCAACTTCACCCTGTGTCAGGACCAATCCAGTGGCACCTAAGGAGACCAACAACATGGACCTGATAAGCAGTGATGTCCTTCACTGAATCAGACTCATTACAAAGCCTGAGAGGACATTTTCATGCTAATGTACTAATGACACTAAAAGAAGCATTCTTTGATGGTGTAAGGGGAAGGGGGGAGGGGAAGTTGCTGGCTAGAGGGCAGAGAAGTGTAGGGAGTGGCCTCTGGTACACTAAGAAGGAAGTTGGCAAGATATGGCTGCAGGGGAAGACACTGGGAAGTTGACAAAAGAACAGATGTGGGAGGAAGAGGGGAGTGCACCCAGAATTACATATCAGGTGACCAGAGGCCATTTGTTTGTGTGCATTCTTTGCTGCAAATGTGTCCAGGAATGCGGCGGAGCATACAGTGGGCAAAGTTAGGAAAACTCACTAGACATAGTGTACCTTCTTGAAGGATGAGTCACCAGGTCTAGGGGATCTGGACCATCATCTTGGGGGCCATCAAGGTCAATTGTTTTAACAGAGGCAAAGACAGTGTGCTACATTCTAATTTTGAGTAGCAGCTGCTCCTGAGCAGCCATCTAGAGTGCAATGATTGGTCTCCCTTGTCCAGAGGAAAGACGAGTAACTAAAATCAAAAGAAAAATAATGAAAACAATTAGTCCGTGGACAAATGGGCCACAGAGCATCAGTCTCCACACACCTGAGACCGGAAGAACTATGTGGTGCCCAGCTACCAGTAGCATCGACTCTGAAAAGGGTCATATTAAAAAGTCTCGGTTAGAGTGGAAGAAAAATGTGGAACAAAACTTAAAATGATAAAAGTAACCAGGCTCACTGACAACACAGTCAGGATTGTGTTCCTGTCCTCTTCAGGTCTAGAATTGAACTCACTCCTTCACTAAAATAATCAGTCATTGAGAGCAAATGGACAGTGTTTACCCAAGGACTGACAGCTAGAAGAGGCCGCCGCATGGAAACAGGAAACTAAGGGAGGCAGTGGGATAAGCAATGCCATGGATGAGCTGAAAGAAAATGTTTGGATTGTTGAATGTCTCCTCTAAATCATCACCTAATTCACCAATTTTTTAAAGAATGAAAATGTAAACAGCTAGCCTTGAGAGCCTACTGAGGTTTATTTAAGTAAGAAGCCCTGGAGACTGTCTGGTAAAGGTTGTACTGCTAACTACAAGGTCAGCAGTTCAAACCCACCAGCTCCTCCTAGGAGGAAAGAGAAGGCTATCTGTCCTGTGAAGATAGATGGTGTAGGAAACCCTACGGGTCACTAGTAGTTGGAATCAACTCCAAAGAAGATTAGGGTTTTTTTCATCAAAAAATGGTCTGAATCACTGGAAGGAAGGGATGTGGACTCCTTTGTGAAAACTAAAGCCTTGGACCTGCTCCCCGCAAACATGCAGGTCCATCCACAGACCTTCAGGAATTCGAGATAGAGTGTTCGGCAGAAGCTCCAAGAAATCTTTGAGGTTTTGGTTTGTTTTTTAAATCACTTTATTGGGAGCTCTTATAACAGTCTATCCATCAATTGTATCAAGCATATTTGTACATATGTTGATAAGGTTAAATTACATGTGGAGTCTACATGCTGCTGCAGTGATTTACATGTGGTAAGTGGAAATCAAACCCCACGTATCTTGAAAGAAGACAGGAATCTCTTGACAGATCTCATGAATTGATGAGAATGTTGGATTGATGTTTTCCAAATATGGGAAAGTCTCATCTTAAACTTTTTAGATCATGCTTTGTGATGTATGAGGGGGCTTCAACCGGCTTGCAGAGAATGGAATTTTTCCACAGATTTTTTTTAAGCCCCCTCATAGAGTACATGAACATAATCAGGGGAAAAAATGGAAAGGAATATTCCAAAACACTAACAGAGATTGTGCCTGGTAAATGAGCCCTGGTGGTACAGTGATTAAGCACTCAGCTGCTAACAGGAAGGGCGGTGGGGTGGAGGTGTGGGCCAGCAGCCAGTCTGGGAGAAGGATGTGGCAGTCCATAACTGTAAGACTTGGAAATCTTATGGGCTAGCAGTACTCTGTCCTATATCGTCAGTTGGATTCGACTTAATGCCAATAGGCTTTATCGTCTTAATGCCAATAGGTTTTATGATTTTTAATTTCTTCATATCCTTTTTTCTGTAGTGAATGGTTATTGCTATCAAAACAATGATGGTAGCTGGAGCCAGAGGTGTAAGAAAATAAGTGACATTAAACTACATGTGTGCTTTCTGTTTAGGAGCCCTGGGGGTGTAGTGGTTACAAGCTGGACTGCTACTGCAAAGTCAGTAGTAGTTCAGAACCATCAGTCGTGGCTTTCTCCTCCCGTAGAGTTTCAGCGCACGTGTGCCTTCAATATGGAGCTACTGTGCACTGTCGCTCAAATTTACATTTCCAAGTTTTCAAACACACTTTTATAAAAGTTACTTGGTGAAAGTCTTCCATTTATATTTGAGGCCTATATTTCCTCTCATTAAGAAAGGAAAAGGACGAGAAGTAAAAGACATGTTCCTTGATAATGAATGAAGATCACTCTTTTTAAAGTCTTTAGTTCTCATAACACTATCAGGTACCATTTCTGAATGCCAGCAAGAGCGGTCCCAGCTGAAGAACAGAGAGCTGGCGATGCGGAGGCTCCGTGCGAAGCTGTACAGCATGCACCTGGACGAAGAGACCAGCAAAAGGTACCAGGCCAGGAAGATTCAGGTAAGCTGGGTTTTTACAAATGTTTTTACAGAATGCGTGGGTAGTATAGATACGTTTGCCCTGGTGGCATACTGGTTATGTGTTGGGCTGCTATTGCAAGGTCAGCAGTTGGAAGCCACCAGCCCCTCTGAAGAGCAAGATGGAGTGTCTCCTCCCATCAAGACTGTCTCAGACTCTCAGGGGCAGTTCTTCCCCGTCCTCATAGGGCAACTATGAGTTGGTGTCGACTCAATAGCAGTGAGTTTGGGGTTTTTTCGTTTTGTTTTTTTTTTTTAAATCATTTTATTGGGGGCTTGTACAACTCTTATCACAATCCATACATACTACAATTATTTTAATAAGTAGTTTCCCTAGAAGCTGTAGTTGTACTATAGTGATCTTATACTTTTGGCCTTTTTCTTTAATCGGGTATATGTTTTCTCAGACTTTTAAGCAGAGTGCATTTTTAAAACAAAAGATGCATTGATTCATTCTGAATCCTGAAAATTATGGATGCAATGAAATTGGCAAGCAAATTGAACTTGTTTTCTTCCGCTGGTATTTAATGTGATAACCACAAAGCCCCCTGAAGAATCCCTATGGATAAGCCATCACCTGGTGGTACAGGGGTTAAGCATTCAGCTGTGAACGGAAAGGTTGTTGGATGGAAACCACTAGTGGGAGAAAACTGCCAAACCTGCTCCGGTAAAGATGGGTGGGCAGTCTTAGACACAGTCTGGGGCTGTTCTTCTGTCCTGGGGGTCACCGTGCGTCATCCATGGGTTCTACTTTGTCACCACTGAGGACTGCAATTCACAGAGACTGAGTGTCTTCAGCTAACAAATAATGCATGGAGCAGTTTTCCTGAAGGCCTTGAACGGGCACCACCCCCGCCCGTGTTCTCTTCATAAGTATGGTGTCTTTTTTGCATGGTACCTTTAAATATTTTCTTTTGTTGTTAAGTCTTTGTCTTGGTGCAACAGTCCTGCACTAACTTCCCCTTGACTTTCAAGAGTAGGCTGCCTCCCCTCTCTGTAAACTGCTTTTCCAGTGCATAAACAGCCCTCATCAGGACAGCCAGCCCCGCCTAGAGGCCACTTAGGCATGAGAAGCAGCCACAGTTCCTCACAGCCACTGCTTCCTCGGGCTTGTCTGCTATCGTTGGGGGCTGTTTGAGTCTCATTCCTATATGGACACTTAGAGCTGAAGGGTGGTGTCGAGGAGTCCCACATCCCTCGCTTGGACTAGAAAGGTGTGACTGGCTATGTGGGGGCCCTGTGGAGTCAGGCGAGGGAAGTGCCAAGCTGCATGTGCAACCAGCACTGTAGGAGCCCCACAGTGTGCTGAGGCAGCATCCCCACCCGCCACAGGACCAGGTCATGCTCCCACTGCAGCAGCCCCTCGGTGCCCAGGCGCAAAGGAGCTCCACCGCTCAGGCTGGGCTGTGCACCAGCGCAGAGCAAAGGGACGGATGGAGTCTGCACTGCTTATTTTCCATTTACCAAGGTGTTAAATCAAACTCAATCCATGACTTATTAACCAGGTTTATACTTTTATTATATAAGTATGCTCAAAAGCCAATATTATTGTATTATAAATGATGGTAAATGAGCCTGGAATTCACTTATGGATCTATCAAGCATGTGGTGTATGCAGGCGTGTGATAAATCAGTACGTTTTACACAGTTTAGGAGAGTTCTACCCATTATGTGTACGCTATTTGCAAAAAAAAAAAGTACGTATACACACACACACACACATATACACAAAATATGAACTAT
>NW_022107431.1:15295218-15315302 GCF_000313985.2 Echinops telfairi
CTCATCATTGTTACATCACATCGCACCCTGACTGGCTCATCTCCTCCCCGAGACCCCTCTGCAAGGGGATCTCCAGTATGCCCGGCTCTTTACATATATCATCACTGTGTGGTAAGTGTTATTGTTGGTACTTCCCACATGGGGTTGCCCACATTTAGAGTTGAAAAAATTGTCCTGACGTCCTAAAGCTTTGAAGAATAGCTGTTCCCATGTCATTTAGGGGATTAAAAATGTTGACAGTTTAGTTTTTGCATTGTTTCATAATATAAGTCAAGAAGGTAAGTGCCACACAGTTAAATATGTAATCTGCCTCAGATCTCACCGCACCTCATTCTGCTTTTTTCCTATAGGTTGGAACTAAAGGAAGGTCAGAGAAAATAAGGACATACAACTTTCCACAGAACCGAGTCACAGATCACAGAATAAGCAAGTCCCTGCATGACCTTGATAGATTTATGCGAGGAGAGGATCTACTGGACGAACTAGTTCAGTCACTGAAGGAGTATGCAGATTACGAAGCTTTAGTAGAAGTTATTTCCCCAAAAGTTTAAGTTGACTTTTTAAAACCTTACTAAAAGATGTATAGCAAATCACACTGTATAAATATTCTCATCAATATTCTTTGGCAAACTTATATGAACCTCTCAATGTATTAGTACAAAAAGAATATCATGACTGATTGTAAATCCTTTTAAGTAGACAAAGTAAATAAGTAGACAAAGAAGTAGTCTTTGGTTTTATGTAAAATATTTAATGAGTGATTAAAATTTTTATTTCCTAACTTTGCATCATGGAACACTTCAAACATTAAAGAAAATAAGCACATGATCGTAAATATTGCCGTAATAGCAGTTTGAAACCAGGAGGTCCCTGGGTGGTGCAAATGGTGTACACATGTACACAAACGTGCGCACACGTTTCCACACTCAAAGCCTAGGAAGTCAAGTACCTAGATGTGCCTCTGAAGAAAGGCCTGGTGATCTACTTCAGAGAAAAACAAAAGCCGGCTATTGACAGCCTGTGACACTCAGTTCTGCTCTGGAACACTGGGTGGCTATAATGGCAACTGGTTTCCTGACTGGTAAGGAACACCTGAGAGAGGAGTGGAGAGTGCTGGCCTGCAAGCTGATACAGGGTCCTATTTTACTCATGAATGAGCACACGTAATCTTTGCAACCTAGGAGCCCTGGTGATGTGGTGAAGCACTGGGCTGTGATCCACGTGGTTGGCAATTCCTAACCATCGGCACTCCGCAGGAGCAAAGGTGGGGTTTTCTACTCCCTTAAGTTACAGTCTAGGAAACTCACTGGGGCAGTACAGCCCTGTCTTATAGTGTCCCGATGAGTGGGGATCAACTCATGGCAGCGAGCTTGAGTGAGAGGAGAAAGCACAGTTGAGTGCCATAATTCTGGGCATGAAGCCTATTGGAACCTGGAATCTAACATTTAAGAGCCTTGGAATTTTGTAGACATTTGTACAAAAGATCATCTACACAGCCTTCTCATCTATAAACTGTGCACTGTCACTTTTCCCCGCTGCCCTTTCTGCCTACAAAATAGTCCTTGTACCTGTTAAGCTAGATGTCAGTGTCCAACCCAAAGTACCTTAGACCCTAGGCAGAATTAACAACGCTCCTTCATTCTTACATACTGTAACTATACAGCAGCATGTACCCGTAGGTAGTGTTATGGAGGAAAAAGCGACCCCAAATCAACATACAATTTGGAGAGGCCTCTTCATTAGGTCTTCCCACGACAAAGAAACCATGGGGATGACACAGACAGAATCATGATCAGTGGGAGATCAAGCCATCACAGGTACAAGCAGGACTGAAGCAATGACTGGAATCCATTCATTACTGCAGATTGGGAAGGTTTACAAGATTGGGTCAGGGCCTTCCAATCACTTTGGTCAGGGTATGACTCATGACCGTGTGGCCCTGCACCCCAATTCCCATCAAGGGCAGGCCCAAGGCAACTTCTAGAGAGCTAGAATGCTGCTCGCAGGACAGGGCAGGCCTGTTGCAGCTAATTGCCTGAGGACAAAGCTTTTTTTATATTTGCCTACCAAAGGTCAGAAAGAACTCAAAAGTTAAGCCTATGTAGGGAGTCAAAATGGATTTAGGGATCCCCTTATAAACTAGCTCTTTGGCAACCTAGCACTCAAAAAAAATACAAGATTTAATACCAGAACTTACTGGTTTACTCCTGTCTCAAGATTGTTTAATAAGTGAGTGGAAGAGCGGGGTGAGGCATAAAGTGAACAAATACTGATATACTTTCTCCAGTCATCTCATTAATGGATGAGATTATTAATTCTCACCACTTAAGATATAACATAATTAACACTAAATGATAAAGGCTAGAGCCTTCAGGAAGGGCTACAACTCAATATAAAAAAACCCTCACAACTGGTCCAATGAACAGTATCATGAAAAAAAACAACAACCTGATGTCAAAGATTTAATTTTACTTGAACCCACAATCAATGCTCATGGAAGCAGTAATTAGGAAATGAAAGGACAGACTGCCATTTGACAACTCAGCTGAATAAGACCTCTTTAACGTGTTACTGACCAAAGATGTCACTTTGAGGGACAAGGTGTCCCTATCATAGCCATGGTATTGCCATTGCCTCATATGCCTTTGAAAGTTGAACGATAAAGGCTGCGCAAGAGCGGAAACATTGGATTACTGTCAGAGAATATTGGACTGCCAAAATCCAAATCTGTTTTAGAAGAGGTACAGCCAAAATGCTTCTCAGAAGCAAGGCTGACAAGACATCCTTCTCATTTACTTTGGACACGATGTCAGGAGAGACCAGTTCATCATGCTTGGGTAGGGAAAGATGAACACCCTCGTTCAGATGGATTGACAAGAGGGCTGCAGCAATGGGCTCAAACATGATTGCAAGGATGGGCAGAGCAGGGCAGTGTTTCAGTCTGTCGTACATAAGGGTCACTGAGTCAGAACTGGCTTGATGGTGCCTAACAAGTAAAAGCACTGAAGAGATGCCCAAAAGGCAGGTATGGTTAAAATATTTTTAAGAAACCAGAAGTATTATTCAAAAAGACTGAACTTGAACTCTACGTCAAAAAGGCAGACTACACCAAAGTAAATCAAAATTCACTCTGCTAGAATGGCAATTTTGAAGCTGTACCAACAGATAGTGGTGTCAGGTGCCATCATGTTGGTTTTAACCCATAACAACCCCATGCATGACAGAATGAAACACTGCCTGGTCCTGCACCATCACGATTATTCCTATGTTTGAGCTCAATATAAATAGGACTGACCACATAAAGACAGTGCTGTTTAAAATTAAGCTGGTCACATTCCTCTACAACTTGTTTCTCATTGTGTGCATTTTTTTACAGCATTACCAATCTCCCTCCCAAATTTAATAATCTGCCATCATTTTTGAGAACTCATGCTTACGATGAATTTACTGCTAATCCCTGCTTTCCTACTGCAAACTTTCCAATCCTCTCCAATTCCATTGCTGCTACTCTTGTCAAGACAGGCTTCTCCCCTGGAATATTATAGTCCTGACTTTTCTCCGATGTTCTCTCTCTGTGTGCTCTACTTCAGATAAACAACCAGATTAATCTTCCTAAAAGCAAAAGGCTCTGGTCTTGTGGCTCCTTTACTCAAAATCTTAGTAGGCTGCCCCTCAAGTGAAACCCCAGCTCTTGCATTCAATATATCCATGATCTGTAGCCATAATAGGGCAGAAACAGGGCTTTCTACTCTAAAGAGTTCCAGGCTTGGAAACCCATAGGAGCAGTTCTACCCTGTCCTATGGGGTCACCATGAGCATCAGCTTGATCGCAGTGAATTTGTAAACGGCATAATCTCTTAGTAGCCTATTTTCACTCACTTCCTCCTTTTCACTGCCATTGAGTCTGACTCAGCGGGCCCTATAGGACAGGATAGAACTGCCCCTGTGGGCTTCTGACACCATACTCTTTATTGGAGTAGAAATCCCTTTCTCCCACAGAGTGGCTGGTAGTTTCAAACTGCTGGCCTAGAGGTTAGCAGCCCAATGTGTAACCACTATGCCACCCTTTTTCTACATAATACATTTTTTCCTAATAAATGTACCCTGCATTTAAGCTTTCCCTCATTTTGTTCAGTATACCATGCCTCCCTATGCCCATATCCATCAAAGGAATCCTAGAGTAGGGTATGTTGTTATGGCCCCTGAAGAGACACTTGATCATGTTTGGAGAGACTTGTCACAAGTGGAAGAAAAAGGCAGAGGCTAGCGGTCCTGTTAGACACTCAACAATGTCCAGGGCAGCTGGCCACAATAAACTTCTGGCCCACCAGTGCCAAGACTGAAAAATCTGTCCATCGACTTCGCTTAACCTAGCATACAGAAGTGACTCCTGTGCCCTATGAAAAACCCTGCTGTAACTTTTGATGTATCTGACGCCTTCGATGTTCCGTGTTACACACCTCATCCTCTCTGAATTTATAAATTTATCAAGCATAAATTGTTAGACACTGTGCTGATCACTGACATAAATCCCTGGGAAGCTTGCATGCTATAGGTCTGCCTAAGAATTTGCTGAAAGAATAGGGAAATTCTCTGGGCAATTCATTTTCTACCTAACAGCCACGGTCAGATTTCCTAATAGAGGTAAGCACCTGCTTACTTACTTATTAAACCTCAAATACCTTCCAGAGTCAACAAGTAATAAAAAATACTGACAACATCTCCCCAAACCAAAACAAATCTACTGGCCACCGAGTCCATTCTGACATGCTTGACGTTTTTTAATACCTAGAATGCCTTTCATACAGTTATGACCCAAAGACTATATTCCAGACACCCTAATTTAATGTGGACCTGCCCCTAAAATGTATCTCCTTCCACGTTTGAAAATAAAATCGTAAAATACAGCTGACTTCTTATGATCAAACGAGAGAATTGAAGAGAAATGCGCTATAAGCAATCAAGAGTCCAGCAAATATTCTCCAGCGTAACACGGAGAAAAAAATACAGACTTTTTGAATCCCCAAGATGAGGATAGGCATCTTCACTTACAACTAGGTATCTGGTTCTGTGCGAATTAACCTAATTACTGTCCTAAGCCTCATCATCAGAAAATGAAAAAAAACAACAAAAAAACCCGAAATTGTTAGAATTGGAAGCTAACGTTTTAAAAAGTACTTGGCCCCAAAGGAGAAGCTGTCGTGGCTTACTATTCAACAAACAACTCCCGTGCATATAAATATCCTTTGTGATCAGAAATGGGCAAACTGTATGAGTAAACCTACACGCTGGTGTTTCCCTAACCTCACGTACTACACTCTGGCCACTCCTGGTCTTCTTTCCCCTGAACCCAGCAATAGGGGCACACCCATCTAGCTAGTAAGCAGGTCTCTGCATAGTCAGCTCTTTGTCCTGCCGCCTAGGTAAAACGCCAGAGGCATCCCTCGCTACCACCTCTCAATTCACACACTACCCTTTAACATTATTTTATTTTCCTCTTCGCTTTTCTGAAAGTGTTCATTGTCACTTTCCCAACTTAGTATATAAACTTCCTAGGAGCCCTGGTGGCACAGTGCTGCAATCCAGCAATTTGAAACCGCTGACCTTGGGAGAAAAAATTTTCTACTGCAGCCAAAACTTTCGGTCACAAAGAGAAATACAATGTGAATCCGATATATCTAAAACTGAAAAGTGAGGCGGGACCACCTCGGGTCCCTGCCCCACTTGGGATGCAGATTAGGGTGCAGATATTGAGCTAGAGGACGCGAGGGAACAGGAGTGCCTGCGGATGGGGCCTCATGGAGTTTACTCTGTGGCTGGCCTGTATGGTGATCAGAAGCTGGGTGCTGGAAATACTTTGTCCCGCTTGAGTGACACACACCCAATAAAAAAATAATACTGTATCACTTCCCATCAAAGACCTTAGACTTACACCCACTCTTGCCACGACTAGAAAAGAATTCCCTACGCAAAGTGGCCTGGGGTTTTCACGGCAACCATTTTCATACAAATTCTTTTTTATACAAACATAAGAAACTTGACGTGCGTACAAAACAATGGTGGAGAGCGACATAGGGTTGCCATTGCGAAGAAATGCGCTAACAGGAAAAAAGTGCCTCTCTCCCCACCCCCTCCGGAAGGTCCCAGGGAGACCCTGGGCGGCAGGTCTCCCGCCACAGACGTGGCCACCTCTGCCGCTCCGTGTGCTCCCGCGCGGCGGGCCCGACACGCCCACCGCAGCCCCGCTCCTCCCGCCCGCGGGGGGAAACGCGGGGCATTCCAACGCGCACGCTCCAACCCGCCAACTCTAAGGCCACGCCCGCAGCCCGGGCTGCGCAGACGCCCTGGGCAGGGGCGGGGCGGAATTACGAGGGAACAAGAAGCGCGCGCGTAAATCCGAGAGAGGCGGGATAAGTAGAGGTGGGGGGAGGGTTCCTCTTCCGGAAACTTGGGATTCCCGGACAACCGGAGGCGCCGCTCACCAAACTACCATTTGTGAGATGATCAAAGAGAGCCGGCTACCCTGTGCACTCGTCGGACAGATGCAGACGGAAACTGGAGCTGCCTTCAGGATGGAACCAGGATTCGCAGGCCTGTGGATGGGAACTTGGCGGGCTGCCGGGCGCATGCGTGGTAGGACCCGTCCACGTGCGGCGAGCCGCCGCCTCTGCTGGATAACCCCGCCCCCGGTCCCGCCCTGACCTGAGCATCTCTCAGGATGCGCCGGGGCGGCGGTGGGATACTGGCAGGCCAGACGAAGAGACCGGCCCCGCCTCCGGGTCTTTGGATTGGTCGAGGTTGGCGGCGTCCCCGCCCACCGCCTCTCTATTGGTGCGGCCTCCGAGAGCGACGCGTCCTATTGGACGGCGCAGATTTGGGCACCAAATTCAAAGATTTTAAAAGTACCAGCTGGCGCCTTTTGCCTGATAGCGGCGCTGGGAAGCGAGCGGCGGGAGTCGGACCTGCAGGAGCTGCTCCTTCCACTGAGGCAGAGGCCATCTCTGCTGGCATGAGCCGAAGCCCTTGCAGCCGCTGCTCAAGTCCAGCCTCGTGCACCTGCCGCCGGAGCCCCCTGACCGCCGCCGAGCTCCCGCGCCCCACCAACAGTGAGTGAGGGAAGAAGGCCGAGGCAGAGCCGCGCCCCAGGGGGTGGGGTGGTGACCCCGCGACCCTCACCTGAGGTGACCTGCACCTAGGTGCGCGAACACACGCCGGGCGGGGGACGTCAGCAGCGATCCTGGGACTCGGAGAGAGCGGGGTTCTCTGAGGGGATGGAGGGCCGGCCACCCCGCTGGGCCCGAGCGCTAGCCCCTGGGGGCTCCGAGTCGCGAGTCCGCGGGCACGCGCTCCCCGTCCTGGGCGCTGGGTCCGCCTTTCCCACACCCCTGACTGGGCGACAAGTGTCCCCTCCCCCACGCACCCTGACTGACTGGGACCCTCACCCTCATCCCCCGGCGCGGCTAGAGTCGATTCCTGCCTACACCCCCTCACCCACCCTCTCATCCCGCTCCCAGTAGTTTCGAACCCGCATCCCCGGGGCCAGAGCCCCCGCCCTCCTTTTTGTCCCCGCGTTGTCACCCCCTGGGCGCGGGAGATCGTTGGCTCCCTCGCCTTATCTCCCGCTCGCCGCAGGCCCGCGCCCTGAGGGGCCACCTCCCCACCCCGACCCCGCAGCGTTTCAGGGGCTCCCGCCAAATGGAGGTCCCCCTGGACCAAGGTACCCTACAACATCCGCCCAACAAACGCCCCTTTTCCCTTTGCCGTGTCCCTCAGCCCCCAGACCCGCTCTGGAACCGTCCATCGGGCCCTGTTGAGCTGGTTTTGTGACCCGGGGCTGCTGTGGCTGCCCCTGAAGCATTCGCCCGCCCCCCATCCGAAATCTTCGCAGGAATGGAAAACGCTCGTTGTTACCATCTGTCGTCCCCTCAGAGAGATTCTTTGACCCCAAATTTTGGAAAACCTAACTAATCTAGAAATTGTTAGGTTTGGGCCGTCTCTGAGCGATGCCCTTTTCCTTAGGGAAGGAATCCGAACGATTTAAAAGAAAGAAGACACCTTTATTTTAACAGGTTCCCTAGCTGTGTATAATTAAGTCTCCCCTTGAAAATCCTAAGTCTGAAGGCTTTAGGAGGATTTTTTTAGGTGGATTGCTTTAATTCCAGTTGCCTTTACTGCAGGGCTCCTCAGGGAACATTGACTGTACCTGGGTTTGAGGAAATGAAATAAGGTTTCTGCATCCAACTATCTTTTAAGGTGGACTTTTCCCCCCAAAGGCCTGGCCCTTTCGAATCCTTAGGTTAAGGAGTGGCTATGCTTAAAATTAGGCGCCATGGTAGTTATTTAGGAATATTTGGAGGAAATCCAGGCCTTCCTCAGTAACATGTTGGAAGGAACTAGGAAGGTTTTTTAAGGATTGTAATCTAATTTGATGGTGGTATTTAAACATGAACTTTTGGGTCTGTACCTTGGAAGTTTAATAGAAGGTAAAACTTGGTTCACTGAAGTATGGTACTACCTTATCATGGTTGGATTGGGAGTTGGTAAATACAAAATAGGCCGTATATCCGGTCTTTACAACAGATCCTTGAGGTCAATTTCAGTAGCTCCATTTTAGAGAAAATGACAACTACAGTCACAAAGCTAATCATAGTTACAAAGCCAAATAAGGATTTTCACTTTAACATGGGTTTGTCTTGAAATGTATACGTATGTGAGGAATATATTTTGCTAAGTCTATAGGGAATGTGATAGTGGTCTTGATTAGACCCTATGTCAATGATACTCTCCCATGCACTTAATCTAGTTATATTATCTGAGTCCCATTTTATGGATGAGCCTGTAAGTGTTAATTTTTCTCCCCCCAAAAGAAAAATAGTCAACTTCCTCATTTTTTTTATTTCTCTAACTCAGTAAATGACACTTTATCTTACATGTTAAAACCCTAAATCACAATAATGTTTTACTCAAACTCAGTTGGAATTGCCCCTACGGAAATATATCTTGTGTCTGTTCAGTGAGCTTCATTTCTACTATAGTCATCCTGTTCCAGGGTACTCCACTCTCAAAACTTGAGATGCACACACTCCTAAGTAGCCTCCTTCATTCAGCCTTTCATGTCTTCTAATCATTACATTGTCTACAGCTACCAATATTCTCTTTAAAATGTAAACCAAATTTATTTTAAACTTTCCCAGGGCTCATCTCTTTTTCAAATTGAACCTTTATTTTTCACTCTTCCCTCAGCTCACTGAGTTGCAGCCATGCAGGTTTTTCTCTTTAAACATTCTGAAATTGTTCTGGCTTCCTGTGATTCTGTCCGTCTGGAACACTTCAGAATTTCATAAGGCTTTCAGTTCTCAAAATGTCTCCCCCTGTAGACATCTTCCCCGCTCCACCTAGCCAGTGGGGTAGTTCTGTGGCTTACAATAGTTACTAATATTAAATTTGTTAGAGTAGAACTGAGCGGTTAGTGGGTTCAAACCTGTGATCTTTGGGTTTAGTATCTGACTACTATAGTCACTGACCTATCTTTTACTTGTGCTTGAACCTTAACATGTGCCCTTTTCAACCTTACATGTGCCCTTTCCTGCTGGTCTTAACCAATTTTACTGCCTGTTCCCTGAGTTGTTTATACGGCAAAGCTAAATAATGTCTTGAGTCCAGGGTGTAAAAACTAAAGATGACCTCAGACCTCATACTTTTGATGCATCAAATATCACTTATGTATAGCCCCTTCCCACTATCTTTTACTCATATATAAACATAGTTTTACAATTCCTAAGGTAGTCAGTTCTGAAGTCTTGTAAAAAATTTAAGTATTACATCATATTTAGCGTAGATAATTTCACAGCTCTATAGGCAAGTACACATAAGCTATTTAAGTCCTTGCCAGGGGGGCATGGCTTAGGGCTTCACTATTGGCCAGAAGTTTGGTTGTTCAAATCTACTCAGGGCTTAGAACATAGGCTTTCAAAAACTCCTAACTTCAAAAACCTTGTAGAGCAATTCTGCTACATATTTGGGGTCACCTTAAGACAGTAAGTAATGGGTTGATAGCAGCTAATAATGTAAACTATGCATAATGCTGAGAGACACTTAAGTCTTTAAATCTCTGCATACCCAATTTAAGTAAGGAAGTATAAGGGAATTTTGAAGTAAATAGGTTGTGTGTTTTTGGGTTTTTTTTATAGGTTATAAAGAAGAGAAGACCATACTTTCTGTCAAAATGAAGTGCGATTTTAATTGTGACCATATTCATGCTGGACGTAAACTGGTAAAACCTGATGGTGGTGTAAGACTGGGCTGCACTCCTGCCTATTTAGAAGATTCTTGTAAGGACTGCTTTAAAGACTATGAAAGGTTATCATATATTGGATCACCTATTGTGAACCCCACAACTGTAGAACTTGAAACTGAAAGCAAGCCTTTGCACAACAAAGAAAATCAACATGTGCAACGAATACTTGACAGTCCAAATGAAATAGAACTAGAGACCAGTCGACTTCATGAAGATAGTGGCTACTCCTCATTTTGTCAGCCAAGTGGCCTCAATGAACATGAAGAGGCTAGCCTGTCCCTGGAGCACACTAGTGACAGCCCACAGTCCTGCCTGCTACAAACACAAAGCCCAGACCAGTATCCCAACAAAAACTTGCTGCCAGTTCTGCATTTTGAAAAAGTCGTTTGTTCAACGTTGAAAAAGAATGCCAAACGAAACCCTAAAGTAGATCGAGAGATACTAAAGAGAATTATAACCAGTGGAAATTTTAAACTACAGAATGTAATTGGCAGAAAAATGGGCCTGGAATGTGTAGATTTTCTCAGCGAACTCTTTAGAAGAGGACTCAAACTACTTCTAGCAGATATTTTAGCACAACTCAGTGGTATGGACTTAATCAAGTAAGTATTGTTGCTTTCGTGTTTTATAACAGATGTGACTTACTACTAGTTCGTCAAAGAATGGTGACAAATAGTCTTTTAGCATTGGTCAGTGGAAAAAACTTGAGAGATGGCATTTTATTACCTCTGTCTGCCATGCAGGTAATAAAAACCCTAAAACTCAACTGGCGTAGTGGTTATGCCATGGTATGGTAACCACGAGGTCAGCAGTTCGAAACCACCAGCCACTCCAAGGGAGAAAGATGAGGCTTTCTGCCCATCTTTCATGAAGAGTTACACTCAGAAAAGCACAGAAGTTATTCTATCCTGTCATAAGGTCAGTATGAGTATAATTGAGATGAAAGGAATGTATTTACCAATTCTGACTCAAAATAATGACCTTTTGGGATAGAATAGGCAGACCTGCACTTGAGCAGTCTGGAGTCTGTTGGTAGCAGAGAGCCTCCTCTTCCTCCCAAGGAGCAGCTTGTGGCTTCGGAGCACTGGCATTGCAATTAGCCCAGTGATATGTTGTGCCACCAGGGCTCCTTCATTCATTTCCATCATTTTATATTTGTATTATGTGCAAGTTTTCTATTAGATTAAGGTCTTTGTTCCTTTTCAGTTCTGAACTTTCTAACATGTAAGCTTCATATCTTCCAAGCTTAACTCTAAGACAGCAGCCTAGTTTCAGCCGATAGGTCCCATAGGCATTATGAGTTTTTATTGCACCTGAAAGTTGTGTTTTGTTTTTTTAACTTTCTGTTTCACAATAAAATTGCTCCACAAACTATCTTCTCTAGAGAGCCTCACAAACAGGGACCTGGATATGACCTGGGAACCTTGAATTGATTTTTGCTAAAAGTAGTTGTCATTTAAAATTTCTATACTTTTAGACCAAAATACTGCTATATACTGTGAGGGCAGCTTATTTGATGCTTAGCAATAATATGGGGGAAAATGAAGTGGTTTTTAAACCTGAATTACTTACTGTGGAATTCTTTTTAAATGCAGAAGCAGAATCTCCTTTTTAGATTATTTAAATTAAAATGGTTAGGCTTGAAATATCTTAAAATCCTGAGTGCTCCAGAAAAATTCTAAAATACAGCCTGATATTGAGAACAACTGCTAATAAAATTTCTTTGGGGCAGGGTGGGGACAGCTATTGGAACAATTATATGTTCTTTAATAAAAAAAAGATTCTAGCCCTTTGTGATATTTTAACTAACCATTTACTTTTCCAGTGTGGCTAAAGTGAGTACAACCTGGAAGAAAATTCTTGAAGATGATAAAGAGGCATTCCAGTTATACAATAAAGCAATGCAGAAAGTGTCTGTAAGTTTTTTTATACACTTAACAAAGTACTACAGCATTTCATTAGTGCTCATGTCAAATATTATCAAGGATAGGAGAAAGGTCTCACCAGTCAGTCATTTCTTAATTCATCGTACAAATAGAATGTCCAAAACTGACCAGGGGAAGATGACTATGTTTTCAGCTACTGAGGGTGTACTGTTTAGTTGTCTTTCCCATGTTTGTTTGGAAAATCGATGTTATTTTCTTTTTATTTAAATAAGTAAAGCCAAATAAACATGTTACCGTCGAGTCAATTCTTACTCTGGTCTCTTTTTTTTTTGTTCTACCTTCTCTCCCCACCCCCAGTTCTGTCTGGGACCTTTATTGTCATCCTGATCAGCAGTTGGTAGAGGTAGCTTGGCACCATCTATTCTTTTCGGGTCTCAGGCCTAATAGAGGCCATAGTTCTTTTCTGTAGTCTAGTAGTCCTTTGAGCTAATTGTTTTCTTGAGTCTTTGAGTTTCTTTACTCAGCATTGAATGGGAAGAGATCAATAGTTGTATTTTAGGTGGTCTTTCATTGGCTTAAGACCTTAGCCATTGCTCACCAAAGTAGGATGTAGACCATATCTTTATGGGTTATGTGAAGTCAGTTAACCTCTATCCCATGAGATCCTAAGCCCTCAAGCCACCCCACACCCCATCCCCAGTATGCTGTTCTGCACGCATGAGTATGTTAGCACATACACATACATAAATATATATATATATATATATCATCAGTGCCAAGTCTAATTTATAGAGGCCAACTGTCATACCTTTTCTAGGATCTGGTAGGTTTGAACTACCAGCCTCTCAGTTGGCAGTTGAGTGCTTCATCACTGCTTAAAATATGAAAGGACGCTTTTTTTTATCCATTTACCAGGTATATTATCAACATTGAAGATCATGTAAGAGTGTGTGTGTTTAAGTTGTAGAATAGCAACATTGGAGGTGTTTTTGAGAATCTTAGCTTAATACATAATTCTCAGACTTTAGAGTTAAGCAAATTTGTATGTTCACATTTTGGTACCAGAACTCAATGTTTTATGTAAGTATTTTGAAGTTCAATTTCTTTATTATTAATATTTATCAATAGAAACTTTTTCTGGTCTGAAAGATTTTTAGTCCAAGGTGGCACCATCTACTGGTTGTGGGGAGAATAACTTTGTTCTGGTCCTAGTTCTTTAATAGGTTGTAAAGTGCTTTCTATGTCTGCACGCAATGTTATTAGGCTTCAAGTATCTGAACAGTTTTATATATATTATATAAATCTGTTTAAACATTTTCAAGTACATTGTATATAGGATTAAATCCTTTACATTCTAGTTTCCCTTATGTGTATAAATGCAAGTGTCTGGTTGCTGACAGTAAAGGAAACAATTTTTAGGTCCTAATAAAACTTTTTTTTTTAATTAGGAAACTGTTACTAAGTTTTTACCACAAGCTTCAACCAGAGAAAATATTCTGCACAGAACAGCCTTAGCTTCTGTTCAAAAATCAGCCACCCAAACTTGCCTCAAAAAAGATACTCGAATCAAGTTATCCAGTCAAGGTGACCAGGAAGACTCATACAGTCGTCACAATCAGTTTTCAGAGGTAATTTTTGTTTTATCAATAAATTAGAAACCTGGGCCATTGATTGTGAATGGAATTTTAAAAGAAAAATCGAACTTTTTAAACTGTCAGCTAGCCTTAGATAAAGCTACTTACTGTATAATTAGTACTGCTAGAGAATATAAAGGCAGTGGGGGCTCTTTACCTTTACTAAACTACATAATAAAATTAGGAACCACCATTAGGATCAAATTAATGGCAACGCAATGATTTCTGTATTAACTGTTCATTGGGAAAAACTGATGAGTATGCATATATATATTAAAAAGCCATTTCTTTGTCATCGATGTTAATTAAATACTGCATAGGTAATAAGAAATTGTGACCTTGATAGTCTTAAGCAGTCTTGAAAAGAAGATAAACCATTGAAATGATTTTAATTCATAGTGCCCTTATAGGGTAGAATAGCACTCCTATGGGTTTTGAGGTTGTAATTCTTGATGGGAGCATAAAACTTTTATCTATCTCACATGGAGGGGTTGGTGGGTTCCCACTACTGATCTTGGGGTTAGCAGCCCAACAAGTAATTCACTATGCCACCAAGACTTCTCGCATAAGACACCCAGACCAAACTTGCTGCTGTCAAGTCAAGTTTGACTTGTACTGACCCTACAGGTCAGAGTAGAATTGACCCGGTGGGTTTCTAAGATGTTAAATCTCTACAGGAGTAGACAGCTTCTCCTTTCTCCTGCAGAGCCACTGGTGGTTTGAACTGCTGACCTCTCACATCCATTCTAGAGTAAAACCCTCTGTAGGGTTTTCATTGGCTGTGAACTTTGAGAAGTAGGTCATCAGACCTTCCAAGGTGATTCTGAGTGGTTCCTGTTCGTAGCCACATGCCTATTGGTGCCACCTAGGAATCTATAATGTGATAAGAGCTCTAAAACGAAGTAGCTGTAAAAGAATAACTCCTTGGACTAGGAAGGCATCACAGAAAAGATGACATTTATTTAAAGCAGGCATTGAGGCATGGTTAAATTCTCTGTAAAATAGGAAATGGCTATATAAACTGTTGATCTCTCTCACTCGTGCCATATTTCCTTAAGCATGGGCTTTGCCTTAAGTATAAAATCAATGCTTTGTATATGTTTTGGAGCCCTCTGGTATAGTAGTTAACACATAGTTCAAAATTACCAGTCACTCTAAGGGAGAAAGATGAGGCTTTCTACTCCCATAAAGAGTTACGGTCTCAGAAACCCACACGGACCGTTCTCCCTTGTCCTATAGGCTTGTTATGAGTCAGAATTAACTCGATGGCAGTGAGTTTGGGTTTGGATATATATTGGGAGGGGGGATGAGAGGTGAATAAGGTGAATTGAATTGAGAGTTGAAGTTCCTTACCCACTACCTTAATGTTCTTACCTCATTGTGCTTGTGTGCCCTTCTTAGCTTTATTGATTACTGAGTTTTTATGCAAAACATTTGCACACTATTTTTTTACAAATGATACAGTCCCCTTGCCTGCTCATTCTGTGTGCACTGTCTGCATAGTACTTTTATATGCACATTATATGCAAAAAATACAATACCTGTCCTTACGTATGTTTATGGATTTTTTTCCCACTTACTAGGCTGCCAGGACTTTGAAAAATAATGAGAGCCTCAAAGCCTGTGTCCGTTGTAATTCACCTGCCAAATATGATGACTATTTACAACGAGCCACCTGCAAACGAGAAAGCTGTGGATTTGATTATTGTACAAGATGTCTCTGTGATTACCATGCCTCCAAAAACTGTTCCAATGGCAAACCTCTAAAGGCCAGTTATAAAATGGGACCTCTGCCCGGTACTAAAAAAAGCAAAAAGAATTTACGGAGATTGTGATCTCTTGCTAAATCGAATGTAGCTGACCATGACAATTAGCTAGAAGGTGCTAGGTTTTAATTTATAAAAATGTACTGTGGTTTTCAGTTTTAATGTGTGTGGAAGTTTTTCCCTAGTGAATAAAGAGGGTATACAACCTCTTGAAACATTTTATTAGAATTTAATGTGAAGAAATACAGTGTTGTCACTATAGATCAGAAAACTGAAGATTCTATTAAAAGGAAAACTGGTTAGTGAGTTATTTGACCTTTGTGATTGTGAGGGTAAAACTATTGATTCAGTATTATAGTAAAGGAAGGCCAAGTAATTTTACCTGGGCAATCTTAAATCTTAATTACATTGACATATTTTATTTTGTCTTACTAAATTAATACCAAGTGAAATCACAGCTTTTGGAATATATGAATTTAAATGTCACCTTTCTTAAAACTCTTTTTTCAGTGTGTGTACCCTCTTTCAGTGTGTATCCCCAACCCCTAAAGACCTTTGTATATCCTGTTTGTTTTCCTTCTTTCTAGTCTGTTTTAATATTTTTGTGCTTATGTAAATATTTCAATATTTTTGTGTTAGGTATATGGAAATACCATATCTTTTTAAATAATCCACATATTGTACAGTATTTTTGCAAGCTGCATAGCCACCTATGTCAGTTTTCTGTGCACGCTGTGCGTGTATTATTGGTAAATATAGAAAATATTCTGTGTGTGTATATATATGTAAAAAAAACCGCTTCCTGTTATGAATAAAATTATGAGCTTCATATTGGTAACGGCTAAGTCAAAAAAGGTTAACTGTTTATAATAAACCAAAAAAAAATGGCTATTTACATGTGCCTGGATGGAGCCTTGGTGGCAGAGTGGGTTACAAGTTGGGTTATTAACTGCAAAGTCAGTAATTCATAACCACCTGGCACTCCACGATGTAGGATCTCTTGATTTGCTTCCATGAGCAAATTGTGGATCCAAGCAAATGCAATCTGTTAACCCTATCTGAGGGGTCCTAGGATTTGGAATGAACTTGATAGCACTGAGTTAGCTCAGTTGAACAAAAACCTGGCTATCTGAAAAGTAACCAAGATAAACAAACCTATAGTCATTGAGTCGTTTCTAGCCTATGTCTGCTGCAATCTACAGAAGAAGCCCAGTGCTTTGGCTGCAATGAAATCCCCCAGTCATTCCACTGGAGAAAGCAGTAGCAGTCTGCTTCCACAAAGATTACAAACTTGGAAACCCTGTGGGGCAGTTCTGTGTCGCTTGGGGTTACTATGAGTAAAAAATTGACTCCTACTCCCCTGGACAGGAAAACCTTGTGCGTGAAACAATGGGCCAATAACATCAACACTACCAGGAAGGTAGACACCTAATCAATCGAGATCAAAGGAATTTGCCTAGTGATTGAAGCTTAGAAAGGAATAGAAGTAGTGAAAGTTTGGGAAGAGTGCTGTCCAACTGTAAGGAATGCAATCAAATGTCATGAAACTGCCTTGTTGAAGGGAAAACCAATTTGCTCTGAAATTATCCAAATTACAAAAAATTAGCTGATGGCATTGAAAAAAAATGCAGGCTGCATTTGCATCTAGAAGGATATTGAATAGACGTATTTAGTTGTTCTGTGTGAAATTCCAGGTCCCATTGAGTATTTTTTTTTACTTATCCCAGTATCTTAGGAGTGCCCTGGTGGCACTGTCAGGTCAGCATTGGCAGCTAATTATTAGGTCAGTGGTTCAAACCCACCAGTGCCTTGCAGGAGAAAGATGAGGCTGTCTGCTCTGGAAAAGATTTTTTACAAAGCCTCAGAAATCTTAAATAGGGTTGCTATGAATTTAATACCTGTGGAATTTCTTTTGTGTAATATCTTATAGTGATTGAGATGGGTTTTAAAGTAACCATAAGGTGTTTCAATAGAGGAGGGTCACAGAACAATTTGAGAATTATGCTAAATGATACCCACTTAGACTAGGTTAAAATCCCAAATCACTGCCATAAATCAGTTCTGACTCACAGTAACCCTGTAGGGCAGAGTAGAACTGCTCTGGGTTCCCAAGCCTATAGATTTTTACAGGAGTACAAAGCCTCATCTTTCTCCTGCCAAGTGCCTGGTAGACTTGAACTGTTGACCTTGGGTTAACAGTCTATAAGCCACCAGCACCCCTTAGCCAATTGGTTAAACAGCCCAAAATCTACATAATAAACAAAATGTGTACAATCAAATTGTTCCTGTAGCTACTATCAGTGTTAGCACTAAAAATAAACGAGTCTAAGATAAGAACGAGTGGATTGAATTCAGACGGCTCCAAGAGAGGTGAGTGGGCCTTGAAGATCCTATGAAAGGGCTTTAAAAAAGTGTAAGGACTGTTCGACGTACCATTCAATTTAAGGTAGGGGACTTATTTGAAAGGATTTGTGGGTATGTGGCTCGTGTGCCCCTCTGCCCCTCCCCCACCATACCGCACCCTGAACCCAATGACCAGAACTCCAATAAACGAGACAGGCTACAGTCTGTGTAGTCTGGTAGGATCCCTGGTGGCATAGTGGTTACCAGTTGGGCTGCTATCCACATGGTCTCTAGTTCGAAACCACCAGCAGCTCCAGGGGAAAAAGATGGCTTTCTACTCCCGCCAACAGTTACAGTCTCAGAAACCCACAGGGGATCGCTATGAGTCGTCATTGACTCCGTGGCAGAGAGTTTGGTTTGGTTTTTGGGGTACCTAAAGAATCTATATACAGCAATATAACAATTGCTGTAGGTTCTGACTCATGAACCCAAGTTTCAGAAACAAACTACCAGGCCCTTTCTATTGTGTTGCTGGGTGGTTTTGAATTCCCAAGATTTAGGTTATCGGTTGAATGCAAACTGTGCCACCCAGGAAGCTTCTGAAGCAGCTATATAGAAGTAGAATTGATTAGAAAGAGATGGGACCAAAAAAAAAAGATGGAACCATGGCCACTGTGGTAGTTAGAGAATTTCATGTCAACTTGATAAATAGGTTATAGGGGTGGAGTCTAGTCTAACAGGTTGATTGATGCCTCCTTGTGGGCATGGCCTTCTCATGAGAACTGGGAGTTTCCCCTTGATTCTGCTATCAGAAGAGGCGGATCTCTGCATGTTCCTGCTGTTGAGACACTCAGCTGAGGAGCCACATGGGAACCCACACCAGCAGATGCTTCCTCTGCCACTGGATCCACAAGACTTTCTACCCATAAGCTTGTGATCTTCCTGCATTTGGCATTGCAATGAGTCTAAAGAGAAATTTGTAGACTAGCATTGCTAATATTGGATATATAAACTATGGGCGAATATCAGAATTACGGACTTGATCTGTACTGGGCTGGAATGTTTTCTCAATATACAATTGCTCTTTGATATAAAGCTCTTTCTTATACATATATGAATGTCCCTGGATTTGTTTCTCTAGTCAATACGGCTAACACAGTCACAATTATGGTAATGGGGTTGTCTATCATCCGAAGCTTTTTCCCCAACACCTTGGTTATCAAATTAGTTCATTCATTGAGCTTTCTGTGACTGTAAACTTGTTTGCTTTTACACAATTGTGTGTAAGTGGGATCATAGTGTTTACATTTTCTCTGACTGCTTTTACTGAATATAGTTGTTTTTGAGATTCCTCGATCTTGTGTCAGTAGAGCATTGCTTTTTATTGCAAACAGTATGCCATTCCTGATGATGGGCATAATTTGCCTTTTATCCAGTTGTGTGTGTGTGTGTGTTTCCTTTACAAATAACCACTGTCATCAGGTTGATCCCACCATTTGTCTATCAGTTTTTCATACCTTGTATGTTACTGCAATGTTGAAAGCTGGGTCTGGTATTTCAAATACCAGCAGTCACTTAAAGGAAATAGGTTTCAGCAGAGCTTCCAGACTAAGAAAAAACTACAAGGAACAAATAAACTGTTCACTGAAAATCATATGAATAGCAGTGGAACATTGTCAAATTATGAAAGCCTCATGAATAGACACAGAGCATTGCCAGATGATGAGCCACTCGGGTTAGAAGGCATTCAAAAGATGACTGAAGGAAAGCTGTCATCTCAAAGTAGAGTTGACCATAATGGCGTGGGTAGAAAAGCCTTTGGGAGTAAAAGTCTTCAGGAAATTCATTTGGCTAAATGGGGCCTGGCTCAAAATGAGAAGAAACAGTGCAAACATTTATTAATTATTGGAACTTGGACAGTCCATAGTTGGAATCTAGGCATCTTGGAAGTTCACAGAAATGAAATGAAAAGCATAAACATTGATATTTTAGGCATCAGTGATCTAAAATGGACTGGTATTGTCTATTTTGAATCAAAAAATCATGGTTTACTGCACCAATTGGTAGCATCATGATAGAGAAAAGGTTGAAGTTGTCAAGGATTTCATCTTGCTTGGATTCATAATCAATAGTCATGGAAGAAGCAGTCAAGAGATCA
>NW_022107431.1:15315779-15325044 GCF_000313985.2 Echinops telfairi
GTGAGGATGGCACAGGACCTGAAAGTGTTCATTCTGCTACGTAGGGGCGCTTTGTGTCAGAACTAACTCAACAGCACCTAACAGCTACTTGGACTGCTGTGTTAGTCTGGGTAGACTACAGAAACAAATCCATGAAAACACGTGTATAAGAGAGAGATTTATATACAAGAATAATTGAACATTGAGAAAGCATCCCAGTCCAAGTCCATAAGTCCGATATTAGCCCATATGTCCGATACCAATCTATAAAGTCCTCTTCAGACTCATGAAGCACATGCCATGATGCCAAATGCAGAATGATCACCTGCCAGTGGGTAGAGTCTTTGGATCCAGTGGCATTGTAAGCATCTCAGTGCTTCTCTGGCTTCAGGGGTCTGGTTACATCAGAGTCCATGTGGCTTGTCTTCTGCAATGTCTCCCAGGGAGTAGCAGAGAGAGAAGTCTCTTCCGCCTCCAAGGAGGAAGTACCAGATTTCCCAGAATCCTCAGGAGAAGGCCATGCCCATACAGAAGTCTCATTGGCTACCTCCAGATTGACAGCCTAGACTCTACCCTTACACTCTTGATTCTTAAATTGATACCAGATTAGGTGACTACCACAACTGCCAAAAGGACAAACAAATCTGTCTTGGAAGAAGTAAAACCAGAATTCTCCTTCGAAGCAAAGATGGCGAGACTTTGTCTTGTGTATTTTGGATATGTTATCAGGAGAGATCAGTTCCTGGAAAAGGCCATCTTGCTTGATAAAGTAGAGGGGCAGCAAAAAGGAGGAAGGCCCTCAAGAATGTCTGCAACAATGTACCAGAGTATGATTAATCCTGAGTTTCAGAGACAATCCTCATGGAAGCAGACAGCCTTTGCTTTGGGAGCTCCATGGATAGTCCACTGGGCCACCAGAGCAATGTGTGACCGTTGGTCTGCAAACCAAAGGTTGAAAGTTCAATCCCACCAGCAGCTGTGAGGGAGAACAGCCTTGGAAAACCTACATGGGGTCTCTATGAGTCAGAACTAGCTCTATGGTAGTGGGTTGTATTGTACACTAAGAAGCACTGGTAGCACATTGGCTTAAGCGCTCAGCTGCCATCTGAAAGATAGGATATTCAAATCTACCAACCATTCAGTGAGTGAAAGATGCTTCATTAAAGATTACATCCTTGTAATCTTTGGATTACAAGCCTATGGAGAAATTCTGTTCTGTCCTACTGAGTTTATACAAGGCAGAACCAATCTAATGGCATTAGAGTACACTAAAATCCATATCCTCCTTACTACCTAAAAATAAGTTCTAAATATGGAGATGAGAGGGCATTGGCTAGATAAAATAAGAAGTGTGGCTCATCAAAATAGGCTTGGAGGTTTCCTACAGGCCCTCTTCTACTCTTTATTCCACCTCTGTCCGCCCCGTGTCCATCCTGCCTTCCAAACCAACAAGTAGCTATTGTGCCCAAGCCAACCCTGTAAATTCATTGTTCTAGAAGTCATGAATCCCAGACATTCTAGCGGCCACAATAAAGTTGATGTTACAGCTCTTGATAGCAATAAATTCCTGAGAAGATGTAGGATGGATTCTTGGTCTTGCTTTTTGGCATGCTGACAAATACTTTTAAGCTAATGTTAAATATTGTTGAGTTGGTAGCCACCCTGTGCACACCAGAACGAAACACTGCTGGTCCTGCGCCATCCTGAGAAGTGTAATGATGTTTGGGTCAATCCACCGGTTGAGTATCTTCCTCTTCTTTTGATGCTCCTCTCCAGCGATGTCCTTCTCCATCGACTGGTCTCTCCTAACAACATGTCCAAAGTATGTGAGACCAAGCCCCACCACCCTTGCTCCTGAGGAGCATTCTGACTCTACTGCTTCCCAGGTTGAATTTGTTTGTTCTTTTGGGAATCCATGAGACTTTCAAGATTCTTCACCAGCACCGTAATCCAAATGCATTGATTCTTCTTTGGTGCAACTTATTCTTCAAAACATTCTTGCTTTTCAACACTTTAAAGAGGTCTTGTGCAGTAGATTTACCTAATGCAACTTGTGTTTTGGTTTCTTTACTACTGTTTCCATGCATGCTGCTTGTAGATCCAAGCAAGATAAAAATCCTTGACAGCTTCACCCTTTTCTCCATTTGTCATGATGTTACCTATTGGTCTATTGTGAAGATTGTGGTCTTCTCTGCACTGAGTTGTAATCTATACCGAAGACTGCAATGCTTTATCTTCATCAGCAAGTGTTCCAAGTCCTCCTCACTTTCAGCAAGCAAGGTTGTATCACCTGCATAGCTCAGGTTATTAATAAGTCTTCCAATTCTGATGCCACATTCTTCCTCATATAATCCAGATTCTCTGATGATTTGCTCAGCATATAGATTGATTTGGTATGGTGAGAGGGTCCAACCTGGTGCACACCTTTCCTAATTTTAAACTGCGCAGTATGCCCTTGTTCTATTCGCACAACTCTCTCTTGATCCATGCACAAGTTCCTCAGGAGCACAATGAAGGACTCTTGAGTTCTCATTCTTCTCAATGTTATCCACAGTTTATGATGGTCCACAGCCAAATGCCTGGGAAAAAAGGGGTAATTCTAATATTTGCCCCTGGAGATTTCCATGTGGCTGGCAGAGTGTCACCCAGGACTTTGCTGTGTGTCGCCAGATGAGTGGGGTAGATGTTGCATTTTGCCACTTGGAATATTTTGCAGAATTTTTTTGTCTTAGCCCTGAAGGTGTTTCCTACCATTTTTACAAACTTTTCAAGAGCTTTCTCTTTCTTGCACTTACTTTCCTTTTCTGTTCATTCTTTGGGTTTCCACCAGAGGGCAGAATGAACCCAGCTAATACACGGTTAGTGCTGACATTTCCAATAGCAGCATTTGGTTCTGACTTTGTAACCATGCTACAAGACAGTAAAATTTACCCATAGGGTTTCCACACCTGTAAACCTTCTAAGACAGACACATCTTTCACCTGCGGAACATCTGATAGGTTCAAACCTCAAACTTTTTGGTTAGCAGCCAAGTGCTTTCACTACAGCACCATCAGGTAGCCTTTCTTATAAAGACTACAGCCTAGGAAATAAGAGTACTTTTCCTTTTTAGTTGTCATTCAAGTATCCTACTGTTGATCATTCTACTCTTAAAAACCATCCGGGCATTTATCTTGTGCTTTACCTCCTGAATAATAAGAGATATTTAGTGTCCTGTCCCTTGATATCCCAAGGCATTAATGTGATGTTGATGACAATATTAAGCAACCAGATGCTTTGCATCTATCTGTTCAGGCATGAGATATTTGAAGAGATAAATCAAAACTAATCACTTTTAATCTTTTTTTAAATCTGGAACTTATTATAACACTGACATTAGACTATACAATCATTCACTCATTTTTTTTAGCAAGTATTAATTCCACCTAACCACATACGAAGTATTCCATCCTTTCAGGAATATTTAGCCCATAAAGCTATGCTACTTCAATGGAGCCTGATATTGAGAAGAATAGTTTAACTCTAAGCACACTCACAGAAGTATGTTGTGGTAGAAATGCTATACTAGGTGTATCTCCTCCAAAAGCACATACAAGTTGGCAGTTCATTTAACAGTTACACCTATATAATATGAACCTATAATTCTACCCCAATGTATACATCCAAAGACTTTTTTAAAAGTACTCAAATAAGTACATGTAGAGTTATGTTCATAACAGTATATTCACAATAACCCAAAGATGGAAAACTCCCACGTATTCCCCAGCAGGTGAATAGATTTTTAAAATGTGGCTTATACATACAATATTATGGAACAATAAAATGGATTGAAGCACTGATACACATTACAACTTTCATAATATCATGGTAACTGAAAGAAGGTAGGCACGAATGAGACACATTAATGATTCCACTTACATGAACTATCCAGAGCAGATAAATCCATAGAAAAAGAAAGCTCATTGATGGTTTCCAGGGGATGGAAGAATAAGAGGAACGGAATGAGAGTGTTAAATATGTAAGGAGCTAAATTTTGTAATGATGAAAAATTGGGGGCAAGAGATGCTGGTGGTGTTTGCACAGCATTGTGAATATAGTAAATACCACTGAATTATTCATTTTAAAACTTAATTTTATGTTATGTAGATTTCATAGCATTAAATTATTTCTAATGGTGTGCAAAAGGATATCACTTTAGTACTTTGAAAAGATGTGGCAGAATAGTGATGAGATAATTAAGCGTCTTCCACTATTAATGTGCAGATTGAACTTCCTTTTGAAAGTACATGTATCCTAGGAAATTTCATCTTACTAAATTTTAAAAAATGAATTAATGATCTCTTACTACCTCCTCCAAACATGCTTCCTATCTTGGCAAATGACATCATATAATATGTAGTATAAACATCAAGGGGTAACCCAAGAATTGCCATCATACTTGGTTGCCTCCATTCAACTGTTGATTCTTTGTTTATTCCTCTGGATATCCATTTCCAGCATCTGTGTTTGCCTTCATTATAGCTTCAAATATATTATTTACATTCTATCTTTCTTCTTTCTTAGTTGCTGCCATCTCCCCTGTGATAGTTAGGGGTTTTGTGACAACATGGCTCCCGTAGGAACATGTGGGTGGAATTTAGCCTGTCAAGAAGGTGAAAGCTTGATTGGAGGGTGACTGAAATAAATGGCCCTCTTTCTCCCTGGTGATTGGACAAGAACATTGCTGCCTGAGCTAGTCCTTTCCCTCAGCCTTATGCTGTGCTACCTGTGGGCCAAGCTAACCTGTGGATCTTGTCACTGTGCCATTCATCACTAGAGCTTGAGACTCCATCTGGACCTGCTATGCCAGTGGTTCTCAATCTGTGGGTCGCAAACCCTTTGGCGGTTGAACAACCCTTTCACAGGGGTTGCCTAAGACCATTGGAAAACACATTTCCGATGGTCTTAGGAACCAAGACACCGCCCCTCTATCCGTCTCCAGGTGGGTCTGCCCACATGCAGATATGCCCACATACAAGTATATCCGGCATGAAGATTGACCCATGCTACACCATGATTCCAGACAAAATTTCATTTATTTGTCATTAGAAATAAATATTTCACAATATATAATTACATGTTGTATTTGTGATTAATCACTATGCTCTGAGTATGTTCAATTTGTAACAATGAAAATACATCCTGCATATCAGATATTTACATTAAGATTCATAACAGTAGCAAAATGACAGTTATGAAGTAGCAACAAAAATAATTTTATGATTGAGGGTCACCACAACATGAGGAACTGTACTAAAGGGTCACAGCATTAGGACGCTTGAGAACCACTGCTCTAAGGGGTAGTTTTATCTTATTCCTAGAGCTGCCATGAAGTAAAGTCGGAATGGACTCATTGGCATAGAAAAATGTGTAAGTGAATGGAGTCCTTGGGTAGTCAGAATGATTAATGTATTTGACTGCTAACTAGAAGTTTGGAAGTTCAAATCCAACCAGAGGTGCATTAAAAAAAAAAAGCCAACTTCTGAAAAAATCATCCATTGAAAACCCTGTGGAAACACATGGAACCACCTTGAGGTGGAGTCGATTTGATGGTAACTAGGATGTAAGTGGGAGCTACTATGGAAGGTTCATGAGAAGGTCAATTCTACTTAAGTGGCATTACCTGGAAAGCATCAAAGTATTGAGAGCCACTTAGTGAGTAATTGTGTGGTGTTGGCTGTGTGCCAAAACCCTTAAATCAATTACTTCCATGACTGGACCTGTAAGGGAGAAACCTATGCCCATTTGTTCATTGATCATCCCAAGCGCTAGAACAGTTCCCGGCACGTTGTAGCTACTCATTAAATCCATTGTACATGAATGGAAGGACATTTGTATCAACCCTTGCCTTCAAACAAATAAATGGGCTCTGGGAATGGACGTAACCTGCCCAGGATCATATAATAAGTGGAGTCTCTTGTACCTCTGTCCAGATCTCTCTGATTCCAATGTCTATCTATTTTCTTCCCACGGTGTTTTTTGTTGTTGTTGTTGTTGTTGTTTTTAAACTCCAAGAGAGGTTGGAAAGGGTTTGAGGACTCCTAATCTTTCAACCACTCAACAGGAAGAATGTAACACATCCAACCCTGCAACACTATGACTATTACATTTCCAGGATACAACTGAAAGATGGTACTTAGCAGAAACACCAACACAATGAATGAATTATACTTAATTACTTGCAAACAAGTCTAGCAAATATGCCTAACTCACACTCTCCCTAAGGCATTTGGCAATCTATTTTCCATACCTAAAATAAGCAAAATATTTTTAAAATTAATTTAAAAAATCTGTCTTCTGGCAAATTCACACTTAGGAAGGTACAGTGGCTTGTTCAGAGTTAAGTGCTCAGCATAGCTTTATGGAATGCCTGCGTGCGAGAAGGAATGGAAAAGAATAAGTCTGAGTATTCAACTCCTTGGTACGCAACTTGCAACTTGCGACTTGCAGTCCACTGGCCACTGCATGGGCATCCCCTGACTACTTGCTTGAAATGCAGAGTGTCATCCAGTCACCAACATCTGAGTGAGACCCCCCAGGTGATTGAGAAACACATGCATCAAAGTTAAAGAAGCATTGCTCTGTGTGGTTAATAGTGGAATTATTTTTAGTGGAAGCATTTTTCTGCGTGGTTAATAGTGAAAGCAAATGATTGACTCTCAGGAACTCATTATTTAGTCTTATTACACAGGTTCAAAAAGGAAAGAGCTGGAAGAAAATATGTACTCGGTACCATAAAATTCTAAAACATTTCAGATGTGGATGGGTAAGAGAGGGCCAACTTGTGACTATGTTAACCCCTGGAAATGACAAACTTCTTTTGTCGTTTTAGGGACTTGTCGATTTAGGTTTCTTCCATTTTACAAAATGATTTCTTGTGTGGATAACTTGTATGAAAGGTTTGATTTTGCTTTATTTATGGGCTTCCATAGCCTGAAGTCATTTTATTGTCAATGTTACTCTTGTGCTATACTTACGAATCATCAAGATGTGTTTCTTCAATCCACGGTGGAGGTGGGTAGGCAAGCTACAAATTATGAAACTGTCATTCTCTGTGACAGATGCCTCATGCTAGGTTATAAAATTTTCTGTCTTTGAAAAAGCTAAGATAGTGGCAATACTATATATGGGTTTCAGTTACATGGAAATATATTGTACAAAGTTTCTGCATAGTACATTATCACAGTATACATGTATGCATATACATCTATAGATATGTGAGTGGTACTATATATATCTGTATTTTATACATTACGCCTTTTATGTTGTGTGAATTTTATCAAATATATAATTTATTTTTATTTTTCAAATATTGGTACTCATAATACTCTATTATAGTAGAAATGTATATCTGTCTTTTGTAAATACTTTTTGTGTGTGAGCCAATTCAACCTAAAAAGGTGTACAGTGTTTTGACAGCAATTTCATTAATCAGCTGTGCAAAATTATAACATGGAAAATTTCACTAGAATTACCATGGAGAGTTTTTATCTTTTTAGTAGTCAACCATATCTGTCTAATCTAGAATTTTGAAAATTATTAGAAGTAACAATGTGAATTACTTATTCATACTAGAATAATCGTAATAATTAAAAATTGAAGTAAAGAAATTTTCTCCAGTGAGGAAGTGATTCACAAATTATCTGCATATATGTTTCCTAACTAAAAAATTGAAATCTTTCATCTACATGAATCTGATTCTTGTCCTTGGCGAAGTCACCTATGCCTTTCCCAGACCTGAAATACATTCTGCAATGAGAAATCTAGGCATTGGTCAGCCGTTCAAACACAGCGGTTGCGTTGCAGGAGAAAGATGATACTAGCTACTCTCCCATAAAGACTTCGTCTCACACCCCACCTCGGCTTGTTGTGAGTCAGCATTGACTAGATGGCAGTGAATTTGGTTGAGTTTATTACGATGAAACCTTTTTAAAAATTATTTCTGAAATTCCCTCAAAGACTCTAAAGGATCCTGGATTCCCCCCACCCCCCACTCCCTGTATTTTTCCATAAATGTGCGCAGTCATGGACTTTCTGGCTCTAGTGGCTGGTACTTGAGGAGCCCTGGTAGCCTAGGGGTTATGCCTTAGGCCAGAGTCACAAGGTCAATCATTGAAGACCACCAGCTGCTCTATGGGAGAAACACAAGGCTTTCTACTCCTATGAAGTGTTACAGCCTCGGAAACCCACAGGGGCAGTTCTAGCCTGTCCTATGGGGTCGCTATCAACTCCATGGCAGTGAGTGTTTTGTTCTTACTTCAAAATCCGATTGAAGAAAAACAATGTTAATTGGCGGTTTACGCTTTTTGATCGAAAGGGAAAGAAACAAAATGGCGTCATTGGCTGCTGCGGTGCCTTAACCTACCTGGGGCTTACTTCAATAAAGCCGGGGCTGGATCCTGCTGAACTGATTCTGCACTTGCTTGTGACGACTCGCTCATGCCCTACAGCTAGTGACTGCACAGCATCAGAGAGCCCGCAATGGAGGTGCTTCCCTGCTTCTGGAAACCCCGGGTATTGTAACCAAGTGGGAGAATTCCCTCCATCATAATTGTTTCCATGATTATCATGAAGAAATACTTATGAGGCATAATTTAAGTTATGTTGCAGTATGTTACCGTTTCATTCTATTTGAAAATGGTTTCAGTGAATGATGGAATTCATTGTCAAGATCCTGGTCTGAGGCTTCAGTGTCAGTAGGAAAAAGAAAGGCATGCTGTGGTGCTGTGGTCTGTTGCCTGGTAAGCATAATCCGCAGGAATTTGGTTTCTAAGGATGGCTAAGTAGAGAGCATTTCAAAGGGATACTTAGCGATAGATTTTTCATAATATTAACCACCTCTTCAGTAGGTAACTACTGCCATCAAGTTTAGTTCTGCTCCATCCTACGCACTCACTGTGACTGCCCCATAGGGTTTCCAAGACAGTCGTTCTTTATGGACGCCACATATTTCTCCTATGGAGCAACTGATGGGTTAAAGCATTGATCTTTCTTTTAGCAATTAAGCTCTTTAACCATGGCACTACCGGGGACTTCTGGGGGGAGTAAAATTAGTATTTTCACCAACATCAATACCATTGTGATCACTTCTCAATTAGACTTCCCTGCTCCCAGTTCCATCTAATCTCACCTAGTGCAAGCGTTATATTTTACAAAAATAATCAGATAATGTGCTAGATGCTTCTGAGGAATAAAAATAATCTTAGAAGAAATCTTAGAAGCAAATCATCTATCAAAGATGATAGAT
>NW_022107431.1:15325144-15341399 GCF_000313985.2 Echinops telfairi
GATAGATAGATAGATAGATAGATAGATGGATGGATGGATGGATGGATGGATGGATGGATGGATGGATGGATGGATGGATGGATAGATAGATAGATAGATAGATAGATAGATAGATAGATAGATAGATACCTGCAATCGACCTGACTCATGGCAACCTTTTGTACAACAGAACAAATAAAGCCTTGTCCTGTTTCAGCCTCAATATTCCTGGCATGTTTGAGTCCATCCCTGTGACCACTCTACCAGTTGACCTCACTGAGAATCTCGTTAGCTAGTCCTCTGCTTCACTAAAGACATTGTTTGTTGTTGATAGATGCCATCAAGTCAGTTCCGTCTGACTCATAGTGACCTACGTTCATCAGAATGAAACATTGCCCAGCCCTGCGCCATCCTCACAATCGCTTCTATTGTCGCAGCTCCTGTGTTAATCCACCATGTTGAGGACCTTCCTCTTTTTTGCTGCGTTCAACTTTACCAAGCACAATGTCCTTCTTCAGGGACTGGTCTGTCCAGACAATATGTCCAAAGTATGTAAGATGAGATCTTGCCATTCTTGCCTCTGAGGTACACGCTAGCACCAAATATGAGGCTTTAAAACGTTCGTGGAAAAATGGACTTGAAAGATAATGGAACTTTCCCATGCGCCTTTTGACACTCAGAAATACGTGAGCCACGCAGGTAGGTTCAACCCAATGACAACCAGGTGGTTGTGCCCTCAAAGAGACTCCAACCCACTGGCAGCCGTAGGAGAAACTCAAGGCTGGCCTGATGGTTGGAAAAGCTGGGTGGCTGCTTGGGCCACTGTGCACATTCTGCTTGGTTCTGTGGTCTGTTGGCATGCTCTTGACATTTTTGGTAATTTAATTTTTAACCCATGTTTTATATGTGAATTCTGATTAGACAGCCCTGACTCGGTACTTCCTTAAACAGATTTAAAAATGAACAAAAAACCCCAACATTTTCTGCAACTTTTCTAATTTTCCATGGGAAGGCAGATTTCAATGACTAGTTTTTAAGCCCTGGTAAGCAGATGTTTGGGTTCAGATCTAGCTACACTCGAGTTATATATGCCTTCCAGTTTAATTTTTAGGAGCCAATTTTAGTAATTTGTATTAGAATTTACTGACTAACACATTAGGTTTCTCCAAGACTCTCTGTCTTTGGAGTTTTATACTTTGATTTTTTTCTGTTCACTTTAGGAATTATTTTATTTTGTGTTTTTCTATCTTTATTGTTGGTTTCTATTTTTCAAGGTAGATATCAAGTCATTAATTTTCAGTCCTTATTTTCTATTTTGACATTATCAATTAGGGCCATACAATTCCTTCCTTATAATAACTACATCACTTGTAGACCATATAAAAGCATACAGTGCAATTCTTCTATTAAATTAGTAGATATTATTTTTACTGCCATCCCATTCTATTTTAGGATCCCCATTATGATTTTTTTAGAGTAATAAATTGCTTACACATAAAGGCCCATCAATGTATAAGTGAACAGAGTTTGGGCTCTATCTTTTTGCTCTGGAATTTTCAGCTTATTTTGCTGTAGTTAGAAAAGGTGAGATTTTCTGGATTGGTTTTGATATTGATACATGATCTATTTTTGTAAATGGTTTGTATTTGCTTTCAAAGTATATGCATTCTCTAATTGTTAGGGATAGATTTATATGTGTGCTTCTTACCTGTATTATTTAAACCTTCTATTTCTATATTCTGTCTATAGTTCATTTATATCTCCTGAAGCTAGGTTGTTTTGGGCATATAGCCTCAGCTTTTGGGTTTTCCTTGCAAAATTTCCCTTTTATTAGTGTGTTGTTGGTAAGTGCCATCAAGCTGGTTCTGACTTATGAGCAACAGGAGAAAACACCGCCCTATCCTTCTCATATTATTTGCTCAATGTACAGATGGAAAGGACAGAGCCCCTGATACACACTTCCTAATTTTAAATCATGCAGTCTTCCCTTGTTCTGTTCTAATGAGTGCTTCCTGGTCTGTATTCAGGCTCTGCGTGAGCACAATGCAGTGTTCTAGAATTCCCAGCCTTCTTATGTTATCCATCACTTATTTTTCACAGTCCACACAAATGAATGTATTTGTATAGTCAATAAAGCAGAAGTGAAGATGTTTCTACTATTCTCTACATTCAGCCAAGATACATTTGATGTCAGTAATGATATTGTTTGTGCAACATTCTCTTCTGAATCCCATTTGAATTTCTGGTAGCTCCCTGTGCATGTATGGCTTCATGTGTTGTTGAATTGTCTTAGCAAAATTTTACTTGCAGGTAATATTAATGATATTGTTCAATAATTCTCTAATTATGTTGGATCACCTTTCTTTGGAATGGCTACAAAAATACTGATTTTTTTCCCAGTAGTTGTCCAGGTAACCATCTTCCAAATTTCATGGCAGAGCTAAGTGAATGCTCCCCTTGCTTCAGCAGCTCACTGAAATTTTTTAGCTATTTTATCAATTCTTGGAGTCTTGTTTTGGGGTAATGCCATCAGTGCAGCTTGGGCTGCTTCTGTCAGTAAAATACGTTCTTGATCACATATACTCACTCTTTAAAGTGGTTGAATGTCGATAAGTTCTTTATCATTTGAGTCACTCTGTGTATTCTTCCATCTTTTTTGGATGCTTCCTGTATCATTCAATATGTTTCCCCCCAAAAAATCCTTCATTATTACAACTCAAGACTTGAACTTGGTCTTCAGTTCTATCCATTTTGAGAAATACTGGGTGTGTCCTTCTGATTCCAGATCTTTGCATAGTTCATTATATTACTTTGCTTTGTTTTTCTTGATCGTCATAGTGTAGTATATTCATATTTGTTAATGTATGTTAGTCTCAAAATTTCCTCTGGTAGTAGTTGAGCCATATCAGGTTTCCTTTGCTTAATATTTGCCTATATACTTAATTCTATCCTACTCCTGGCACCTTTTCTGTACCATTTTGTTTTAGGAAGATTCCTTCCATCTGAGGAGCTCTGGTGGCACAGTGGTTAAAACACTTGACTACTAATTTAAAGTTCAGTTGTTACAACACACGAGCTCCACAAGAGAAAGAAAATGCACAGCCTTGGAAACCCTATGGGGCAGTTCTACTCGGTCCTACATGGTTGCTGTGAGCTGAGATGGATTTGATGGTAGTAGGTTTGGTTTGTTGGTCATCTGTGTGGAAGCTGATCACCCGGCCTGTCTTCCTCGGTGCCTCTAAGTGGGTTTGACCAGCTAACTTTTAGTTTTGTAGTAGAGTACAAACCATGTATCCACCCAGGGATTTTAATCTAATCACACTGACTTCCTTTGGGCCCGAATTTGTATGACATATTTCTAGTGCCCCCCCTCTCCATTTTGCTTTCAAAAATTTATGGTTCTACATTTTTATATTATATATATATATATACATATATATATACATACATATACATACATGTAATAAGCAGTATGCTTGAGTGTGTGTCAGTCAATGAAGTGTGAGAATCTTTGTCGTTAACTGTTCCATTTAGTTCACTTTCATTTCATGCAGTGCCAGGCATGCTTTAGTTTCCATGCACCATCCTCTTATTTACTTCCTGCTTATTTCTTGTAGTTGAATATTAAAGCAATGAGCTCAAACCATCCACCAATGTGAGACTAGCATAGCACAGACAGTGTTTCATTCTGGAATACAGGAGGTGTCCATGAGTTAGAACTGACGTAACATCAACTAACAACAATAATAAGTGTAACTAAATTTTCTTAATTTTTTTCCAACTATACAGCCATATATATCTGACTTATCTGTCATGAGATTTTCCCCCCTCTTCTTTCAGAAATGACAATAAATATGGCAATTATTGAGTGGCTTAGATAAGTAAAGGAGCCCTCATGGCTCTCTCAGGTAAGCTTTGGGCTCCTAACCATAAGGTTGGTCATTCAGATCCACTACCTTCTCCTCAGGAGCAAGATGAGGCTAAATGCTTCTGAAAAGATTGACAGCCTTGGAAACCCTATTTAGGTTTGCTGTGTGTCACAATCGACTTGCAGGCCATGGGTCTATAGTATTGGCACTAAGCTAACTTTCATAGTTCAGACTCCTTCAGTCCATATAAGCTCTTAATGCTCCCTCAGTGCCCCCTTTACATGTTATATTTACTGCCATTTTGCAAGTGACTAGCCTGGTCCTCACAGAGGTTAAACAACTTAAACTAAAGTCTATCAAATTCCCAAATCTGTGTCCTTGGACTTCAAGATGCATCGCTCCTTCAACAACTCAGCTACCATTGGGCACCCAGGACCTTTGAGCCTTACACTAGCCCTTCTAGGCTTTCTGCATCTAAAATTATTTTCTCCGGACAAGTTCCACTAGTAAACATTATCACACATTTAGGTTAAAGTATCATGTCATTAGAGAATTCGTATTTTCGGCCTTATCCCTAAGTGAAGTAAAACAGTACATCTTGCGGAACACATTCACAAGTGGTCAGAAGATATTTTGGGAGCAGGAAGCTTGCTGATGCCTCTGAAGTCAGGCCCTACAGACTGCTCATCTCCTTTCTCTGCCTCTAAGCCTGACCTTTGTAAGGATTATCGGCTTCTTTGCTCTCCACTCCTGGAGCTGTGATTGCCTCCTCAGATGGAAAACAAGAAAAGGAACTAACGCTACAAATGATGCAATAGTGAGTCAGCTGAAGACAATGATAATGCACTTATTCCCAGATGACAATTATGTATAGCATAAACTGTCCTTCATCAAATGCAGGATGTGAACAAGGGTTAGTAGTCTTATATTGATTTTTCAAAAATCACATTTTTCAACATAGTTCAGAAGGTTTTGATTTTTTGGTTGTTTTGTTTTTTTAAAGTAAGATAGATGATATGAGAAAGGGATGGGATTAGATACCATATTTCAAACGTAATTTAGCATAGTGTAACTGGCTTCCTGGTAATAATTATCTTTTTTGATTCATACATATAAGCATTGGTGATCAACTTAGGGGAAGTAGTATTACTTCTCTTTTTTCCCCTGGTTGTCTTTTGTCCTTTTTGTATTTATCTAAAGGTTGGAGGAGAAAGAGAAAGTTTACTGAAGGGGAAGCTTTGAAAAGAAGTCCCAGGGGACCTTAGCTAGTCTAAAAGCTGGTTGTCATGTTTATACCAAGTTTATCTAGTAATTACAATTACTAGCAATTATATCTAGTATTTATCATTGCTTTAACAAGAGTTCTTTAAATTATTTAAAAATGGGTTAATTATAACCTTTTGCTTTGTGACTGTTGATGTAATAGCTTTGATAGGGCACAAATACTACTAACTGGAAATAATTGATGATTTTGAATAGTGAGCACATTATTAAAAATGATGGATTTATTCAAGCATGTTGAATAATGCAAGCATGAATGAGATGTGCATATTATTATAAGATATTATCGCTTTGAACAATTTGGTCCTTAGTTATCACCAGAGCTAAAAGGGAAATAAAATGATACATTTTAGAAAACTCTAATTTTCTTACTGTTTTATGACTATAATGCAAAATCAAAGTTAATGATTAAATAATTTTATTTACTATTGTTAATGTGCTCATTAATATTTAGTAATTAATAATGAAAGTCATAATTAATGAATAGGGATGAAATCCTACATATTATCAATTGGCAACCTGCAAAGCAGATTAAAATATCTAACAATCCAACCAAATAGATTCTGTCTTTGTTCTTGTATTTTGAATATACCATTGTTAAAAAGGTATAATTTCCAGTTACTAGAAGCTCCTATTTATGTTTAAAATGTTCTGATGACACTAAAATAAATAGAGTTGAAAATTTCAGGCCAAAAAAGATATTAAATTATATATAAACCATTAGAAAATACTGCAGGGTCATTATCAGGAAGATTATTAGCTGAATGCAAATTAACCTTTGCAAAATGGTTGAAAATACAGAGAGCTGTGAAAAAGTAGCCTAAAGGGAGTTCAAGATTATTTTCTGATATTATGTATTAATCACTCATCCATTCAAAGGTTTATTTTACACAAGATGCTAGAGTATTAAACCAAAAATCAAACCCACTGCCATCCGTCTTGATTCCAACTAGGAGCAATCCTGCAGGACTTACAGGAGCAAACAATAGTTCCATCTTTCTCCTGCAGACTTGGCTGGTGGGTTTGAACCACCAACCTGTGGTTGGCAGCCCAACACAACCCACGGTGCCACCAGACTCTGCTAGGCATTAAGAGTTCATCTGGAAAGAAGTCCAATATGGGTCTTGCTTGTACAGCACCTACAGCACAGGGTCTGCTGAGGAAAACAGAGAGGTAAACAGGGATCAGAAAGGGTGATTCACTTGCTAGATCATCACCATTCCCACCAATCATGAGTAGATACATCAGGGAGACTGAACTCAGTGCAAGGAACCCTGGTGGCCTTGTGGTTACCCATTGGACGAAGCCACCAGCCGCTCCAAAGGAGAAAGTTGGGGCTCTCTGTCCTGTCCCATAGGGTCACTGTGAGTCGGCATCGCCTTTAAGACAGTGAGAAAAGAATCCCAGCCAGAGGAGGGTTGGTGGAGATTGAAGGGAAAGTGAATATTGAAGCTAGCTAACTGAAAGACAGGGAATGTGACTGATGCATGGGCAGTCTATTCAAAGACCCAAAGACAAAAAGGAAAATGTTGGTTAATAGGAAATAAAAGAGACACAGACTCTCTGAAACACATTCCTGTTGACAAGCCACATGGAGCTACACTGATGGAACCAGAGCCCTGGAGCTAGAGGAGCCACGTGGAGACCCACGTCAGTGCTGAGATGCTTTCACTGCCACTGGATCCACAAGTCTGGGCACATTAAGCTATCTCTATGATGAAACTAGGCAATAATGACAGTAAGGAGTATAGCTTTAATGTAATACTGCTACATGTATATGGTTAGGCTTCCAGGTTGTTGGTCATGAAAAGTTGGACCTTTGGGACAATTTCAAGAGCAGAAAAGCAGTTTGGTGTGGAATTCGTGGTCTGGGCTATGTGATGGCTGAGGAAAGGATGCTTGTCTGGGAAGGAGTGTGAATGAGGGCGTGGGAATGGGAAGGCATAGGCGTGTTCAGAGGAATGACAGCCTAGTGAAGAATCTGGCCTGGGGATCTATTAGAATATTAAATTCATGTAAGACTGATTGTGAAAGCATTTGACAGCTGAGTAAGTGGTCTGGGTAGCCAGAGAAGGAGACAGGTAGATTGGTGTGTTAGACCGGGTAGACAAGGGAAACAAATTTGTAGACACTCATGTGTATTAGAAAGAGCTTTATATACAGAGTAATTGTATATTAAGAACACATCCCAGCCCAGTCCAGATCAAGTCCATAAGTCCGATATTAGCCCATATGTCTGATACCAGTCTGTAAATTCCTGTTCGGACTCAGGCAATACATGCCATAATTCAGAGAGCAGGAAGATCACAAGCCAGTAGGTGGAGCGTCTTGTGTATCCAGTGGTGGTGGAAGCATCTCAGCACCGACATGGGTCTCCATGTGGCTCCTCCAGCTCCAAGGCTCTGGCTGCATCAGCGTAGCTCCATCAGGCTTGTCATCAGGAATATCTCACCAGGGAGAGTGTGTATCTGGCTTCCAGTGAACTATTTATGTCCTTCAAGCTGTGACCTAATTGACAGGCTAGACTCCACCCCTTCACAAGTTGATGGGAGATTATGTAACTGCCACAATTGGCATCGATGATTGCGTGCAATCGTGTGGTTGTTCCAAGAAAACAGCCAGGGGAGATGGACTCTATGCAGAAATCCTGCATGCACACATGTCCACACAAACAGAAGAAGAAAGAGAGCGAGACGCCAAACCTTCCTTTAAAAACATTCAGATAGTAAGATACCTCAGTGATTCTCACTATTTGCACATGTAAAAAATAATTTTTCTTCCCCTTGAGCAAAGGGACTCTTGTACATCTGATATCCACTAATCATTCAATTCTGGCCACTGTAACATTATCATGCACTAAATATTGATCTAAGGGTAAAACACAGGATAGGCTTTAATTTTCTGTAAAATAGCAGTATGGATAAGGTACAAATCTCCACAACCACCCTCCACTTTCTCATATTACCTATTTAGTATCAAAAGATATAGGGTTCATACCAGAGGCCCTATTGCTATATAAAGAGTGCTTCCTACATGCAGAGCAAATGGTTTTCTAAGCATCTTCACGAGATGGACCCTGATTTCTTTTTGGATTATCTCAGAGACTGAGCTTCAAAGGTGATGTGGAGTCTGGCATTCCAAGTACCCAAGTCAAATGCCACTGATTGGATTTATGCAGAACAGATGTCAGAGGCCACCCGACAAATTGAGCATCCTTCTGCTGAAACTGATGACAAAGAAGGAAGGACACACAGGGATTAATTGTCAATTATGACTTAAAAAAACACATTTGTTTAGGATTACTCACATCTCTAAAGGTTATTTCACTACATGTTAAAAGTCTGTGCACATTAAGCCATCTCTATGTCTTCTCAAAAATGATGAAATGAGGCAATAATGCTAGTAGGGCATATAGCTTTAATTTAATATTGCTACATGCATGTGTACAGTAATGATAAAATCTTAATTTTCAGAAGGAAAAGATACAGGAAACATATTACTATTAACCATCAATCTGCTCATGTGTTTGTCAAATGGTGATTCATCGCTTTCAACATTGGACAGAGCATTATTCCCATCAATCCTACTTATCCCAGTTTCTAGAGTTCAGAGCAAAGTGGAAAACTGGAATAGGGTTCAGTAGACAACCAGACAATTACTTTTTTTTAGAATATGAATGCATAAAACTCAAGAGAGAGAACTAAACAAACTGAAATTACTTGGACTGAGAAAAAAATATTCAAGTATATGAAAGCCATTCTGAGAAAAATACAAGTAGTATAAGAAAAAAAACTCTAGCCAAAAGATATGGATTTTTCAGTAGATATGGTGGGGGTGGGGGGTGGGATTTGGTAAGCTCACATCGAGTCATAGCGACCCTATAGGACAGGATAGGACTGCCCCTGTGGGTTTCTGAGACTGTAACTCTACAGAAGTAAAAATCTTCGTATTTCTCCCACAGAGCTGACTGGTAATTTTCAAATGCTGACCTGGTGGGCTTCTGCCCTGATGGTGGTTATGTCTTGGAATGCTAATCACAAGGTCAGCCCTTTGAAACCACCGGCCTCCCTTCACGGGATAATAATGAGGCTTTTTACTCCGGTGAAGAGTTAGAATCTCAGAAACCCACAGGGGCAGTTCTACCCTGTCCTGTGGGGTTGCTATGAGTCAGAATCGACTGGATGGCTGTGAGTCCTTTGGATGGGGAGTGGACGGATTGTGACTTACTTAGTGTTCATTAGAAAGCCTATATGATTGGGGGGGCAGATATTTAAAAGTAGGATGGAATCATGTTCATTTATTCACTCATTCAGTCACTCCAAAAATATCTATTTAGCAGAAATGATGTACTGTGGACGAAAGAAGTTCTGGCTGCCCCATGGGTTAGGGTTGCTAAGTGCAGCGTTAGCACCCTCCACCTCTCTATCTGTGGGCAAAGGATGTACAATCTCAGAACCTCTCTGCTCTGGTAAAGATGTACAAACTTGGAAACATTACTTAGGGTCACTGTGAGTCAGTGTCAACTCCATGGCGGTGGGTGTCTAGGCTGTATGTGCAGTGGTGGCGCGGTGGGAGAATTCTCAACGCCCATGCAGGAGACTGAGGTTGGTTGCCTTGGCAGCATGCTTCAAATCTGCTATCACTCAATTGTCAGTGGAGACGGGAGCAGGGGCTTCACTTGGGTCGCTGTCACCCCCATGGACCTCCTCCTGTCCCAGACCCCACAGAATAGTAAAATTTATGATCGATTTTAATCACGGAATAATATATAATAAGCATATGTATAAATTGCTTATATGCAACAGCTCATAGTCTCTGAATACTAACAACAAAATCATTTTGTAAAACCTTCCTGCCTTGAATGGCAACAGTATTCAGTACTGCATTGTGAAGGGGCTTCAAAAATTGTTGTGCAAAATGGAGCTACAAGATAATGGAATTTTCCAGGAATGTTTGTACTAACTGAACAGAAAACACCCCCCCCTTCCTTGAATTACTTCATTCTAAAATAAATAAATAAATAAATAATGCTAACAACTGGACAGAAGACATCCCCCCCCCCTTTCCTGAAATTACTTCATTCAAAAAAAAAACAAACAAGTTTTTGATATAGGTTGAAAAATACCAACTACCATAATAGTTAGATAAAACACCCAAAGAATTGGCAAAATTAACAACTATGATAACACTGGCAAGCAAAACAACAGCATGTGCTCAGAGCAGGTGCAAATGAAACCCCAGATTTAAAGCATCGTTTGCAGTGGATAATAATGACAGTCCCAACGAGAGCACATGAGCAGGCTTAAAAAACCTTTTAGCATAGAGTTTTAGCCCTCTATGTATATGGATACATGTAAGCCGGGCTTCTGAAAAAATGTTTAAACATTCATCTTCTGAAAAATTAAAAAGTCAAAGAAAATGATCTTGATATTTACCTACATATCAACCATCTTTTCACAAATAAAATAGCATCTTCTTTATTTTTGCAAACTTTAATTTCATGACAGAATAAACAAAAAATAATAAAAACCTCACAGATCACACAACATCTAAGCCCATTCCCAAATAAGGGAGGGGACAGGGTGTAAGGGCTTAAGTCCTGCAGTACACACAAGAACAAAAGAGGGGGAAAAACATTAGGTGTCAGCAGGTGGAGCTGGGTAGGATAGGGCCACTCAAGGCTGTTGTAGGAGTCACAGGGACACTAAACAGAGGGCCCAAGGTTGGAGAGTAGAATGGCCTAATCTACTTCTTCTGTGCGAGAACCTCATCAAGAACAGTAGCACTGGGCACCTTGGCTGTCACTGTATCTTCCTCAAGGCTCTTGTAGGATTCTCTAAACTCCTCGTGGGTGATGTCATCAGGATTTCTGGTCCAAATGAGCTTCATTTTGTTTACTTCTTCCCGGTCAATGTGCTTCTCCTCAATTTTCCTGGTTTCCTTCTTCTTGTCCATACAGCTATCATCCTCCTCATCTGAGCCCACATCTTCCATCTTCGGCTTTGCCTCATCGTTTTCTTCTTCTTTCTCTTCCTCTGCTTCAGCATCACTGATTTTCTTTCAGATAAGGGATGATGGGGTATCCTAGGAACCGGGAGTGCTCTGTCACTTCTTCTTTACTCACCTTCCCTCTAAGTACTCTCTCTGGTCTTCTGTGAGGTGCAGAATCACTTTGGTCCCCAACCCTTGGGCTCACCGTGGTCAGCGAAGGAGCCCCCAGAAGAAGACTCCTAGACATAATGCTCACCATCATGGTGATCGGTGATCCCAACCACTTTCTCTGCCACCAAGTAGGCAGAATAAAAGCCAACCCCAAATTGTCCCAAATCATGGAGATGCCTCCACCAGCCTGCAGACTCCCCATGAATGCTTTGGTACCAGACTTGGCCATGGTTCCCAGATAGTTGATGATATCAGCCTAGGTCATGCCAATGCCTGTATCCACTTGAGTTAGGGTGTGCTCTGGGAGGGTTAGGGATGCTGCAAATTTTTAGCTCTTTACCACTGTCCAACTTGGAAGAGTCCATCAAGCTCTTATAGTGAATCTTGGCCAAGGCTTCAGAAGCATAACAAATCAGCTCCAGAAGGAACAGTTCCTTATCAAAATAGGAGGTATTGAGTTAGGCAATCTCTACCTACCAGGCAAAGGTCTCCACTTCCTCCTCTCCATGGTGCACTGCCTCAGGCATCTTGAAGAATTGCTGCTGAGTACCAGAGAGCAGTGGGTAGGGGCGTTTCACACAGATCACACATACCCGCTGGCTGCTCAGAGGTGACTCAAGAGACCTGCTCTTAATCATCTCATATGTTCTTTAATCCTTTGAATGGATTCAGATTTGCATCTGGTGTCATGCTGATTCTACATGAAGAAACTTTTAAACCAGTTCTTAGAATTTAAAGTCTGGGGGTAACAATTTTTCTCAATCTCCCCACCCCACCCCGCTGCCCCTTGCTGAAAGGTCTTTGTAGTCCCTTCTTTTAAAAAAGAGACCAGAGGAACTAGATGGTGCCTGACGACCACCTAGAACTATATGGAAAAGGGATCCTATTAGAAGACCCTGAATAGTATGGGAGAAAAATGTGGAACAAAGACCAATCTTTTTTTTTTTCTTTCTTTTTTTTTAGTGAGTGAGAGTGAGTGAGTGAGTGACTCAGTGAATGAGAGTGAGTGAGTGTGAGTGAGTGAGTGAGTGACTGTGAGTCAGTGAGAATGAGTGAGTGAGTGAGTCCAAAGACCAATCTTACTGCTCAGAGAAAGACAAGAGACCCTTGGTTACTCTTCAGATTGGGACTTGAACCCATCACTCTGATAAAATAATCACCCATTTAAGATCAGAGGTGCGGCAGCATCTACTGAAGGACAAAGTTCACAGGGTTAGGAAACACAGGAGAAAGCAGAAGAGGGGATGGATGGCACATTGAAGGCATTGCAGTGTTTGAGCTGAAACAATGTGTGTATGAGTTGTTGAATGTTAAACTTTTAATCTGCTCTGTAAACCTTCACCTGACTCATAATTTTTACAAAAGTATAAAGGTATTTTGATGCATTTAAGATTTAAAGATAATTATAATAACTATTAATGCTTTAAGATGTCATTATATTATCTTGGATCTTGAATAAATTCTAAGATTTCCATTATAATTCTGATCCTCACTTCTCTTTGTAATATGTCTTTTTTTCTGATTACTTTTTGTATTTTCACCTCTCATTTTCAGAAATTTGACTTTTATGTGATTTGGTGCGATTTTCTTTTTTATTTTCTTCCTTAGGCTAATTGAGCCAGTTGGCTTTGTGGATTAATTCAAATGTAATCAAATGTGAATTACTGGGGTGGGGGCATTCTTTCTTTCTTTTTCTGTTATTCCCTCCTCTCTCTCTTTTTTTTTTGTACTTTCAATGCCTTCCATGTGAGATGTCTGGGTTTTATCCCACAGGTCATCAAAAGTCTTACTAAGGTTGTTTTGGGGGTTTTACTTTGGCCTTTTTCCTGTGGGTGCTTCATTTAGAAAAGTTCCTAAGCTATGTGTGCATGTTTACTTCCAGTGACTGATATGCTATCATTCTCATTCAGGTGGATTTATTGTATTGTTATCTGTGAACATTTCACTTTTTAAATATATAATCCATGCCTTTCTTTACTGTGTTTCTGTTCTTCTTTGAATATCTGAATGCACTTAGAAGGTCTTTGGTTGTTTAATTCCATAATCTTTTCTCTCCCTACATTTGCTTGAGTGAATCTTTTCCTGTTTTTGGCACTCTAAAATTCCTTGATAAGACTGTTAAAAATAAAACAATTAATTTCTTGACCTGCCGAGTCATTTGCATTCTGGACATATTGATTTTGTGTTGTTTAGTGTCTCCATGAGTCAGAATCAACTCCATGATAGTGAGTTTTTCAGTTTTGTGTTTGGTTGGTATCTGGATTTTTTTCTTTCAAAAAAAAAAAAAAAAAGGAAGTAGGCAGTTATGTTACTCTTACTTCAGTTTGATACTTTTGGAACTTCTTTCTAAACTGTATTAATGTGGAAATTGAATAGTCTTTACTCAAGGGATTGTGAAGCTCCACCATTAAAGTATGGACTTTCTAGGGTCTCAATGGGAGGCACTGAATGTTCAGTAAAGCCTCTCTACTGCAGCTGGTAGGAGCACAAGTGATTTTCATTCTTGCACGCTCTTAGGGAATAGTAAAAGCTCACGTTCGCCTGGTTGTTCATTGACTGACTTCTTGGCACTTTGTCTTATGTCTGCACATTTTGTGTTCAGCAAAGGCTTACTGAGTCCTCTATACACATTTGTGTAGCTCCATTTTTGTGCACCTCATTCCTTTCTGGAATTCTCTCCTTCAAATCCCAGCTACCTTAGACTACCTGTATTGATTTCTATCTCCTCTACTCAGAGAAAAAAATTGCAATCTGTGATCAATAATAATCATTTAGAAAAAAAGGTTGACGTTTATCTTAAGGCTACCATCAATTGTTTCTTCTCTCAAGAGCCCTGTGCTGCTTTGTGCAATGTTTGAAGGCACCTGTGTAATGTATTTTGTCCAAACTCCTGCTTAAAGTTACAAGAGATTATACATCATGATTAGAAGTGGAACTCGCCCACTAGCTGAATTTTTTTCCATTCTAAATTAATGGTTGACTCTTGAGTTCTTAGTCTAACAAGATTAGAAGTTCCTTATTTTGAAATGATTAATATTTATTGCTTTTGAATGGCTCACTATATTATTACAATAGTTGGCCTTATAATAGTTGGCAATTCCATATTTTGAAAAAGAAACCATATAGAACTATGCCTTCTCGGTAAAACCTATTTTGGGAATTCCATTCACATACTTGGAATTAATTTTCAGTATACCTGCTTGCCTCGAAGACTAGAAATCTATTGTAAATTAATTCTTGTTGTAAAGACTAACGCCAGGAGGTAGGTAGGCATATTGAATCTTATTTCTCTTTCACTTGTTTTTTCAAAAAAATATGATTCTTTGTTCTGTTCTAAGACGTTTGATTTTGAACCATATGGTATGGTTCTTTGGCACAGAATATAACTATACTGTGTGAATTTTTAAAAATCCATCTCCACAGAAGTTTTAAGTGGTTCAGAGGTTTACATTGTTTTTGAAAAACTGTTGTTATAACTCTTTTGAATTTTATAGGAGCTTTTTGTGAATATTAATACCTTTGATCTTTAACTTTTCAGACAAGCATATTTATTGTCCATTGATGGCTATCTCAGGTAACAAAAATGCCAATATTTTCTGAGGTTTTTGTTTGTTTTGTTTTTCAGACCATTAACTTGGGTTTGAGATGCATTCAATTCTCGGGAGACGGTGGGTAATTTCTGGATCTTGTCTGTGCAAGTTCTGAACGGAAAGGTTTGCAGATGCTTCCCGGTAGTCCCGGCTCCAGGAGGCAGGGTCTGGAGTGGGGCTTCTTTAGCAACATCCCATCCTCTTTGAGTGAAGACATTAGCCCGAAGGAAGGGGAATTTTCCACAACAATGAGTGGAAGAAATCCGTTTTCAGAAGAAGGAAGGAGAGATTCTAAGCAGGCAATAACAGAGGCAGACTTAAAGATAAACATTAAAGACAAAAAGTAAATTGAAAACAAAACACCCAGAAAATGCAGAACACAGAAATAGAATTTATAAATCGAAGGGCAAGTTAAAATAAAATAAAAACCACTGTCTTAGGGAAAATGCCACATGGAATGACAAGGAACCAAGGAATCCTAAAAAGAAAGCTAGAAAAGCTGAGGCAAGGATTTTCCTAGAGCGACAGAGTATTCCCTAAGAGATGGTGCCCTGAACGTAGACTTCTAACTTTCACTCCTAAACTAGGAGGAACTAAATCTCTGTTCCTGACAGCCGCTCACTGGTGGTGTTTCTGTTTCAGGAGCACTAGCAAACTAAAGCAAGATCCAAGCAAGGAGATGGGCTACCAACTCGCACTAAGGTTGTTATGAGAAGAGTCAACACAAATTGACTTTGATACAGTGCAAATAAATACAGCCGTGCTCAAGACATATGTAATGAATTTGTAGATGCAAAAGGATGTTTTAAAATATTATTAGGGACTTCTCTGTATAACTATAAAACCTGCTTGAAGAAAATTTTCACAGCTTTCCTAAGGCTCATTAACCAAAAACTCCAAACTCACTGCTATCCAGTCAATGCTGACTCTTAGCGACCCCCTGTGGGTTTCCGAGACTGTAACTGTTTATGGGAGTAGAAAGCCCAGTCTTTCTCCCCCAGAGCTGCTGGTGGTTTTGAACTGCTGACCATATGGACCACACCCCAACGTGCAACCACTGTACCACCAGGACACCTTGTGTGTGTGCGTGTGGTGGTGGTGGGGGCTGTCATTAAAGAGCCTATAAATTCTTGAGCAATGCAATATTTTCAATGCCCAAACTTCTCAGTTAATGTATAGATGTAGCTGCCTTGTTGTCTTCCAGTTCTGAATTGACTTCTCACGTCAACTTAAACTCATCCTTTAAATCTCAATTACATTTAAAAAATTGGACATCCCCTTACAGAAGGGCTGCGGGGAGGTGAGGAGCAAATCGGAGTGCAGTGTAGTAACAATGAAATATGCAATTTTCCTCTGATTCTTAAATGCTTCCTC
>NW_022107431.1:15342213-15343598 GCF_000313985.2 Echinops telfairi
TCCACTCCCTCTCTGCTTCACAAACTGGAAGACCCAGCAGAAACAATAAAGAACAAAAATGAAATAACGTGGTAAGGAGAAAATAATAATAATATAAAGATAAAAACAGAAATAATGAGTAAGAAAGAAAAAATCATCAATATTTAAAAAGCCATGGATGAAATTTTTGTCATGGAACAAGCAGGAGATACCTGCACCCAGAACAAATTTAGGTTGGGTCAAGAGGGAAGTCAAGGACCCAATATCATGTTCAATAAAGTATAATCAAGATTACAATGATTCCTGTTTAATAGTAATGCTGTTCGAGACCGTTGCCTGTGGCCAGCGGGGATCTGCCAGCACAAAGGCAGCTCAATCTGACAAGATACCCTCAGATGGGATTTGGGCCCCCAGTGTCCTCTATAGCCTTCTACAAATTCAGTGGTCATCGTTTTAGCTCTGATACTTTTCCCTTCAGCATATTTGGGTTTTGTGATTGTCATCTTTGGATCACACGTGCTAGTGTGCTTCTTCCATGTGACTTTACTTGACTCTTGAAGGGAGTAGAGAAGTCCATCTTTCTCCCTCGGAGCACCTGGCGGTCTCCAACTGTGGACCTTGTGGTTAACAGCCCAGCACATAACCACTGTGCTGCCAGGGTTTCTGATGAATACATGCAACAGGCTTCAAAAATTAATATTTTCATGAACACTTTGAAACCCCCTTTATAGTCTATGATAAAGGAAGCTCCCTACATCAGTGTTGTAACAAAAGGGTAAATAGGATATAATTTTCTTTTATAATCTAGGATTTGAGTCTAGAAAAAAATACTTTCTATTTTTTAGTAGAAATTCATGTAGTGAGTCTATATGAGATCATATACTCTTCAATCTCATTGGTATATGCATTTATGAATTTAGAGTTTTATTATTGTAACTTAAAGCATTCTTTTCAGAATTGTCTTTTAGTTCAACATTTTCAAGCTATTTCTTTCTGTCTTATTCCAGATCATTTCCATAATCATTTTGTCAACTTTTGTATCACTTTATTGAAATATTCATTCCAGTAATTACATAAATTAGAGGGACTAACAATATCATCTAAATCTTCTCAAGCATAATCATCCAAGATATATTTCCACATCTTGAAATTACTAAATAAAATATATTTTAGTATGATGTGATTTCTTCCATTTAGGAGGCCCACATACCTTGTTAGATTTTATCTGAATACTTTACATATTTTCATTGTTATAATCAATAAAACACTTTAGGTTATAATTTCATACCGCTTGTGTTAGTTACATAAACTTGTGTCCATTTGAGGGCATTATGAGTGAAGGGGTGGAGTCTAGCCTGTCAATCAGGTCATAGCCAATGATGTCTTTGTGTGAGCGTGGCCTTCTC
>NW_022107431.1:15345028-15352533 GCF_000313985.2 Echinops telfairi
AATGTTTTCTCCATGCTATTAGCTTGTTATTTGAAACCCAGATACCTTAAGTATAAGGCTATACTGAGAAAATATTTCCCATGTCTAAGATGTTTCATTTTATAGACTCGAGTTTAAAATTTTTAGACATAGTTTAACTTTGCTTTGATTATTTCCATGATCATTGCTAATTATCATATTCCTGTCTTTTCTTCAGTTGAGTAATTTTCTTTCTTTTTTTAAAAAAATCATCTTATTGGGGGCTCTTACAACATTTCATCCATCAATTGTATTAGTCACATTTTGCATATGGTGCCATCATCATTTTCAAAGCATTTTCTTTCTACTTGAGTCCTTGGTATCAGTTCCTCTTTTTTCCCTCCTTTCCCAATGCTCCCACCCTTGTGGGATATATATATATATATATATTGATAAATTTTAAATTATTATTATTTTCATACACTGTCTGCTGTCTGACCTCACCCATGTTTCTGTTCTTTGTCCCCCTCAGTGGGGTGGCATGGCGGGATTATATCTCAATCATTGCTATTGGTTTCCCCTTTCTCCTCCTCCTCTCCCCAGCTTCCCCCTACCCTCATGGTATCCCTACTCCCATTATTTTTCCTGAGGGGTTTATCTGTCCTGGATTCCGTGTGTTGAGAGCTCTTATCTGTACTAATGTACGTGCTCTGGTCTAGCTGATTTGTAAGGTAGGCCCTGGTGGGGTGGGGTGGGGAGGGTGGAGAATTAAAGAACTGGAGGAATGTTGTGTGACTGGCTGAATCATCCCTTCCTGGTGACCCTTCTGTGAGGGGATGTCCATTTATCTATAGATGGGCTTTGGGTCTCCACTGTGACTCTCCTCATTTACATCACAGTGATTATTTTGGATCTTCTGATACCTAATCCCATCAATACCTCGTGATCACACAGGCTGGTGTGCTTCTTCCATGTGGGCTTTGTTGCTTCCCTGCTAGATAGCCGCTTGTTTAACTTTAAGCCTTTAAGACTCCAGATACTCTATCTTCTAAAAGCTGGATACTATCAGCTTGCTTCGCCAATTTGCTTATGCACCCTTTTTTTTTTTCAGCGATCGTGTCAGGAAGGCGAGCATCATAATATGCCAGGTTATTTTTATTTGTTTTTGTGTGTGAGTGAGACAGTGACTGAGTGAGACAGTGAGAGAGTCAGTCAGTGAGTGAGGCAGTGAGCAAGTGAAGCAGTGAGTGAGAGAGAGACAGTGAGTGAGTGAGACAGTGAGTGTTTGAGTCAATGAGTGAGTGAGAGTGAGTGAATGAGGCAGTGACTGAGTGAGACAGTGAGTGAGTGAGGAAGTGAGTGTGTGAGTCAATGAGTGAGTGAGAGAGTGAGTGAATGTGCCAGTGAGTGAGATAGTGAGACAGTGAGTGAGTGAGACAGTGGGAGTGTGAGACAGTGAGACAGGCAGTGAGTGAGAGTGAGGCAGTGAGTGAGTGAGACATTGAGTGAGAGAGAGTGAGTGAGACAGTGAGAGAGTGTGCCAGTGAGTGAGAGTGAGACAGTGAGAGTGTGAGGCAGTGAGTGGGTGAGTCAATGAGAGAGTGACAGTGAGTGAGTGAGTGAGTGAGTGAGTGAGTGAGTGAGTGAGTGAGTGAGGCAGTGAGTGAGTGAATGTGCTAATGAGTGAGATTGTGATACAGACAGTGGGAGAGTGACTGAGACAGTGAGAGAGTGAAACAGTGAGTGAGAGTCAATATGCCAGGTTATTAGAACAAAGTATTCTTCCACTGAGAGAGGGCTGAGTCGAGGTCCAATGTCCCCCAGCTACCTTAATACTTAACCTATAAATATATACACATAAGCCTATATCCTTATCATTATATATTAATTTACTTATATACCTATATTTGTACCTCTATAAATGTCTTTTGCCTCCTAGTTATTTTCTCTATTTTCTTTTATTTTCCTCCTGTCCAGCTATCATGTTTGACCTTCATTCAGCTTTTAATAAGTCCTCTTGGCTACATTTCACTTGATCCAACCTCACCAGGCATTCTACACCCTCCTTGCCATCAATTTTAGATCTCTTGTTGTTCCCTTGTCTCTGAGTTTGTTGGCTCCCCGCTCCCTTTTCCCCACCGCCTCCTCTCCCATGTTGCTGGTGTGTTGCTCTCAAGGCTTGGTGCATCGGGTTGAGGTCTGTTCCCTCTCTCTCTTTCCCGTGGAGACATAAACAATACCCTCCCTGTGGTTGGGTTTGTGCCCTGTTCCTTAACTACCTTTGTTCCCCCGCCCCACACAACACACCTTTTTAGTTGGCTGCCATATGCATCTCTGATTTGGGTTTGGGTCTGACCCTTGCCAGAGTGCCTGGACCTCGCCCCAGGAATTTGTGCATTTAGTAGCTTTTCCCCTATGGCCATTGTGCTTTTTAAGCTTACTTCAGTGGATTCGTGTTGTACTTGGCCTTTAGTTCTAAGCTTACTTCGCTTAGCATAATTTCCTCCAACTCTTCCCATGTAACAATATGCTTCATGCGTTCATCAGTATCTTTTAGGGATGCATAGTACATTGTTTGTATATACCAGAATTTTTTAATCCATTCATCCCTTGTTTAGGTTGTTTCCAACTCTTTGCGATTGTGAACTGTGCGTGATGAATATTGGAGTGCAGATATCTAGTCATGGTCTGTTTCTTACTTCCTCTGGATAAATACGCAGTAAGGGGATATCCGAGTCACAGGGTAGCTCAATTTCCATATGTTTTAGGTATTGCCAAATCAAGTTCCATAATGGCTGCAAATATCTATAGGACCACCAGCAGTGGTTGAGAGTTCCTATCTCACCACACCCTCTCCAACACTTGTTTCTTTCTGATGTTTTGAATTGGACTCTTTGAAGGTGTTAGGTGATTTCTAATAGTTGTTTTAATTTGCATTTCATTTATTGCTAATGATTGAGAACATTTTCTCATATGTTTATTGGCCATTTGGACTTCCGCCCTTATAAAATTTCTGTTCAGGTGTTTTTCCCATCTCATCAATGGGCTATTTGCTTTTCAATTTTTGTAGGCTAGCAGAGCATTGTACATTTTATTAGTAAGGCCTTTGTCTGATGTGTCATCACTAAAGATATTTTCCCATTCTGTTGGCTCTCTAATTACCCTCTTGAAGAAGTCTTTTGATGTACACAGGTGTTTTATCTTCAGAATATCCCACTTGCCAATTTGTGCCTTCTCTGTGTTTGTGTCCTACCCTATTTCCAATAACCCATGTATTCTCTGCACCAAAGTTCTCAGGTTTGTATCAATTATCTCATTGATGGCCCTAATAGTCTAGGGTTTTACCTGAAGATCTGTGATACACTTTGAATTTACTCTTGTGCATGGAGTGAGGTAAGGGTCTTGCTTCGTTTATCCATTTTTTCCAGCGGGTATAGAATAGAGGGTTATGGCAGTTTCCCACTTCAGTGAAGAGCTCCAGCTTGTCACAGAGATTAACCAACAGCCCCGTATCCCCCACTGGGCCTCCCAATCTCCCTAATCACCAATCTCCATGGAGCTCCGCTACCATCTTGTCAGAAGTGGACTATTTCTATTGTTGGGTATTTACCAATTTATCTCATACTTTTGCACCTTTTCCTTTGTAACCTTAGGACACATATACCCTTGTTTTCACAACCCCTGATTTCACGTCTGCATTTATACTCTACTCTATTGAAACTACAAGAGTCTTGAGAGCTCAGCCCCCACTTGGGGCCTACCTGCTCCAGCCCTCCAGACACCAGTTACTCACTGCCTTTCTCTGGGAGAGGTTGGAAGGGGAGCAGAAAGGTGATGATTGGCTTGCCTCGTGATCTTGCCCAAGTCACCTACCTTCTCTGAACCTCAGTGTTCCCCTCCCTAAAATGAGAGGGCTGAAAATGTCTTTCACAGAGCTGTTGTTAAGAAGACTAAATATGAGAAGTGCTTTGGGAATAGCATGCATGTAGTTGGATGCCATTGAGTGGATTCTGACCCACAGAGCAGAACTGCCCCATAGGGTTTACCAGACTGAAATCTCTGCTGGAGCAGCCCACCAGATCTTTTCTCCCACACTGGTGGGTTCCAAATGTCAAATGCCACTTATTGGTCCAAGGTTTAATCATCGAACTACCATCGAGCTACCTTGTTGGTTTTGTTCTTACGGGCCCTCCAATTGGTTCAAACTCATAGCGGCCCTATAGGTACAACAGAACATAACCCTACCTGGTCCTGGGGCATCCTCACAATTGTTCTACTGCTCGAGTCTGTGCCTACATGAGCCTCTTCCCTTCTAGTGGATGCTGACTCATGACCACCCATCGCTAAAAAGAAAGATCGAGAGAAAGAAAACACTGCCAAGAACAAATAAATAAGAATACAGTTTTAATTCTTCTTTTACATTTTCTGAAATTCTCCTATTTCAGCCAACTTACTCTTAATTTTCTCCTGATGCTTTTATATGTCTGTCCCCGTGCGTCTTTTTGTGCCTACCAGGGAAATCTCTGTAATTCTCTCTCAGTTCCACAGAGGAGAGCTGCATTTAGATCTTTTTCTTCTCCATGTTTTCAGGAACTTAATGAGGCTGCACTGACTCAGATTCTACTCAATGGTGGTGAGTTAATTTTTAGAACGAGGCAAGATCTTTCTATGTTCAAACACTCCAGTCTGTCTGGTGTTTTGCTCTGCTTTTAAACAACTTGTCAGAAATGTCCTGACTCACCTTATAACTACCTCTGTTGGGGACCCATTTTCTTGTCTTAGCTCAGATCTTGTCTTAGCTTGCTAGTACTTCTGCAATAAAGTTCCAAGTCAGTATTTCCTTTAGGGGAAAGCTCTGGGGGAATTCTTAAACAATCTCTGCATGATATGCCCCTGTCTCTTTTTGTGCTTATCTCTGTGCATAATCTTCCCTTTGTGTGTTTTGAAAGCTGTGGAATTTAAGGCATATCTTACTGTATTTGATATAATCGAATGGGATTATATCCATAGGCATAATCCATGTCAAGCCATTTTGTACTCCTGATGATGCATAGGACAGAGTAGCACTATCCATGTGATTTCCATGGTGGTAAGTTGGATGGATGCTGCCTGCATAGGACAGAGTAGCACTATCCATGTGATTTCCATGATGGTAAGTTGGATGGATGCTGCCTGCCACATCTTTCTCTCCTGGAGGAGCTGGTGGCTTTGACACTTCCGCTAACCGCCAAGTGCCTAACGACTGTGCCACCAGCATTGATTTTACCAGGATAGGGCTAAAAATTCCAAAATGTATTTCGAGGGACACATTTCAGCCCATTACAATTCTAGGTGAGGGATAAACATTGATTTCACCAATCAAAGATTTGCTTTCGGTAGGTTTTCAATTAGGGTGGCTGACATGAGATCCAGCACAGCCCTCCCTTTGGGTCATTGTGATGTTGTCGAGAGTCACCGGCAGGCATGTTGTTTTTAGCGGAGACTGTATATTGGTCCTTATTTCTCCTCCACCCTTACTTTGGTTTCACCTGGATAGTTTACTTTATCTACACATATCTACACTACACTAGGAAGTGTAGTATTACTGCCCACCACACGCTAACCTGGTCTTATAACGGATCAGATGTTAAAGAGCCTGAAAGGACTAACATATACTGTACAGGAAATTAAGATAGAAATGGAGGTGGGAGGTAATTGTGGTGACTCTTTTATCATAAGACTGGATGCCTAATTCAGGGGTTAATTTTGAAGGTCTTGGCAAATCCTCTGAAAATCAGCTTGAAATCCGCCCTCCCCCCTCCCAGGGATTTCATAGAGGTAAAATTATGATGTTGTTGCTTGGTGCTTTCAAATTAGTTCTAAAACACTTCTTAGTTCTATGTCATCCTCTCAGGTGTTGCTGTTTGGGTCTTTTGAGGGAGCCACTGTGTCCATCCATCTCATTGACGGTCCTTCCCCTTTAGCTGACCCTCTGTGTTATCAAGCAGGATGTCTTTCTCTAGGGACTCGTCCCTACATAAAACGTGTCCTCCCTTCTGAGGAACATTCTGGCTTACTTCTTCTAAGATACATTTATTTGTTCTTCTGGCAATCCGTAGGTATATTCTTCACCAACACCATAATTCAAATGCATCGATTATTTTTCAGCCTTCCTTATTCATTGGCCAACTTTTGTATACATCTGACGCGAGTGAAAATATCATGTCTTGGGCCAGGCACACTTTAGCCCTCCAAATGACACTTTAAAGAGGTCCTGTGCAGCCGGTTTTCCCATGCAATATCTTCCTCCCTTGATTTCTTGACTGCTGCTTTCATCAGCATTGATTGCAGCTCCAACTAAAATAAAATCCTTGACAACCTCAATTTTCTCTCCATTTATCAGGCAATTGCCTATTGATCCATTTGTGAGGACTTTTGTCTCCCGTGCATTGAGTTGTGGTCCACACTAAAGGCATCTAGTCCTCCCTTGTTCTGTCCTATTGGCTGCTTCTTGGATTACACACAGTTTCCACATGAGTGCAATGGGCAGCTTTGGGGTTCCCATTCTGCACAATGCTATCCAGTTTTCCTGATCCACACCGTTGATGTCTTTGCGCGGCCAATAAAACACAGGCAGTTGTCTTTCTCATAATCTCTGCTTCCAGCCACAACCTCCCTGACCGTTTCACGTCCTCTTCGGAACTGGGTTTACATTTCTGGCAGTTCCCTGTCAGTGTTCTGCTGCTAACATTTTAAAGTTATCTCCAGTAAATTTTTACTTGCATATGATAATAATAATAGTTTTTTGAATGGTGTTTGCATTTTCTTTACTTTTTTTTTTGAATGGGCAAAAATATGGCTTTCTTCCTGTTGGTTGGTTATGTAGCCTTCTTCCAAGAACCTTAGCATGGAATAGTGTGTTTCCAGTGCTTCGTCAGCTGTCGAAACCCTTCATTTGGTATTCCATCAACTCCTGGAACATTGTTTTTCACCAATGCTCTCAGTGCAGGTTGAATTTCTTCCTTTAATACCATTGGTTCTTGCTGATACGATACCTTCTGAAATGGTGGGAAATGCACAAATGCTCTTTGGTATAGAGACTATATCCTTCCTATTGATTCCTCTGATGATATTGGTGTCATTCAATATTTTGTCGATGAAACCTTCAATGTTGCAACGTGAGTCTTCAAATTACCCCTCATCTGGAGAAATGTTGAGTGTGTTCACTGGTTTCTAACGTTTGGTCTTTGCAGATCTCATTATAATACTTTACATCATCTTCCTGAGCTGTCTGTTAATATTTCCTATTCAGCTCTTTTATCTCACCATCACTTTCATTTGCTTTAGGTACTCTCCACTCAAGAGAAAGTTTCAAAGCCTCTTCTGATATCCATTCTGGCCTTTTACTTCTTTCTTATCTTTTTAATATCGCTTCGTTTTCTCTGTGTGTGCTGTTCTTTTTTCTTTCCTTTTTTAACTTTTTTTTATTCGTTTTATTAGGGGCTCATACAACTCTTATTACAATCCATACATACATCAATTGTGTAAAGTACATTTGTACATTCATT
>NW_022107431.1:15353874-15392335 GCF_000313985.2 Echinops telfairi
TTTCTTGTTGTTTGAAGCCAATGGTATTTACTGGCAGAAGGTCAGAAGTCAGGAAGAGAGTGGACCCTAGATATTTACTCCTCCCTAGCTGCTTTTCTGGGAGCCCTGATTGCCCAGTGGTTACACATAGGGTTGCTAGCTGCAAGGTCAGTAGTTCAAAATCACCAACCGCTCTGAGAGAAAGAGGAGGCTCTCTATTCCTGTAGGATTGTTTCAGAAACTCACAAGGACCGTTTTCCTACTTTGTCCTGAAGGGTCACGATGAGTCAGTATTGACTGGATAGGGTGAGTTTCTTTCCTGCCTTCTGGTTCAGGCAGTAACTGTGTTCCTTCTTTGTGAAACTTTTGCCTGGTGGCCCCCTTCCCATGGCTCTGGGTTTTGGGTTGGGGACGGTTTCCCGTTGTTGCTAGTTTAGCAGGAAAGAAAGGATTTGCAACTCCTGAAGAAAGAAAAAATTGCTGTTGGATTAATTTTGGGCTGGGCTTTCTTTAAAGTGAATATTTGGTTTCCTGGGCAAGAAAATCCCCCCAAATCAAACCAAGAACTGCTTTCAAAATTTCCCTTTAACAATGATTTGCCCAAGTGATTTCAATTAAAATTTAAATTAAATTAGGTGACCTGAGAAATACCTAACACAATGGCTGCAGATCACACATGGTGATTTTCGATCTTGACTCAAACATAACAATGACCTTGAAGGTAGGATAGGGCAGGGCCGCCCATGTCTTTCTGCTACAAAAGACGATGTTGCATAGAGTTGCAGTCATCTTTCCCTTGCCTTTTCTCCACCCTGGTTACCTGAGCTTTCCACTGAGAAGGGACATTGAGTAAGAGGGAGAGAAAGGGAGACACCTGTCTAGGAAAAGCAATGCAAGTCCCAGGAAAGTAGAGCTCCCAGGGACTCCTCTCCCTTCATCTGCCTTTTCCTGTTCCTACTGCAGGCCCCACAGCCTAGTGCTGGCACATCTGAAGTCAATTTTAAGAGACTGTAGCATTTACAGGCGAATCTGATTAGGGGGCTTGCAAATTTACCTCCTTCAAGTCAACGCAGGTGCTAGCGGTTGCTACACCATTTGAGGCTTGGTAGATGGACGCGGGAACCGTCTTTCAGTTTTATACATTTTGTACAACAGGGAATAACGTATATTCTAAAGCAACCAGGAAGTTTGTCCTCACTGTGGTTCCTTCTTTTCTGCCATTAAAGTAATATGAAGTCCCTCCCCCCCCCACACAAATATATAAACACACACACATATTTAAATTTTTTAGTAAACAATCTTATCGCCTTCAAAGTACTTTCCATTTTCCTTAATACATTTGTCAAATCTGCGATTCCATTCTTGGAAACATTTTTCAAACTCATCTGTTTGGATGGCTGACAGCACCACCCTTGTTTTTTCTCATCACCTTTTCTACGTCATTAAATCTATGACATCAATTGTCCTTTCATGCCCCTCTCCATTTTCAGAAACAAAAGGAAGTTGCATGGAGTGAGGTTGGGTGAGTCAAGTCCATGGGGCAAAAGAGGCATGCAATGAGATGGTTACATGAGCAGGTGCATTGTCAGGAGGGCAAAATCTATCCCTCATCTGCCACAAATAAAGCCTTTTTTTGTCACACAATGTTATGCAATCTTTTCAGAACCTCTAAACACAACGTTTGATTAATAGTCTGGCCTGGTGAAATGAACTCCAAATGCACTAGGAGTCGATATTTTCATCCACTCAGGAAATTGATGGACATCCAGAATGAGGTTTGTCATCAATTGACACTTCACCTTTTTTGAAATGAGAAGACTACTCATACACTCGAGTTTTCACTCATAGCACTGTCCTTGTGAGTGTATATATATATATATATTTCTAGTAGAACCTACCACAAATATAAATACATCTATAACATGAATATATATGTTTGTGGTGTGTCACTGCATATTAATTCACATAAGGCCAAGCATAGTAGACTATTATGCATCCTCACATTAGGCCAAGTACCATGGATTATTTAATTTGTTTTATAGATTGTAAAGGTTCTGTATCTGATGGAGGCTATATTTCTACTCTGTGCTATGTGGTCACTATGAGTCAGAATGGCTATTTCTACTCTGTCCTATGTGGTCACTATGAGTCAGAATGGCCTTGAAGGCTGTGGGTTTGGTTTTGGGGGCTGGGGGTGGTGTAGGGGACTAAAGAGACCCCAAAGTGAAATATAATTAAGAGAAACACATTCATTGTCTTAAACAAGACAAAGCAAGACAACGGTCGTCACTGCCTTTGAGTCAATGCCAACTCATAGATCCTATAGGACAGGGTAGAACTGCCCTTGTGAATTTCTGAGACTGTAACTCTTTATAGGAATAGAAAGCCCCATCTTTCTCTGGAGGAGCTGCTGGTGGTTTGGTTTGGAACTGTTGACCTTGTGCTTAGCAGTCCACCTTGTAACCACTACACCACCAGGGCTCGGAAGACAAGACAGAGACGACCCATCTGGCTAAGGGAGACCATTGGCATGAGGCCATAATGGGTTTACAGAGACACAGCCACTTAAAAAGGACATGGGAATGTAAGAGAAACTGTCACAAAAGCACGTTCGGGAGCAGGTCAATACATCACAGTGATAAGATGGACTACAGACGGAACCATGATTGGGACATGTACAGTATGGCAGGCAGGAATATTTAAAAGATTGGTTTAGAGCCCTCGAAGGCAGTCAGGGCATAGCACATGACCATAAGACTCTAGTTCTCTAACGTTCCATTAAGGGCACACCCGCCAAGCCCCTAAGAGCTAGGCTGCCCCTACCTTACTGTCTAAGGGAGAGGTAGCAATCTACTCTACTGCACTCTGCCTGAGATCATGCACCTTTTATTATTTATTTATTATTTTAATACGTTCATATATATATATATAACTATGTATAATTTATTTGACATATTCTACATATTTATATATAATATAATCTAAATATTATAGTTCTTTATAATTTTATTTATTATTCATTTATGGAGATTCAAAAATGGATTTGGGGCTTTCAAAAAATTCATGCTCAGAATTTAAGCTCTAATATAAGGGTTTGTATCAAAACCCATGAAAATAAAAGCAAAAGAGCCCATGGTTTAAAATCTAAATGCAGAATTACTTGTCTACCAGAAAGCCGTGCCTATGAACTCCCTGTGGGGAGATAAGACTGGCCTAGGTTGCCTCACGTCAAAAGTACAGAATCTGGGCAAGAGAATGCAGTGTGCTTTCTATAAGTAACAGATGTTCATTGAGTGGTCTTTGGGGGTCTCATTAGAGCACTTACCAAGAATCATGCGCATCAATCTGAAAGGTGGTCAGGTTTTAAGAATTCAAAGTTTAGTGTCCAGGCCGGGTAGACTCCTAAAGATGATAAATGTCTTTCATGTTGGTTTTTCAGAAGATATAATCAGAGTATGTGCAGGATTTCAGGGCTAGTCATGATGAAGCATAGTCATTAATGACATACTACATATCAAAGGACATCTGGATATACGATCATCAAGGAATTTGATTTTGAGAGAAGTTTCTTATTTCTGATCTAGAGTTCAAACTCTTTAAGATAGCTCAGTACAGCCTGGTTAGAATTCAGGGGTGGTGTCTAAACTCCTTACAAAGGAGCCTTGGTGGTGCCGTAGGTTAAGTATTGGGCTGCTAACTACAAGGTCAGGGGTTCAATCCCACTAGCTGCTTCTTGGGAGAAAAATGAAGCAATCTGCTTCCACAGAGATTGACATGTATTGAAATTGAACAAGTAACTCCGTGGGCTTTTCCTTTTAATTCTGGTAGATGCTATGGACCAGGTTCCAACATATGGCAACCATTCTGTGTAATAGAATGAACCATTGCCCAGTCCTATGAAAGCCTCACAATTGTTGTTCAGTTTGAGCCCATTGTTGCAGCCACTGTGTCAATCCATCTGTTGAGGGTGTCTTCGAGCTTAAATTCTAAAGCACTTGATTTGTGGAAGGCTGTGGTTTCCAGTGGAAACCCTAACTCCATTTGAGTCTGGACATAAATTCATGCCATTTAGGTTCTTTGTCCCTTCCCTAAGCTTGCTGACCATTAAATTAGAAAGGTGGATATGCTTACACAAGTCCATAGAGGGGCAGTTTGCCCTCAGGAAGAATATAGTTGAAAGCAGATAAACTCGTAAGCAAAAAGATGCTTGTAAAAAGAACTAGAGAACTTGTCCGGACATTTACAGAAGTAGCCAGTCATTCAGATAAAGTTTCAGGGTTTTGGTATGATATTGCAGACACTTAGAGACTATGAGTCAGGGTCAAATGATCATGAGTCATACCCGGGCCTCCAGGCAGCCAAGTGGTCCAAGCCTGAGAATCAATCTTATAAACAATTTAGCCCACAAATGTGCATATATCACAATCACAGTCATTCCCCTGCTTCCGCAGTCTTGCCAAAGTCAGTGATTGCCTGCCACCAATCATGATCTCTGATAATTTCCTTTGTTCGATATCGCACACATGGACACACACACACACACACACATACACACACACATTCACTGCCATTGAGTGAGGCGCACTCATAGCGACCCTGTAGGACAGAGCAGAACTGCCCCTGAGTTTCCCAGATTATAACTCTTTCCGGGAGCAGAAAGCCTCGTCTTTGTCCTGAAGAGCAGCTGGTGGTTTTGAGCTGTGGACCTTGCAGTGACAGCCCAACTCATAACTACTCCACCATCAAGGGCTCTTACATTAATCAAAGGGATTTTAAATGGCTCATGGAAAAACGGAGTCGAATGATCATGGCATTTTTCCATGGCACTTTGTAAGCCCCCGGTGTATATTGAACACCGTGTCTGTGAGCCAGTGGATGCCACCAGCCTCTGTACTGTGAGCATGCTGCTGGGTTCCCGCATCCATCTTTCTCCTTTATCTCCTAGTACGAGGCCTTCCTCCTTTTGTGCTAACCTTCTATTTTACAAAACATGATGTCCTTTCGGAGGACTGGTCCTTTCTAAGAATATGAGACAATGCATTGTTATTATTTTCTTTGCCTCTGAGGAACCTCCAGGCTGCCCTTCTCTCAGGCAGACTCCGTCATACTCCTGGCAATCCATGCTGTGTTCCACATCCTCTGCCAACAGTGGTATCACTCGAGGGGCAAAAGGAGTATGGACCTCAACCCGCAGAAATGGTCAGAGGAGGTGACACTAAAGTATCTCCAGCATCCTTGGTAACATCGGCAGGTGAGATGGTATCACAGGGGAGAGGCCATGACCACCTAAACACCCTCCCTCATCCCTTCCCTGCTGAAAGATGGAAAGGTGGCTCTCTGAATGGCCAATGTGAGAAGGAAGGAGCTATGAGGAGCCATGGGGTGGAAGGGGGTGAAACTGTGAGTTATCTCATTCAGGGATACCAACCCTAGTGCTGCCATTGCTCACCCGTCCCATAATTCAAATATATCACTTTTCTCTGCTCTTCCTTATTCACTGCCCAGAGTTTGCATGCACACAAAGCTATTGAAAATAGCAAGGCTTATGGAGCTGTGACATTTTTGCTCTCTAACACTTCAAAGTAGGTTCTTGCAGCAAATTTGCTCAGTACAGTATGGTCTGCTTTCTTGACTGCTGTGTCCATGGATGTTGACTGTAGATCTAAGTAAAATACAATTTTTGACAACTTTGCCCCTGTCTCTGTTGCTGCTGTTGTTGTTGTTTTGCATTGAGGTGTAACTCATACTGAAGGCTTTAATCACTTAGCTTCATTAGTAAGTGCTTGAAGTCCTCTTCCCTGGCAGTAATCAGAGTTGTGTCCCCTCCCTGTTGAAGGCTGTTCATGAATCTTCCTCCAGCCCTGATGCTGCCTTATTTTTCACATAATTCAACTTCTTGGGTTATTTGCTTAGCATACAGATTGACTTCTGCAGTCTGAAATTTATCAAACATCCAATCAAGATGCATCGATAACTATTGGTAATTTGAATACAAAAATTCAAAACAAAGAAGAATCCATAATTGGAAAATATGGCCTTGTGAAAGAAATGACACTGGAGATTGCATAAAAGAATTTCCCCAAACCCCTATTCCTTGGGAATACCCTTTTTCATTTAAATAAATGACAACAGTAAAGATAAAATACACAGAAATAAAATCAACTCTATCTGTGGCAAAAGAAAGGAAAGCGCAATGTCAGACAGAATGAGGGCAGGAGCTGACTGGAATAGACTATCAGCTTCTCATCTGCAAGTTCAAATTAAAGCTGCCAAAAATGAAAACACATCTACGAGAGCCAAAGTATAGCCTTGAGTAGATCTCACCTGAATGTAGAGATTAAATTAGATCAAACATATTGAACACTAATGACAGACTACAAGATGAATTGTGGGACAGCATCAAGAGCATTATGCATGAAAAAACACAAGGTCATAAAAATGACAGAAAGAAAGAAAAGTTAAAGACACAGAATAGTTAAAGCTATGGAAGAAGTGCTGGCTTAACGGTGATAGACGGTTTCCAAGGGCACCCGGAGAAGACAAAGTAAAGTATAACAAAATGTGAAATGACCGGGAGGGAAAAACTAAAAAATAACATGTTTAGCATTTCTTAAGATAAAAGAACTGGAGAGATTATTCAAATCTGAAGGAACAATATTGAAGCATTATCTGGGTGAAATATTGAATTATGCAGGAAACTTTTTAAAAAGATAAAAGAAATATACAGAGTCACAATACCAAAAAAAAAAAAAAAGGTCAACCTTTTGCCATTTCAGGAGACAGCACAAGATCAAGCAGCAGTGATATTGAAGGAGGAAGTTCAAAGTGCACTGAAGCCATTGGGGGAAAAAAAAAAAGCCTTTAGGAATTGACAGATTACCAATTGAGATGTTTCAACCAACAGATACAATGCTGACAGAGCTCATTTATCTAAGGCAAGAAATGTGGAAGGTTTACTACCTTGCTACTGACTTGAAGAAATTCATATTTGTTGATTCATATCAAAGAAAGATGATCCAACAGAATGTGAAAATTATCAAACAATATCAGTAATAAGATATGCAAGTAAAATTTTGCTGAAGACAATTCAAAATTGGTCGCATCAGTGCATTAAAAGGGAACTATCAGAAATTCAAGTCATAATCAGAAGAGGCCATAGAATGGGCTGAAAGCAGAGAAAACCAGAAAGATGTTTACTTGTATTTTGTTAATAATTTAAAGGCATTTATTAAACTGTATTCAACTGTGTGGATCAGAACAAATTTGGATAGCCTTGTGATGAACAAGACTTTCAGAACACTTAATTGTGCTCATGTGGAACATGTACATAAACCACTTTTTTACCGCAAAATGAAAAGGAAATAAATTGACTGTGCAAACCATCATATTAATAGGTACATATGCAACTGCAATATTTTCATATAAACACTTTAGTTTCCCCAGCTTTTAATTCACAAAAGTCAACAGTGTTAGCCATAGTGAAAATAAAAAAGCTCAATATCTGTATACATTTCCCCACACCACACCTCATGAGACAGCTAACTTGTGCAAGCATAGTAAAACATCTGAAAAAGTATGTGCATTATGCATAGGCAAAAGTAGCAGGAAATATTGAAAATGGGATTGCCTCTGGCTGGTGGGATTACAAATAAATTTTGGATGTTTTTGTTCTCTAATTTTTATAATAACACGATGAAATTATTAAAATCTTAATAACATTGTCACCATGATAATTGCCAATTCTGTGATTTTCAAGTCATTTCCCCTAATTCTTTGTGCCAGTACAAATAAGCGTATGTAGAACTATTTTTCTCCGTTCAACTGCCCATTCTCTTGTCCATACGAAACATCCACTTCTCACCAGCAGCTGCTGAAGGGAGTAAAATAGTAATTAATGGGGTTGGACTTATCTTTCATGATTTCCTCCCCGGTTGTAAAGACACCCTGATTTACCCCAAGATAGCACTGGGACTCGAGCATCAGGATTCTCGCATTTTCCATTTAGCTACATAGTAGCATCAGACCACTGAGTTTCAAGCGTATGTTTTAATAATATGCAACTAGATTATGTCTTTGAATTTTGTTTTCTTCACAAATTTCAGCACTGTGTAACATAGACAGAACACTAGTAGGAAGTAAGATTTTGCACATTATTTTGAAAAATAATGTGCAATAACCTAACAGAGAAGAGTGATGGGTCATCAACTGCCATCGACAGCAATATTTGGAGTGAGCATTAGTTGTTCAAGTCCATGGATGGTGCCAACGGTCAATGTCCTGGACAGCTAACCAAAAGACTGGAGGTTGAGTGCATCCGGATGTGCGTGAGAAGATAGGCCTGGCAACCTACTTCTGAACAGTCAGTCACTGAAAACCCTGTCCAGCACGGTGCTCCTTTGTCTCACATGAGGTTGCCATTAATCAGCACTGATCAGCACCGCTGGCTACCATTCACTTTGGAAAATGGATGACACTTTTTTTTTAATGCATCAGTGGATAAAGATTTGGGCTGGAGGATTTTTAAAACTACTTTTTGATCAAATCCTTATTCAGATTCCTGACAGCATTTCATTGATAGCCTATTTACCCATGCACATGATGCCATGTGCCCACCATTACAGTACCCTGAGCTATACCTGGCAGCCACAGATATTGTTACCATCTCTTTAGTGGGGTGGTTTTCCTCAGATAGTTGCGATCCAGCAGTTTATAACTTTCTCAGACTGTCTTCTTTTACGTAGTAGTATCAACTTTTCATGACTTGATAGCTCATTTTTCCATTAGTGAATAATATTCCACAGTATGGATATACAAGAATTTGTTTATCCATTTTCTTATTAAAGGCCTTCTAGATAGCTTCCATGTTTGGGAAACTATAGAGAGATAGTGCTATATATAACATTCAAGTACCCTTTTATTTTCTGTGGACATAACGTTTAAACTAATTTGGGCAAATAGCCAGGAACATGATTGCTAGATCATGTGGTAAATCTATGCACAGTTTTGTGAGAAACTGCCAACTGTCTTCTGAAGTGGTTGTGAATGAGTGTTCCCATTGTTTGAACTCCTGCCAACAGTTAATGTTGTCAGTTAAGTGTGCAGTGGTATCTCAACTCCCTGATGCTATCAGAGGAGCCTTGGGGGTACAGTGGGTTAAGCAGTTGTCTAGTAGGAAAGTCCCTGTTCAACCCACTAGTCACTCAGCACGAGAAAGACGAGGCAGTCTCCTGTAAAGTCTCAGAAACCCCACAGAACAGTTCCACTCTGTGGGAACAGACTCGATGGCACCAATAAATGACATACGACATTGAGCATTTGTCATATGCTTACATGCTATCTGCATATACTTTGGGGTGTGTTTATATATTCAGCTCTTTTGCCCACTTCTTAATTGGGCTGTGGGTTTTAAGAGTTATTATTATTTTTGTCAGTGTTTCAGATAGATTTTTGGAGGTTTTTACTCCACTACCCATCATTTATTTACGATTAAGAAATAACAATAAACTTGTATTCATATTTAAAACTCAGAAGCAGAATAAAACTTGAAATATGAAAACCTGTACAATACCTGTTAGGTCTCTTAGCAGCAGATCTTGAGGAAATTGCAGTATCTGGCTTTAGTGCATGCTGCTTAAGAGTTTGCTAAATAAATGTCCAACTATTTTCCTACTATCCATGTGTGTATGTGTATTTCTTACTATACATTTTCTAATCAATTATAGAACATTTTCCCATCTGTCCAATTAATTTAGTGGAGAGTCTGGCAAATTCTTCTAGAAAAAACATGTTTTTGACTGCACAGAATTCCTACCATCAACCTTGCAAGAGGGAAAGGCCATCCATTTTTTAAAAATCCAAGAATGATTATTAACACAGATGCTTTATTCAAAACAACTTGTCAGCAGTTGGCCAGTAAGTTCATTAGGGGCAGTAGTCATGTCAAACTTATGATTCAGTTGATTTTCAGTGAACCTGTCCATGTCTCGTTTTAGGGCAGAACAGAATGCCACATGGAGCAAGCAAATTATACTTAGGCGAGTAGTGTCTTTCAGATGATTGACGTGAGTCACAGATAGGATTAAGGTCATCATTCATTCATCTCACTTTTGAAGCAGGGCAAGGAAAGTACCTGGCATGCGCTTTGGGGGAAAGAATTTACATTGCAACATAACCAGCTTAATAGTCCTTATCCTGAAATTGGAAATAATATCAAGAAAGTGAAGATGTAGCACAAGCATTCCAAATCTTGCACATTTTTTCTGCTGTAGATGTCAAATCTCTTTGCCTTTATTCATACGATTTTTTCAATGGCAAAACACCTGTCCCAACTTGATGGCATTCTGCTTAATCTCATGAATCCTTAATTCTTTCAGAAATTCTTTCCTTTCAGGACCAAGCAAAAGTTGTCATCACTTATTTGAGTTTCCTATTGCTGCACAACCAGTTATTAAAAACTTAGTAGCTTTAAATGATAGTTAAGTAGGTCAGACATCTGGGAACGCTTCACTGAGTGCTCTACAGAGCTAACCGGGGAAACCAACCGTTGCCAGGCTGGGTTCTTAACTGCAGAGTATAGGAACAACCACTCCCAAACTCAGTCAGGTTGTTGGCAGAATTGAGGTCCCTATTTCCTTGCTGCCTATCAAGTTGTGGCTGCTTTCATAGCCCAGTGGCCACCTTCATCCTTCAACACATAGCCTATCCACCTTCAAAGGAACATATTGTGAAGCCCTCACATGTTGAGTCTCGGACTTACTGTTTGGGGTCAACAAGAGAGAACTCTTTGCCATTATATTGGCTCCATCCTGATCATCTCCTTTTCATTAACTCATTAGAGTTTGCAGATTAGTAATCTTCAGTCTATCAGGGAAAGTTCTTTCTGCCATGTAGAGTGATGTAATCATGGGTGTTATACTAGTTTTCTAGAAATGCTGTACAAATGGTCACATATTGGGTGACTTAGGGGGTGCAAATAATTAACATGCAGTCTGTTAACCTAAAGGTTAATGGTTCTAGTCTACTCAGGGGATCATCAATAGGAAACATTGGTGGTCTGCATTTGTAAAAACACAGGTGGAGAGTTCTATGCTGCCCTACATGGGGATACCATGAGTTAGAATCAACCAGGTGGCAACTGATTTTGTTTTGTCCTATGGAAACAGACATTACCTCAAAGTTTTAGAGGCTAATACCATATTCTTCATACAGATAGTACATACATTATACCATTTTTGTAAATAATAGCAATGCTATTTTTTTGGTGTATGCTTTATGAGTTATACCAGACAAACAAACAAAACCACCTCATTGCCATTGAGCCAATTCTGGACCATACTCACCCGATAGGTCAGACGGTTTCCAAGCTGCAGCTCCTCAGGGGAGTCCACAACCTCATGCTCTTGCAGAGCAGCTGGTGGATTCAAACACCTGATCTTTGGATTAACAGCTCAGTGAATACAGTGAACCCTCGTTTATCGCGGTTAATCTGTTCTAGACCCTACCGTGATAAATGAAATTCCGCGAAGTAGGATTCCTTATTTGTAAATCAAATATTTTCGTAGTTAGAGCATAGAGGACATGAAAAAACACCCTTTAGTCACCATTACACTCATATTACCCAATTTATTAAACAAAAAAGGGAAAATACAGTAAAACATTTTGGACGTTACAATGATCATTTATTTATTCTATTATTTATGGCATCTAGTTTACAGTATTACATATTTCACATACAGTATTATTATACATAGTTCTTACAAATACTGTAATCAATAGCCTATGAAATGACTTAAGGGATATACTCTACAGGTGGGTCGCCGTCTTTTTCCTCTAAAGGAGCGGGTGTAGGCAGTGGGTGCTGTTACGCAAAAACCGCGATAGAGTGAAGCCGCGCGGAAGTCGAAGCGCGAAGTGGCGAGGGTTCACTGTAATCCACTATGCTGCCAGTGCTCCTTTTATGTATTTATGCATGTATATAGGAACCCTGGTGGAATAGTGGTTATGCATTGGACTGTGAACCTCAAAGTCAGCAGTTTGAAACCACCAGCTGCTCCTCAGAAGAAAGACAAGGCTTTCTATTCCCATAAAGAGTTACATTCTTGGAAACTCACAGGAGCAGTTCTACCCTGTCTTATAGGGTCACAGTGAGTTGGCATCGACTCAATGGCAATGAGTGTATGCATGTATATTATTTCAATGAACTCATTTCATGCAGTAGTTCCTATTCAATATGTTGCCAGGGTCGCATTATAGCCAAAGACTAAGTCAACTTTGGGTAGCATTACTCAAAACTTTCTGAAGTTGCCAAATGCAAATGAACAATAACAACAAAAGTAAACTATTTTAATTATTCCAGAAACCAGGGACATATGCCCACCTAGGGAGTTTTCTGATAAATTTTACATAAAAAAGAATATAGATGGGAAGAATGTAAATGATGCCATCAAATTGGTGATGAATTGTCAGCTCAACTCAGAAAAGCATTAGAAAGTCTGGGCTTAAGTTAGAGGTAGGAGGCTATTGCTAAGCTCCAGGTGAGAAAGGATAGCAGCATTAACAAAAATGACACTGGAAATACCACTGGACAAGGCTGAGCACCAATTGGAATGTATCATTACCAGAACTGGTTGGGAGTTCAGATAGAGTCAAGGCATGGCTAGAAACTATCCCCAGATTAGAGGAAGGAAATGACAGTCACAGAAATGAGGAATCCTTGAAAAGACCAAGTTGTGGCTGATGGAGGGGCCGAGGGATATACAATGAGAAGGAGAGGAAAGTTTGCTTTTGAATATTTTGAGTAGGAAGTAGGTTGACTGGGCGACCTCTACCCAGTTAAAGATTTTTAGGAAGCAATTGGAAAACAACATCACATCTTCTGAAATAAATGTTTCCTTAGCTTCTTTCACATTTCTTAGCCTCCATTCTTAGCTTCAAGCCTTAGCTGGAAGGGTTAAAGATGCAATTGTTATATATGGTGTCGATCTGTGACAAATAACTTCCCCAGGGCAAAGGTCGTAGCTGCGCTGGAGTTTGTCCGTGCTTTGAAAATGCTCTTTATAGTGAAATAGTTGGGAGACAACATATTATCTACTCAGCAGAGTCCTCAGCAAAAACCAGCAGAGCACAGCTCCCAACTCTCCCAACCAATTTTTCCCTTACAGGAGCTAGCTAGGGCGGCTGACTGGCAAAACTGCAGGGACATAGGTCTCTATGTGACCAGCTTGAGGCTGATATAAGCCCAAATAAGCTTCGCTTTCCACCCAAGCAAGGAAGCTCCAGTCTGATACCCTCGCATCCTGCCCTACCTCACCAGTGGCAGCAGGGATAGAGCACAGCCTACCGAGTTGCATGGGGATAATGCTACAGGACAATCTGGAACAGGCATAAATAGTGAATAAACTAACTCGCCACACAAGCACGGGGAGGAGCTACAGCCCCACTCAGCAAAACATCTCCCATCACTGAAGTAGAGAGCTCTGTTTAAGGCACCCCCAAAGCACAGATATTCACAGGTTTTTTCTAACTTCTTTTGTTAGCAGACAACACCCACTCATGACCTATTAGCAAGATATTAGCATAACAATACAAGTAGAAAAATTGCAGCATCAATTTAAAAAAGCACAGGCAGAAATTTTGGATTTGAGACAAAGACTAAAAGCTTCAGGGCCCAGAAGACACTCCGTGATGCTATTTACCCGCTCTCCCATGAAACAAGCCCCTAGTCAACACACTAGGCCACTCAGGTAAGCAACCTGCCCCCTAAGTAGGCTATTGCTTCATTCCTCCCTCCTAGACCACCTAGGTAGGTGGCAATTATAGACTCCACTCCACCCACCCCCCAACCTGGTCACCTCTATCATCCATAAAAAGCAAACCCCATGCCTTTAACCTGATCCACCAGAGGCTTATTCCTTTCAGATAATTAACCTAAATCATAAAATGCAGGTTTATCAGCCATACCGGATACCAAAACCATTCCCCTAGCCTTAATCTCAACCCTACCCTGACATGCTAAAAGACCACAATGTAGTAAAACCACATACTGCCAGAAACTGTCCGCAAGTGCTCAAAAGGCTCTGCTCTACATAGACCCGATTACCTCTCAAGACTAGGTCTGGACCTAGCTGTTCTTTTGTTGATATTGTTATTGTTCTCTGTTCTATCATTCTTGTACCTCCCCACCTTTAAAACAAAGTTGTGGACTGTTCGTATAATTCATCCTTAATCAGGTATTATGTATACTATCTGTTGGTATATATAAGAACAGGAAAAAATATATTATTATTTTACTTTTTTGCTTTCAATTTAATTTATTTTCTAGTCTTTAAACACATCATCAATCCACAAGTTAGCAGCCACCTCAGAGCCAAGGCTCCTGGGCAAAGGCGAGAGCCCAAACAAACATACATTAATAGCTCATCAGCGTCTTACTCTAGTATTAGTTTTTCTATTTTTATTTTTAATACTTTTGTCTCTTGCTCTTTCCTTCTTTAACTTCAATATCTAAACATTTATTTTATAGCACTTTCCCCCATCTTTTCTTCTTGTTAATTCTTCTTTTTCCTTCTCATCCTCATAAAAACAAAAGTTGACACTACTCTTACAATTTTTGCTCTTTTTTCCTCTCAAATATTACAAAACAATCCTCTGTCATTGAAAAATAAGGCATTTGGAGCTCTAATTTTCTTTTCTTTCAACCTACAAATCAAGACAACCTGATTCCTCCATATTTGCTTCCTTTTTCTGTTCTTTCTCCCTCTTATAACAATTCCTCTTCTACTTTTTGATCCCCCCATAACATTTAATCTAACACTCTCCCCCAGATACTTAATATAAAATTCTTACCACCCCTCTACTGCACCATCTAACAGAGCTAACTACTCTCTCATAACCCCACCTCCCTAACACCCCTAATAAATACACCAAAATGTCAACAAAACAAAACATTGATTTACACCAAAGCAACAAAAAACAAAGAGATACAGATAAAAATAACTAAATACTAACCAGACTTTAATGAAATGCCTTAAATTGAATAGGCTATGGAATGACCGGAAAAAGAACTTAAATGAATGATGATCGCACTCACTTGACAGATGAAGGAAGAGTCTAAAATGAGAAGTGAAAAAATAGAGAAGCTAGAAACTCGCTACATGCCTTACAAGAAAAACTCCAAACCGAAACACAAAAATCAAACATTAAACAGCAGAATTACAAAATACTCTAAAGGAACAGAGAAACTGAATTAATGAGATGGAAATTTGAATTGGTGAGCTTGAAGATAAATCTATAGATTCCAATCTAAAAGAAGAACAAATAACAAAAAAATGCAAAAGAGACCAAGAAAAACTTGAGAACAATGTGGAACACAATCAAGAGCAACAACCTACATCTTATAGGGATTCCAGAAGAGAAACAAACAAATCCACATAGAGTATAGTCCAAGAACTCTTGCAAGATAACTTTCTCAATGTCTAAAGGATGAAAATATAATTATTCAGGAAGCTGAAAAAATCCAAATGTGGAGAGATCCCAAAAAGGAAAACTCCCTGGTATATATGGTAGTCAAGATGTCTAACATAAATGACAAGGAAAAAATTCTATGAGCAGCCACAGAAAAAAGAAGAATTACATATAAAGGGTAAGCAATTTGAATAACTTCAGGAGAAATGATTCAGGCAAGAACAAATGGAGTGATGTTTATAGATATTTAAAGGAAAAGAAAAAACAAAAAACCATCTGCCTAGAATCTTATACCTAGCAAAAATATCATTAAAATGTAATAGAAAAATAAGAGTATTCCAGGACAGAGAGAAATGAAAAGAATTCACAAAAACAAGACCACCACTTCAAAAACAAAACACTCGATAAAGTACTATGGCCAAAAAACCAACACAGCACAAGAACCTGAAACCAACATACAATAGAATTACTCACAAAACCCAACATACACAGCAACATCCAGAGCAACCAAGTAATACAGGAAGAACAAGAAACTAAACACAACATACACATACATTCACCCACAGCACGAACAAATGAAAGCAAAATAACGGTTACAAACACATACATATCAATAAACTCACTGAATGTCAATGAACTACATGCACCCGTAAAGGGAAGAAGAGTAGCAGAATGGATAGAAAACAAAATTCACTAATATGCTGCCTATAAGAAACACACGTCAAAAAGACAGACATGAACAGACTAAAAACCAGAGGCTGCGAAAAAGCATACCAAACAGCAACCAAAAGAAAGCAGGGGTAGCAATATTTATTCCTGAAAAAATAGACTTCACGGTAAGTAAACTAATAAGAGACAAAAATGGACACTACATAACGATCAAGGGAAAAAGAGCCCAAGAAGACATGCCGATAATAAACATATGCACCCGACAAAAGACCCTCTCAGTACACCACACCAATCCTCACGGAATTGAAAAAAGATATAAACATCTCAACAATAATAACAGGAGCCCTCTGCATAACTCTTCTTTTTCTTTCTTTTCAGTTTTTTGGGGTGGGGGGCAGGCAAAATATTTATTTACTTACTTATTTATTTACTTATTTATTTGTTGAATCATTTTATTGGGGGCTCATACAACGCTCCTCACAACCCATCCATCCATCCATTGTGTCCAGCACATTTGTACATCTGTTGCCCTCATCGTTCTTCTTCTTTTTAAAAAAATCACTTTATTGGAGGCTCTTACAGCTCTTATCACACTCTTAAGGAAAGACAGAACATCAAGGAAAAAACTCAGTAAAGACACAGAAAATCTCAACAACCCAATGAACAACATCGACCTGCATAGACATATACAAAATGCTCCTTCAACAAGAACGCAGTGTATGTTCTGCCCCCAAACATAATCAAGAATAGACCACATACTAGGCCACTTAATTCTAGCCCCAATCCAAGAACAGTTAATTCTGATAACACGATCCTGCTCTATACTCGCCTTCATGAAGAGATCACTGAAGATAAGGATACTACAGCAAAGCATGGCGAAGAAAGCAGATGCTGCCTGGGTATCATTTGGAATAGTCTCTGGGGTCTTAAAGGTTTGTATTCAAACAAGCAGCCATCTAAGTGAGCTGTCAGCTAAGTCCACATCGAAGAAACACACCAGCCTGTATGATCCAAAGACAATGATAACAAAATCCAAAAATGATAAAGGGAAAATATCAGAGCTTAAATTATGAATACCCAATTTGTAGAAGCCTATGGAGGACAGTGGGAGCCTAAACTTCATCTGCACAGTATCTAGTCAGATTAAGCCTTTAATAGTATATCTCTAGCCACAGACAAGGGACTCACAAAGCTTTACTATCAGATAGGGATTCTTATGAACTCAATTATGGTGGCTCTATCCATTGTATAATATGATACTTGGTCAGTTGACCTCCCTCTTGACCCAACCTAAATTTGCACTAGGCTCAAATTTTTCTCTGGTTCAATGACAAAAATTTCTTCTCTGGCTTTTAAAATATTCTTGGTGTTCATTTCTTTCTTACTCTTTAGTTTTACCTTTATTATTATTATTTTCTTCTTTCTCTTCCATTTTGTTTTTTTATTGTTTCTGTTAGGTTTCCCAGTTTATGAAATAAAGGAGTGGATGCATAGAGAAAATAACTGATGCAATTGTTTATGTGGGACAGGGTTGGGCAGGGGAATTAGGGAGCAAAAATGAATGTAGGAGTATGGAGAGAGCACTAAAACTGATTGTGATGATGTATATATAAATATGTAACTCTTTTAAAAAAAGTGATTTAACTAGGAAAGTATATGATATTTGAATATGATATCAAGAAAACTGAAAAAAGAGAGAAAGAAACCAAACTTGAACAAGGGTTTCCATGGGCTAAGGAGAAAGAGTTTTTCCTTAGAAAACATCGAGCTTATGTTAATGGTGCTAGAATAATTTGGAAAAGGATATCAACAATGGTTGTCCAATACCAAGAATATAATCAATGGCACTGAATTATACATGTAAAAGTTGTGGAATTGGAGAATGTTTTGTATATTTTTGCCACAATTCAAACACATTACATGAAACAAACAAATAAAACCCCAAATTCATCACAACTGAATTATAGGCGACAGCAAAATAAACAGAGAAAACATAGGAGTTGTCAAGGATTTCATTTTGGGGATGGCGGTAATCCACAATCAATGCTCTTGAAAGCAGCAGTCAAGAAATCAAATGAAATATTTCATTGGGCATATCTGCTTCAAAATCCCCCTTTAAGGTGTTTTAGAAAGCAAAGATGACAATCACTTCATGGGCCTGTGAAAACTGGACAATGGCTTTGGAAGGCTGTAGAAGAACTGATGCTTTGGGGGTAGAAGATTGGTAAAGAATTTGAATATACCATGGACTTCCAGAAGCATGAACAAATCTGTAAAGGAAGAAGTACAGTTAGAATGCTACTTACAAGTATGGATGATGAGACGCTATCATACTTTGGACACATAATCAGGGAGACCAGTCCTTGGAGAAGGACATCATGCTTGGTAGAGGGTTAGCAGAAAGAATAGGACTCTCAATGAGTTGGATTACAGAGTAGTTGTAATGATGGACACAAGCACAGACACAATTCCAATCAGAATGCCAGGTTCAAAGAGTTTTAGCTGCTCAAGGCCAGGGAATGAAGGCAAGATTTGCACTCAGGACTCTTGCGTCTTCGGCCAGGATGGGGCAGTCAGAAATGGGACAGCACTGATGAAAGGGTGGGAGTGCCCGAAGAACACCACTCCCACAGAGGACTAAATAACCGGAATCAAAAGAACTCTCCCCAGCCCAGAATTCAGGACGCGTGGGTTCCATTGTCTGTTAGCTGCCAACCCAGCTCAGCACCCTGGGCAAGTCACTCCGTTTCCCCATATGCATCCTGGGACTAACTCAGCCTAGATCTAGAAGTCCATGACTAAAAATAAAAAAAGCATAGCAACAATTGTGAGGATGGCACAGGATCAGCCAGTACTTCATTTTGTTGTTGCTCTAACTTAAAACCAACTTGGAGGCATCTAACAATACCCAACCCCCTAAATTATGTGCTTATATAACTTTATAGAAATGTTTGACTATATTTGTGCATGCTTAACCTTGACAAAAGTTTTAAAAATCTTAAAATACACTGTTCATTCATAAACAATGTAACACTGCAGAATATGTCTAACTAAGGTTTTAGGAGATTAACAACCCGCTAAGATAAATGAGTGGATAATTGAAACTGCGTACGCTAGAGTTCACATAATTTAATTTAAGTATTATTAATCTTAAACGCCATAGTTTTAGAGAAAACCATTAATAACCAATCCATGACAGTAGAGAAGGTAGAGTCTGCTTTGTAAGTCATTCATCTTGTCAAATTATGTGAGAAAAGATTTGTCCAGATGTCAGTGTTTGCTGCAATCTGTCAGGTGTTTCTTTGCACATTTTGATATCCGAATCAATGCTCTTTTAATCTTTCCCGGTCGATGCTAAGGCAAAAATAAATAAATGAACCCATTGCTATTGAGTCAATTCTGATTCATAGGGACCAGGTTAGGTAGAGCAGAATTGCCTTTCAGGGTTTCTGGGTCTGAAGACCTTTTTAAGAAGCAGTTTTATTGGCATATAATTCATATATCATATAATTCAGTAGTTCAATCACATCAAGAAGAGTTGTACAAACACCACCACAATCCATTTTAGAGCAAGTTCACCATTCTTGTAATCATTGTTATAGTTCCCCATTTCCCCACTAAGGTCCCCAATCATATTCCCCAAGGAACCACTAATCTAATTACTATCTCTATTGATTTATTTATCCTGGATCTGATATAAAGAAAAGCATTAAAAAACAAAACAAATCCCTGAGATGTGAAAACCCCACGGACAAGTAGACGGAGTCTGGGCTCCTACTTAACTCTAGCCCTAATTCAAGAACAGTTAGTTCTGATAATATGGCCCTGTTCAATATTCACCTTCATGAAATAATCACTGAAGATAAGAGTGCGACAGCAAAGTGTAGTGAAGAAAGTCGATGGTACAAGTAGATGGTGCCGAGCTATCAATTGGAATAGTGTCTGGGATCTTAAAGGCTTGTATTCAAACAAGCAGCCATCTAAACGAAGAGTCAACTAAATCCACATGGAAGGAGCACACTGGCTTGTGTAATCCAAAAATGACAATTACAAAATTTGAATGTGGTGAAGGGAAAATTATCAGAGCTACAATTATGAACAACCAATTTGTAGAAGGCTATGGAGGACAGTGGGAGCCCAAAATCCATCTGTCGAGTAACCAGTCAGATTAAGCCTTTAGCAGATTACCTCTAGCCACAGGCAAGGGACTCAAAAAACTTTACTATCAGACAGAGACCATTGTAATATTGATTATGCTGGATTGAACTCGATACTTGGCTTGTTGATCTCACTACACACCTGACCTGAATTTGTTCTTGGGACAATCATCTCTTACTTGTTCCATGACATATTTCTTTCCTGGCTTTTTTGAATGTTGATTGGGGGATGGGGGGGTGTCTTTCTTACTTGTTATTTGTATTTTTGTCTTTATATTGTTATTATTTTATCCTTACCACCTTCTTTTGATTTTGTTTTTTTATTGTTTCTGTTGGGTTTCCCAGTTTGTGAAGCACAGGAGGAGGGGGTACATAGTGAGAATAAGGGATACGAGGGTTGATAGGGGATGCAGGGGTGGGAGTGGCGTTTGTAAGGGAAAGGGGATTCAGGAATAAATAAAGAAGGTGGGAGGGGTGAGGGAGCACTAGAACTGATTTTGATTGTCAACTCATTTTAAAGGTGATTTAACCATGGGGGAGTAGGGTGGGATTGGATGTTGTAAAATTGATGTGGTAATGATTGTATAATTTCTCCTTGATATTATTAAATGATTGAACTATTTTAATGTATGATATGTAAATTATGTGTCAATAAAACTGTTGGAGGAAAAAAATAACTAACTAATTAACAACCCTAACAAAGAAAAAGCTGTGGGGGACCAGCCTCCACAATCAAATGCATCCAAGGGGGCAGTTGTATAATTGAGGGGTAAATTGAAGAGACATCAGACAAGATAAAACATGAATGGGCTCACCTCCACCATAGCTTCATGAACCAGAATGAGCAGAGAGAGAGAGAGATCGTGCAATGTATTCTATCATGAGCTTACAAAATTTCTGGCATGCAAGCTGTGTTAAGCACATATGTAAAATGGAAGAGGATACGTTAGAGGCATACATGTAACAGGAGGGGTTTGAACTAGGGGTATACATGCAATAGGAAGGGGAGGCACTGGAAGCATATATGTGACAGGAAGGTACATTCATAAGAAAATGGATGGGCTCTACAGTCAATATAAGCTGCCTTGACCTTAGATGTCCTTGAGCACTTCTCCAGGGGAACAATCTATGATCCTAATCAGAAGGGTCTGGGCCGTATTTTGGGTGATGAGATAGATTATTGGCCAACCTGGCCAATAAACACATGTGGGATTAATTGAAGGACAGAAAGATAAACGGCTCGGCAAGCCTCACCTTTCTTGTCTCTTGCCCTTTGATCATCAGACCAGTGTGCAGCTGCCTTGCTTGTTCTGTGCCTCAATTTATAAGCTACATTACCTGTAGGAAACCTGACCTGTGGACTGTGTTGCTGTAATTTGAGTTTCCTCCAAGACCTGCTTCGCCACACTATTGGAATTTACATCTCTTGAGCTGGGGACTGTCGGACCCTGTCATCTGGCTGACTGTTGGTAACCTGCCTTGCTGTTTGCTGCCTGTTCCCGGATAGCCTGAAGTGCTCTATAGAGGACTACCCGGCGGCCCTCAAGACTTGAAGGACTTCCAGTGTCTCACAACTGTCTCATGGGAGTGAGTTGCACTGAGCCATTTGTATTGCTTTATAATTTAATTAACTGGTTATTTCTTATGTTATATATATACATGTGTATACATATATATATACATATATATATAATTATTCACATCTGGTTGTTTCTCTAGAGAGCCCTGTCTAACACAGGTGAGATGGTCTGTCTGCTTTTGATAGCAGACAACCTTTAGGCAAATAGCCTTCAAGCAGTTGACCTTCAAAAGTATAGTGAGTGACTATTTGTCTGCAAACGGCACCTTAAATTTCATATTATTATGGGGGTGGGGGCATTGAGGGGAATGACTTTTCCTTAGGAGACTGTGACTGGAAGACATCTCTAACTTATAAACATGAAGTTCTCCCTCTACAGGAGCCCCACTCAGCCTCCCAGACTCCTCAATGTATGAAGGTTGAGAGTTTGTCCGCATACACTGTCTTCTGGGTTCTGTTTCCCACAAAAAGCAGACGGCCACATCTTTTCCTTTTGAACCTTAGACCTTTTGGATAGCAGCCCAGTGCTTAACCATTGTACAACTAGGGTTCCTTGGGTCATTGTTAGATATCCTTTAATCCCCTTATTTCTACATGTTGGTCTCACCCCATTCAGATACATGATTGATTTCTTTCCTCCAACGAGACGTTGGTGTTGGTGACCCATCTTTGTGTTCTTTCTTTTCTTGTCTCTATAAATGTTGGCCAGCTTGAAAGTCTAACGTCAAAACATAATGAGTGTAATCAGGGGGAGGAAACAAAAGCCACTTGAAAATGGTTATTTCCCCTCTACCAAATGTATAGGTTCTTTTGAAAATGTTCCTTCTGTTATTTTTAAGACTGGTGAAGACATAAATAGTTCTCCTTAGGGAACAAGTCATGGAGAATGAATACAACCAGGTCAGGGTGGACCTGGTCCTCAAAGACCTCACAGTTTACTTGATTAACTTCAGGCAAAAAGGAAATTATATAGTTATGTGACATCTGAAAGCTACTTTGAAAAAACTGGGTATGCAGTGGCCTAGAAACCTTTAGATTTTGTTAGCTAGGAATAAGTGTGGCCATGTAAATTCCATTTCTCCCAGTGGTCAATGCTCCCTGAATCAAAATAACCATTATGTTGTCCTCTAGCTAGGTCGGCCCTGGCTTCTTTCATTTAATCCGAAGTCCTTCAGTATCCCATTTTTAACCCCATTCAGTTTTTGTTTCCTAGAGAGAAATTCTTTCTGGCCTAGACTGTCTTGGCAGCTATTCTTTCATTTCCTCTGGCAACAGGGCCAACAATGAGAGCCTCGATGGAGACCTGACCACTCATGCTTCTGACAGTTTTCACTTGTAATTATGACATCCATTTGCACGACCGAATTAGAATTTAAAGTCCTCTTTCATGAGATGTTTGCATATAACAGATAACAGAGGTACAAGCCCAGATTAAACAAGTGCATCCTTTCTAGACTTTAGTTTCTCACCAAGCTATAGGGTTCAGTTTTAACCCTCCACGACTATTCAAATCCAAGAGGGAAGGGATTCTTCCTGCCCTTACTCACTGCCCTTGAGTCAATTCTGACTCATAGCAGACCTATAGGACAGGGTACAGGTGCCCCTGTGCGTTTCTGAGACTGTAACTTTTTATGGGCATTAACAGGCTCATCTTTCTACTGTGGAGCATGTGCTATTTACCATTATTTCTCACCACAATTTTCTACTGGTAGAAAGACAATTTTCTACTGGTAGAAAGACAATGAAAAAAAAATCATCCCCCTCCCACACACACAGTTTTCTTTCATAATTCTGGCATTCTTACCTCCATGACAAAGAAGGAAGTGGCTCCAAAGTTATATTTATTGTCTCCAGAGACCCCGGTGATCATAATTTACTTATTATTGCCTATCATTGAATACTCTATTCATTGAGGTAAGGTTGCAAGCTTCTTTCTAAATGGAGAAGTCTAGACTTATACTTCACAAGCAGAAGGATTTATTTAATAAAGAAGTACCTGAGATTCTAGAAAAATGCTATGTCATAGACTTGGCTATTACTGATCTCACCATGTTTACCTGTGTTTATGCTAGCTACAGGTTTAGTAATGACTTGGGAGGTGGTGTTGGGGCTTCTCGCAGTAGGATAAGAACGTACTCTTCTGTTTTCCTAAGCCTGCTCAGAATACAAACATGAGAGTACTCAATTGACTCAAGTGCAAAGCATGATATACCGGTTATTTTGATCCAGGGAGCATTGACCACAGGGAGAACCAGGATCTTACTCCTAGCTAACAAAATCTAAAAGTTTCTATGTTCAAAGAATATTTCAAATATTCAAAGGATCCAAAATTAAATATCAGTGTAATATTTGGCATAATGAAAGACTTTATGCCACCCGCATATAAACCCTTTGGACTGATGATGGTACACAGTGATTTTCTTGATTTATTGCCTGTGATCAGCTTTTTAGCAAAATAACAATGAAGGTCCTATTGTTGTTGTAACAACTCATCCAAGGGTTTACCAGCTGACAGCCTCCTGAATATCAAGATTGCATTAGTATACAACTTGCATCAAAAGCAAGGGTCAGCTCAGGGAAAGTTTCAAGTAATATAATTGAGCCAAGTAATCCTTTGAATTTTATTTCATAATCTACAGTGTCTTAGGCAGCCATTACATTTTTTTACCCATAGCTGGAATTCAAAGCAGTACAGAATGTGCTTGCCAAACCAATCCCAGCACAAGTTCTATCAGGTCTAATGATTTCAGTGAAGCCTACATTTGTCTATCATGAGGCTTCTGGGGAGTCCTTCAGTGAGGAGTTTCACAAATCCACCCCTTCCAAGAACTTTCTCAGTGGCATTTCCACAGCACACTATCTCCTCCTCATTTAAACTCTGGTTAAAAGTAAGTTAACAACAACAAACCTCTCAGAAAAGTCTCCATATTTTATGCTCCCTAATTCTCCATTACAGTAATTTTTTAACCTGTTTTTGTTGTGTGTTGTTGTGTGACAGCATAGAACTTGTCCCACAGGGGTTTCTATGATGTCATCTGCACAGGAACAGAAGGCTAGGGGTTTTTTTTTTCCCATGGAGCCACTGGGGGAATTCAAAGTGCCAACCTTTTGGTTAGCAGCTGAACACTCAACCATTTCACCACCAGAGCTCCTTTTCTAAAGGTACAGGTTTATAATGCCCATCTCATCTGTAGTGCACACACCTGTGATAAGTTTTGTGTCAATTTGATCGGTCGTATCAGAATTCTCAGTAGTTGGGCAGTGGAAGCCTCCTCTCTAATGTGACCTAACCAAATGTAAACATCTCTTTGATGGGATTTGCTTTGGGCAGCCAAGCAATTATAAAAGGATCAGGGAGGATGGTCACAGCAGTGGTGCAATCGAAAGGAAGTTTCCCTCGAGTAGTGTACTTCTATTAGGGAGACACCTCAATATGGGTCTGGGAAGTCACCTTTCTTTATGCTGACCTGGCTTTGGCATCTCATCAACTTCTGTTTTTTTGAACTTGAGTCAATGGCCTGCCATATTGCTGCTGAGCTTGGATTCATTAGACTTTGTAGCCTTGAGCCTGACTTGCTGAATTTGGATTCAACTGCCTCTGCTGCCACCAGCCTGTGGCCTTCCTGCTTCCAGGTTCATCAGCTCTGACAGCTATGTGAGTCAGGGAAAAACTTACAGCTTAATATCTAACCTACCAACTTAAATTGACTAGATTCAACCCTTCTTTTTTTTTAATCATTTTTTTAGGGGCTTGTACAACTCTTATCATGATCCATACATTCATCCATTGTGTCAAGCATGTTTGTACATTTCTTGCCATCATCATTCTCAAACAGTTTCTTTCTACTTAAGCCCTTGGTATCAGCTCCTTTTTCCCCCTCTCCCTGCCCCTCCTTCATGAACCCTTGATAATTTATAAATTATTATTATTTTGTCATGTCTTAACACTGTCCGACATCTCCCTTCACCCAGTTTTCTATTGTCTGTCCCTCAGGGAAGAGGTTATATGTAGATCCTTGGGATCGGTTCCCCCTTTCTACCCCACCACCTTCCCTCCACCGTCCTGGTATTGCCATTCTCACCACTGGTTCTGAGGGGTTCGTCTGTTGTCCTGGATTCCCTGTGTTTCCAGTTCCTATTTGTACCAGTGTACATCCTCTGGTCTAGCCAGATTTGTTAGGTAGAATTGGGATCATGATAGTGGATGGGGGAGGGGGGAGGAAGCATTAAAGAACTAGAGGAAAGTTGTATGTTTCATCATTGCTACTCTGCATCCTGACTGGCTCGTCTCCTCTCTATGACCCTTCTGTAAGGGGATGTCCAGTTGCCCACCGATGGGCTTTGGGTCCCCACTCTGCACTACCCCTCATTCACAATAATATGATTTTTTTGTTCTTTGATGCCTGATACCTGATTCCTTTGACACATCCTGATCACACAGGTTTGTGTGCTTCTTCCATGTGGGCTTTGTTGCTTCTCAGCTAGATGGCTGTTTATTGATCTTCAAGCCTTTAAGACCCCAGACACTATATCTTTTGATAGCTGGTCACCATCAGCTTTCTTCTCTACATTTGCTTATGCACCCGCTTTGTCTTCAGTGATTGTGTCGGGAAGATGAGCATCATGGAATGCCAGTTTAATAGAACAAAGTATTCTTTCATTGGAGGGAGTACTTGAGTGCAGGCCCAATGTCCACATGCTACCTTAATATTAAACCTATAAATATATGCACATAGATCTATTTTCCTATCATCATATATAAATATATTTACACATGTACATGCCTTTATTTAGACCTCTATAAATGCCCTTTGCCTCCTAATTCTTTTCTCTATTTCCTTTTATTTTCCTCTTGTCCCACTATCATGCTCATCCTTCACTTGGGTTTCAGTAATTCCTTGCAGTTACTTTGTCCTTCATCAAGCCCTACCAGGCCTCCTCCACCCTCCTCCACCCGATTTGGATCATTTGTTGTTCCTTTTTCCCTGGAACTGTCAGTCCCATTGTTTTCTCTTCCAGATTGTTTATCCCACCTATCTTATCTACATAGGCCTGTAGAGATAATAATATGCACAAAAACAAGACAGCAAAACAAAGCAACAAAACAACAACAACACACCTATGACATAAAAAAAGCAAAGCCTGTAAATAGTTCAAGGTCTGTTTGTTGACCTTTAGGTCTGTTTTCTGGTTGAGTCTGATGGGGTGCCACTCCTAGCCCCAAAGTCTATTCTTGGTCTTCCTTTGGGACTTCCTTGCTCTGCTCCACTTGCTGTTCTGTTGCACACCCTTAGTGTTTTGCCTCGGTGTGGTGGGGTAAGATCGGGAGCAATTCCCACACTGTGTCTCCAGTGTTGTCCCCCATAGGGTTATGGGTCAGTGACGGATGTCGTGTCTCATAGTGGGGCCAGCTCTATGGTCCTCTCTGTATATTGGCTGCTCTGAGCAGGGATATCGCCCTCAAGGATTGGTGGGTCAGGATGTGCTCCAATCTCTCTTCCTCCCCTCCATTTGCTCCTGTGTGCTCTGGTCAGACATAGATTCAACCCTTCTACAGCTGTGTGTAAACCGTCTACTTGATAGACATTTCTTTATATCTATATCCATATGTCACTGGTTTCACTTCTCTAGAGAATCCAGTCTAACACAAGTACTTAAAAATGATAATGCTAGAGAAATGTAATAGACTTTGGTATATATTTTTAAAACATGGATACCTACCATGTAGGCACAAAGATAGGTTAGGCACAATTTGTACCATTGTAGATTAGTGAATTATTTAATATGGCTCTTCTAGCTATAGTCTTTGTATCTTCCATCAAATGACTGGCTAAGAATATACAGAATGGGCATATTTCCTCTTTTCTTGGTGGATCTGGGTATGAGAAGGTAGGGGAAGATGCTGTTAGGATTTAGTGGCAATTAACAGAATGATTATTAACAAGGCTAATTGTGGTCATGAAAGCTTGGAACTCTAACGTGGGGACTGATCACTTCTGCCATCTTGCTGGGTATAAAATGAGCCATCTCAGCAGTAGAAGGGGCAGGGGCAGCTCCTATTATTAGCAGGAGAGAAGAGCCAGGGATGAAGCATGTCTTTTGGACTCCAAAATCCCTGTGCATGAAACCTCTTTGATCCAGAGGCAGAAAAGCTGTGGCACCAAGGAAGTAGCAAAAGAGTGGCAGGGCAGCGGCAGCGGCAGCAGCAGAACCTAGAGCCAGAACAGGAGACAGCATGTGTCAGGGGATTCCTGGACCAAAGCATGTGTAAATCAGAGTGCTTCTTTTGAGCAGGAGGCTTGATTGTGAAGTGAGGTGTCTCTAGGCACTTAATTGCAAAACTTGGTTACCTGAGCCATGAACCTAGAGCCCAGTGCCTTCCAGGTGAGGGTTTTTATGGAGCGGATTGTTCTTTGGGTACTTATTAACAGTGCTAATAAAGCTTTTTAATATTGCCCAAGCTGGGAAGAGGCCAAGAAAAAGGGCCAAGGACTAGAGAGAGGCCTACCTACAGGCATTAACGAAGAAGAAGCTGTCAGGACTGGAAGAACTGTACCCTAAGCAATTCTGAACTTCAATTGTAACCTATTTTTGTTTCCCTAGTAAATCCCAGATGTGTGAATTTGGTCTGTGAATTCTATGTGGTCATTCATTGCAGTGCATGATCAAACCCAGCTGAGAAGTAAGAGTGCTTTGGGAGAGTCCGTTGATAGTCAGAATTGGTAAGAATGTTGGAGGTTGGTCTGACCACAGCATCATAGAGACTCGCCTTGAGTTTATGAATTTGCTTCTTCTTTCCCCTTTTGAAGTCAAAGGGGGTCAGATTCTGCCTTCAGGCCATTTCTTGCAGCCCTCAATGGGTTTCGATTCAGGGTTTGCTACTGATATGCATCCTCAGGGTTGCCATTCTACAAACTAATGGAACAAACTGTGTCCAGGTTCTACCCTATGCAATAGGGTTCTCAGAGAATCAGCATCGAATCGATGGCAGTGAATTTTGTTTGTGAATTTTGTAGAGGCTCAGGAAGGAAAGTCTGATTTGTCTGAGGATTCTCTGAAACTTGCCAAACATTCTCAGAAGCCACATCTGGGATGGATCTCGAGGGATGCAGTAAATGGACAGAGAGAATTCTATAAAATTTCTGAACGGACCCTTCACATTATTTTAGACCCTAGATGAATTGAGAGCCTCTGTTGGTGTAGTGGTTATGCATTGAGCTGAGATCTGAAAGGCTTACATTTTAAAACCATCAGCTTCTCCCAGGGAGAAAGACAAGCTTTTCTACTCCCATGACAAGTTACTGTCTTGAAAACACGCAGGGGCAGTTCTATCCTGCCCTATAGGGTTGCTCTGAGTCGGCACCAACCCGATGGCAGAGAGTCAGTCAGCCACACATCAATGAATGTATCGGTAATTTTGAAGAACTTCTAATTAATTCCTCCACCTAGCCCTTACAAAGAAACAATTTTATCTTGCTAATAAATATGGGATGTTGTAGGAAAATACTTTCCTCAGATTTTCTTCAGAAATGCTGGTATTATCTGTTTCAAACCTAGCTGTTTTCTGAACTCTGACCTGTTTCAAATTAAAGTTGTTTCCTCTGCAGGGTTGGGCAGTCCTTGTCTATGTATGTGGACAGACAGGGAGCACATAAGAAAGGCTGCCTATCAGGAATAATGGAGGCCAGTGCTGCAATTATGGGAAGACAGCCTTGCAGTAGTCTTCACGTATGTGCATCATATATCATGGGAATCTTCATTTGGAGTGTTGCAAGAATAGGATGTGGGGGGGACTTTAATTTTCTTTTCTAGCCCATTTTGAATTAATCATCCTCTTGATCTTCATTAGCTATAGAGAATTTGAAATAAAATCACATGCTTATTAGAATAATCAATCACAGGAAAGTTTCACTTAACTTGGAAAGGTATCTGGACCTCCACCTATTTCTATTTTTACATTATGAGCCAAGTTGACGTTAATCCTCTGAAAATTGATTGAACAGCTAGAGCGGCCCAGTTTTCCTGCAGCAATGACTCATGCAGCTTCGCAACTCCAAAGGTCACCAATGGTGTGCGCTTGTGCAAATTTAGGAAGGCCTTCGGCTCAAGCTAACTTTAGGCAAGGTTTTGTCATCATCCTGTGTGACCAAAGGGTTTGCAGAGTTTTAAACATGAAATAGCCCAGCCATAGGTCCTTAAAATACTTTGTCAAGAAGTAAAAAGTAAATAATTACTGGGAAAATAAAACCCAAAACAATTTCAGCAATTAAAAAAATGGAGCTGGTACTACACTGTAGAAAATAGTCTGGTGGAGGATGGATGAACCCTTCAGGACCAGTGGTGTGAGTGGCGATACCAGGAGGGTGGGCTGCAAAGGGGGAACTGATTACAAGGATCTACATATAACCTCCTCCCTGGGGGACAGACAACAGAAAAGTGGTGAAGGGAGATGTAAGACAGTATAAGATATGACAAAATAATAACTTATAAATGATCAAGGGCTCATGAGGGAGAGGGTGTGGGGAGGGGGGCATGGAAATGAGGAGCTGATGCCAAGGGCTTAAGTGGAGAGCAAATGTTTTGAGAATGATGAGGGCAAGGAATGTACAATGTGCTTTACAGAATTGATAAGAGTTGTATGAGCCCCCAATAAGAAGTTTTAAAAAAAAAAAGAAAAAAAATAGTCTGGGGGTTCTTCAAAAGTTAAGCTTAAAGCTATCATAAGACCCAGAAATTTCAATCCTGGTAGATAACTGGAAGAAATGAGAACTGAAAGACAAACAGAAACCAGTGTGTCAATGTTCAATGTAGCAATTGTCACCATTGGAAACTACCAAAATGTCTGCCAAAAGATGAATGGATAAACAAGTGTAGTATTTACAATCGTCTACGCACATAATCTACATACAGTCATAAAGAAAAATGAAATCCTGATGCATGCCCCACATGAATGACCCTTAAAAATATCATGCTGAGTGAAATAACTCAGTCACAGAAGGACACATCCTATATGATTTCACTTATATGAAATAAACAAATATGTAGACACTAAACATGACTAATAATTACCAGGGGAGGGAGGGAGGGAGAAAGGGATATTTTTTGCTTGTGCCTTGAGTTTTTGTTATTGGTGCTGGGCTGATTAGGAAAAAGACTGTGAGAATCGTTGAACATTTTAAGAAGGTAATCAGTGTCACGAAATTGCACATAAAAGAAACAAGGCTGCAGGAATTGATGGATGACCAATAGAAATGTTTCAACAAGCTGGTGAAGCACTGGAAGCGCTCACTCATCTATGCCAGGACATTTGGAAGGCAACTACTTGGCCAAGCGACTGGGATAGATTAATATCTTTACCCATTCCAAAGAAAGGTGAAGCAGCAGATGCTCAAATTTTAGAACAATATCATTGATATCACATGCAATTAAAATTTTTGCTGAAGATCATCCAACAACAGTTGCAGCAGTGCATTGACCGGGAGCTGTGGAAGTTTAGACTGAATTCAGAAGAGGACGTGGAACAATGGATATCATTAATGGATATATCATTGCATGAATATTGGATAAAGGCAAAGAATACCAGAAAGATATTTACTTGTGTTTTATTGATTATGCCGTGGCATTTGACTGTGCGGATAATAACAAACTATAGCTATCCTTGAGAAGAATGGGAATTCCAGAACATAGCTTTATACTCATGCTGAATTTGTGTACGGACCAAGAGGCCTTTGTGCAAACAGAATAAGGAATTAATGCCTGGTCTAAAATCGAGAAAGGTGTGCATCAGGATTCCATGCTCTCACCATAATTGTTCAATCTTTATGATGAACAAATCATAAGTGGAGCTGGGTTATAAGAAGGATGTGGCACCAGGATTAGAGGCAGGCTTATTAACAACCTATGATATGCAGATCACACAGCGTTGCTTGCTGAAAGTGAAGAAGACGTGAGGCATCTGCTGATGAAGTTTAAGGATTGCAGCCTTCAGTATGCCTACGAGAAGTGGGAAATGAATACAGAACGCAGCAGAAGAATCGATGCCCGTGAATGGTGTTGGGAAAGAATAGCAGAAGTACGTGAGCTACCAGAAGAAGAAACAAATTTGCCTGGAGGATATATAGCCCGATGCGCTTGAGAAGAGACAATGAGAAGACATCATGTCCGGTACTATGGACAGATGATCAGGAAGACACTTGTCACGTGGTGCCCAGTTGGTTCCAGCTCATAACGACCCCAAGTACAATAGAACAAAACACTACCTGGACCTGCCTTATCCTCATAATTGTTCTTATGCTTGATCCCACAATTGCAGCCACTGTGTCAATCCATCTCATGAAAGGCCTTCCTCTTTATGGCTGCCCCTCAACCTTCCCTTGGGACTCATCTCTCCTGACAACATGTCTTAGGTACGTGACATGAAGTTTCGCCATCTTTGCCCTGAAGGAGCATTCTGAGGGTACTTCTTCCAAGACAGGTTTCTTGATTCTTTGGAAGGTCATGGTACTCTTCGCCAGCACCATAACTCAAATGCTGCAATTCTTTTGGGTTCAGTTCCAACTTTCACTTCATTTTGAGACAATGGAAAATATCCTGGGTTCGGTCAGGCGTGCCTCAGTCATGAAAACAACATCCTTGCTTTTCAACACTTAAAGAAATCTTGGGCAGCAATTTACCCAGTGCCAGGCAGCGTACGAGCTCTTGACTGCTGCTTCCATGAGCATGGATTGTGCATCCCAGCAAGACGAAATCCTTGACAATGTCCGTCTCTTCTCCATTGATCATGATGCTACCTATCGCTCCAGTTATGCGTATCGTGGTCTTTACCTTGAGCTGTAATTCTTACAGCAGACTGACATCCTTGATCTTCATCACAAGTACGTCAGGTCCTCCTCACTGTCAGCACGCAAGGCTGGGCCATCTACATATCGTAGCCTTCCTTCAATCCTGATGGCACATTCTTCTCCCTATTATCTAGCTTCGCTGATTATCTACTTATCATATAGATTGAATAAATATGGTAGCAAGATACAATCCCGATGGACACCTTTCCTGAATTTAAACCACGTACTGTTCCCTTGTTCAGTGACACAGTTGCCCCACGATCCATGTACAGGTTCCAAATGAGCACAATTAAGTCTTCTGAAATAGCCATTCTTTTCAAGGCTATCCATACTTTGTTATGCTCCACAGTTGAATGCCTTTTTCTGGTCAAGAAAACACAAATGAATGGCTTTCTGTTATTCTAGATTTTAGCCAAGATCCAGCAATACTATATTTTGTTCCAAGTCCTCTTCTGAATCCATCCGGAACCTCTGGCAGGATGGACTGTTGCAACCGTTATTGGGTTTTCTTCAGCAAAATTTTACTTGCATGTGGTATCGACGCTATTGTTCTATAATTTGAGCATTCTGTTGGGTCACTTTTCTTTGAAATTAATTACAAATATGAGCCTCTCTCTATCATTTGGCCGAGTAACTTTCTTGGCATAGATGAGTGAGTGCTATCAGTGTTCGTTAGCTTGTTGAAACATTTGAAATGATATGTTTCAATTTTTTGAGCCTCAGTTTTGGTTAATACTTTCAGTGAATCTTGAAGTTATTCTGTCAGCTTGAGTCCTTCTTACTTTTATGTTGAATTTCTGAAAACATAGGTTAATAACACTTCTTCCTTCTGTTCTTGTATTATTATATGAGTATAGCATATACATGGTATATATGTGTGTACACAATTATCCACATGATTGTCATTAGCCGGCATTTTGAATTATCTTTGTCATCTTCACTACTCACATCTATATTGGTTGACATCATTCTTTTTGTTGTTGTTTTGTTTTTTAATGAATCCTTTTATTGGGGGCTCTTATAAAATCCTTACATCAATTGTACCAAGCACATTTGTACACATGTTGCCATCATTTTCAAAACATTTTCTTTCTACTTGAGCCCTTGGTATCAGCTCTCCTTCGCCGCCCCCCCCAACCCTCCCACCCTCATGAACCCTTGATAAATTGTAAATTAGTATTATTTTCATATCGTACAGCATCCACTCTCTCTCCTCACCCATGTTTCTGCTGTTTGTCCCTCTGGGGGGTGGGGGTGATACATCACATCGGTTTCCCCTTTCTGCCCCCACCTTCCCCTTACCCTCATGGAATCACTACTCCCATCACTGTTCCTGAGGGATTTATCTGTCCTGGATTGTGTGTGTTGGTAGTTCTTATCTGAACCAGTGTGCATGCTCTGTTCTAGCTGGATTTGTGAGGTAAAACTGGGGTCATCATAGTGGTGGGAAGGGGGAGGAAGCATTCAAGAACTAGAGGAATGATGTATGTTGAGTTGACATCATTCTTCAGAGTGGAGCCCCCTGAGCTGGTATTAAGGGGACAAATGGCCAGACTTGCCTTACTTTTATTTCTCTTCTCACTAGCACATTAGGCATAGAGAGGCTGCTCTGAATTGTAGCACCAGTGCTACAATATTTCTGGTGTATACTTCGTTTGCAAGGTTTTGAAAAGAAAATGTTTGTCTTTAGCAAAACGTTTGTTTGTTTGCTTTTGAGATATCAATATATTATCCTTTTGATTTCTTGTTTGTCAAAACATATGTTCTCTGCCTGACGTGACGCAATCTTATGCCTCATATCCTCTATCTCCTAAAAATAAAAAGTACAACGCTCATCGCTACTTTATCCTCACTGTGTTAGTCGTTTCACCTTTCTCTCGTAAGCTGTAGCGAGTGCCTGCCCAGGGTTTACTTAAGGGTTTACTTAAGGAAAACGATCTCAGTCACAGGGGAAGTTCCAAAGAAGAAGCAGAACAACCACCACAAAGCATCAACCAGTGGACAGGACTTGTCAATTGCAGCACTGTCAAGTCAGGAGAACTGTCAAGTCAAACCCTTCACTGCTGAGCCCCAATTTCCTCATCTTTCTTCAGAATAATGAAAAGTCACCTTTTCATGCTGAGATCTTCTTGTGAAGCATCTAGTATTGTGCTTGGCACTTAGACGTTGCTGTAATGCCATCAACACACATTTTTTGCCAGACACTTTGCCTAACCCTGAAACAAGGAAGAAGTAAAGACGTGTCCCTGTCCTCAGGGGGTTCACCACTTTGTTTGATCTTCATCACCCCCCTTCCCTTTGAGTTATGGTGTGTTTCCAGTGGATCACACGAAATACTGATGACCGATCTCACGTTGGAGGTCTTGGTGTGAGCTTCCTAGATGAAGGTCTAGGATTTGGAGAACATTCTATTAATAGAACTGCAAGCACAGATGGCTCAGAGTTCTTTTCAGGGACAGCTTTCTGAAACACATCCATGACAGCTGGTTCATATGAGATGGTTTTACCCGTGGAAGAAAGATTCAGGTGGCCTGGCTTAATTGCAACAGGATGGAACCCCGTGGCCACTAGTTAACATAAATGCAGTGGCCTTTGATACAGAGTGTCTTGTGACTCTATAGCATTCTGCTTACAAACAGGTTTTCTTACTGTGAAGCTCAGCTAAGTTGCTGTCTTTCTGCTTCATACTGTCCTGGTTTGTGACTTCATCAATGCCAGTTTTGCTTCAGATAAAAACAGAATGAAAACTAAAGCTGTGCATCTCTGAAAAGAAGCAGATATTCTATATGATGCCGATTCCATTTGTTTTAAAGCAACATCATATTCAGCATGGCTCTGTCAATGACCATACCACACACATACAAAAAATCTCAACTAGGGAGAAGACATGGTGATGTCGAAAATGGTGACTCAGTTGTCGAGATGGAGGAGAGAAGAGGTCCGTGAGACTTTTATTGCTTGAAGTATCATGATAGTTAACTAAGAATATAATATCTAATAAGCTTTAATTATCAACAATTTTTTGTGATCTAGTTGCCTTGAGATCACTTCTGTGTATATTAGACTAGAATTGTGCTCTATAAAATTTACAGTGACTGATAATTTAGAATTAGCTCACTAGCTTTTCTTCCCAGGCAATTCTGGGTAGATTTGAACTACCAACCTTTTGATTTGTGGCCAAGCATGCTAATCTTTCCACCACATTTACTGTTACCTATTTCTTTTCCTTTGTATCAGGTAACTGGACTAAATAAAAACAATCCAGTCTTATTCCTTCACTTGTTTCTCTTGTACTAAGTGACCTTAAGAAAGCTTTGTGGTGGTGTCACCTACATTCAGAGGTAATAAAAAAACCAAAGTTGAATCCATATATTTACAAGAAAACAAGTCAGTTTCAGTGCATTTACAAATTGGGTGAGTGGGATGTGGGAATGAGGCAACTTGATAGCAAGTCCCCAATGGAAAAAACTATTTAAAAATTGGGGTGTGTGCAAATATCTAGATGAAAAATTCACAATTGTGCTTTCAAAATGATGGACTCTGGAAGTGTTGAGTTGCACTCAATTAATATGGCCCTTCTAGCGTTCATAAGAACAATTGAGAGAATGTCTATTATGACCATTCAAATGAGAGTCTGTTGTTGTCAGGGCCATGACGTCAGAAGTCAATTCCAACTCATAGAGCCCTGACGTAGTACAGAACAACACACCTCCCTGTCCTATGCCATCCTCACAATTATTTGTTTGTTTGAGCCCATTATTGCAGTCACTGTATTAACCCATCTTGTGAAAGATCTTTTTTTCCCTCTGCCTCTCTGCTTTACCAAGCATGATGTCTTCCTCCAGCAACTGGTCTTTCCTGACAACATGTCCAAAGTGCAAAATCTCACCATCCTTGCCTCCTAGGAGCATCCTGGTTAAACTTCTTCCAAGACAGAGTTGTTTGTCCATGGTACGTTCATTATTCTCCGCCAGCACCATAATTCAATGGAATTGATTCTTCTTCAGCCTTCCTTATTCAGTGTCCAACTTTCACTGCATAGAAGGCAATTGAAAAGACCATGGCTTAAGTCGGCCACACCTTAGCCTCAAAGGAACATCTTTGCTTTTCAATACTTAAAAGAGTTCTTGTGCAGAAGATTTTCCCAATAAAATGTGTTGTTTGATCCCTTGACTGTTGCTTCCATGTACAGTGTCTGTGGATCCAGCCAAGATGAGAGCCTTGACAACTTCAATCTTTTCTCCACTTATCATGAGTACCTGTTGGTCCAGTTGTGAGATTCTAAGACAGTCAAACGTCATATATTCTATCTCATGATCAAGCCATATACTAGATCGAGTCCTGAATTTTACTTTGGAATATACAATGATATTGTTCTTAGATGTCTTTGAGCCACTTGCTACTTACAGTGGCCTCCTATGCAACAGAATGAACCACTGCCTAATCCTGTGCCATCTGCAAAACCTTTCCTATCTGTGAACCCATTGTTGCAGCTATAATGTTAATCCATCTCATTGAGGGTCCTCTACTTTACACGCATGATGTCTTTCAAGGACTGGTTTCTCCTGATAGCATGTTCAGAGTATGAAAGAGGAACTCCTGCTATCCTCACTTCTAAGACGTTTGTACTTCTTCTAAAACACAGTTTTTTATTCTTCTGGAAGTCCACAATAGATTCAGAATTCTTTGCCAACGCCGAAATTCAAATGTTGGGTAACATCAAGTGGATTTCAATTCATATGAACTCCATGTGACAGAGAACAACTGTGCCATTGGGTTCTCTAGGCAGTAATCTCTGTGAGACACCATCACCATGTTCACCTCCCACTTCCCTCAGTTTCTAGTGGGTTTGATCCTCCAACCTTTCAGTTTACAAGTGAGCACTTAATGGTTTCCTGGAATATATAATACTAACTTTATCTAGCTAGTATTTGAACTTGCTAAAAATAATATTAAAATGTACAGTTCTCAATCCATGTGTACTGTTGATTAGCCTTCCTGAATTGGCTTCAGGTCACAGGAAGAATTTTGGAGCCTGATTAGATTTTGAGGGGGTGGGGGAACATTGAGCAAGATGGAACTGGGAGAGGTAAGTGTTGTTCCTTTTAAGAAATGCTTAGGCATCAGACATAGAGATTGATTCGCTGGCTAAAGAGAGTATAACCTAAGTGATTGACTTTAGTTATTCTACCTTTTTGTGTCATTGTCAAGAAATGGTTTGTCACAGGCGGCAACAGTCATGAAATGATTCATCAAAAGTCTGCAATTTGCATATACTTTGAAGTAGAAAAGAATTTCAGATTAATCTTTCTCTGCTCTACTGCTACTCACAGGTGGAAAACTCAACATTTATACTTTAGCTGAAGACAAAAGAACATAAACTTTAATTATGAATAATGGGCACAGAGACTACGTCCCCTTGGTTTAGGATAACAATCTTTTGCTGCACCACTTCATCCCAGAAATGGTCTGATCCTCGTAAACACCACATCAATATTCTGCATTCTGTCAGAAAAAACATATTCTACAAATATCTGCAGCCAGGATCTCTCTCCCTGTAATTACCATCTCATTGTGCAGATCACCCTTCAGTCCACTCCAACAGTTGGGTTTGCTAATCGCATAATATTTTACACTGTGCCAAAATGTGCCACAGTGTTCTCAATAGTGGATCCTTCATCGAGACTGTTCTTAAAGTAAAGTGTATTACTGGGCACATGAGACTTAATAAAGGATTGATGTATTGCTTGCTATATATATATATATATATATAT
>NW_022107431.1:15392435-15399564 GCF_000313985.2 Echinops telfairi
AATATATAATTCTTATAATTAAAACATGGCTAGGCAGCTAGGAGGTCTTCCAAAATTTCGTGGAAAAGTTCATAATCTTTTAATACATTTTCCATGAACTTTGAAAATCCCTCTCATACTTTAAGTAATACTGGACATAGTGGTTTATGCATTGGGCTGTTAACCACGAGGTCAACAGTTCAAACCTACCAGCAGCTCCATAGGAGAAAGATGAAGCTTTTTATTGCTATGAAGGTTTACAGCCTTGGAAACCCACAAAGGCAGTTCTGCTCTGTCTTATAGGGTCATTATGAATCCAAATTGAATTGACAGCAGTGAATTTCGATATATTTATTTATGTATCACTCAAAAGTTATACTCCAGAAAGATTCAGTATATCTCTGGATTTCTCATTCCTATATGTAATGAGGTGACTCATTCGAAGTTATGAATCATAAAGAGCATCTGTATTTAGAATCTTTTGCAAGTAATCTCATCTTCTCAAGTGCAATTTGGTTAAGTAATTAGAGTTACACTTAGAACAAACCTTGAGTTTTCCTAATGTTCTAGATAATTTGCTGAGATATTTATGGTACATGAATATTTTACTTAAATCAACATGGCTATTATAAATACTGTTATTCTTATTTACATATTAGGAAAATTATGGCTTAGATACATTAAGTATGGTAACAGATGATACCCAATTAGTTCACTGCAGAGCTAGGATTTGACTCGTGTTCTTAACTAGTGGTATAAATGGTTAAGAACTCAACTACTAGTCAAAAGGTTGGTGGTTCAAAGAAAGTGAGAGGTGACTGGAAAGATCAGCCTGGGGACCCCCTCCTGAAGGGTCATGGCCTTGAAGTAGTTCTGTTCTGCAGATATGAGATTGCTACGAGCTGGAACTGAACGCCACAGAAATGGCAACCGTCTCCTCAGATGTGCTGAATGTAGTTGTGGAAAACTGGGTCCCTTGGACACTGTCAAGGAGGCCAAGTATTTTCAGGAGAAGTGAACATTTGATTTGGGAGTGAAATGTGAAATAAGACATACGTTAAAACAAATGGAAAATAGAGTCTGAAATTCAGAAAAGAAGGAATGAATATCGAATCGTTCATTGAGTCAGATCTAGGAACAGAAACTAAAAAACTCCAAACTTTCTATCGCATAAAATATGAATAGTGCTTGAAAACTTGATCTCAAAAGCTGTATCATTATATATTACCAACATTATATATTCACCTCCCAGTATTTTTTGTCTTGGAGGACTACTTTCTAATTCTATCTGGTGCTGGTGATATGTCAGTCAGCACACTGCCACCTCCCCTTTTCCCAGTTCCTTTACAGAGATGGAAATCATGTAGCCACTGCTGACCAAAATCCCTTCCTTCCACAAGTACACACCCACCTATCACAGCAGTGAGGACCCAATGGAGGAGTGGTCCCTGAATGATACCAGGCACTGAAAATGCTGCTCCGGAATTAATGTTCGCACATTGGAAATATCTGTCATGGCTGCTAAACAGGGACATTGTAAATCTTAAACAGTTGATGATGGCCTTACTTGGCCCCATAGAATGAGGCCATCTATAGCTCTACCAGCTGATATAGAGCTGGCGACATAATTTAAGTTCCAGGATTCAAGCCAGAGCTACTTAAGACTTGGCAGGTGAGCACACCAGTGCTTTGGAGCAACATTTGGTTGCTAATCTCACTTCGAAACCCACAGCCGTCCTGTAGGAGAAAGATGAGGCTTCCTGTTCCTGTGAAGGGATAGGGCTTTGGAAACCCACAGGGGCAGCCTCTGCTCTATTTTGGGGTTGATACAAATCAAAACTGAATCAGTGACAATGAGCTGTTTCTGATACCCACCCTATGTGAATCTACTGCATATGCTTGTTTGTTCATAAACAATATCCCACTTTCCATCACCATATAGAATAAAAACATTTCCTTTAGGGCACATTCAGAGCACTGTGTTTAAAGTAACTGGATTCAGTCTTTTCCTCTTTGATTATTACTTTGCTATTACTAATTTGATGTAGATTTAGATTCGCGTGTTTGTCACATGCTCTATCTCAGTTTGATTTCCCCTCCCTCCTATGCTGGTGATTTGCTTTCCTTGATTGAATGCGAAATATAAACATAGTTCAAAGTGCACCAAGAAATCTCCCTCTCTTCTTGATCTCCTTACTCACCCCCATTGCCTTGGAGGTCACGTATACCATGAATTTCCCATGATCCTTCCTGGGTTTCTTTTCTGTACAAGAGCTCAAATTCAGAGCTCTCCTGTATGTAAGGGGCTATGCATAGCAGCCCACTTGTCTGTCAGTTTGTGTCCTGTGGTGGTTTCTGTGTTGCTCTGATCCTGGAAGCTAAGTTACTGGTATTTTAAATGCCAGCAAGGTCACCCAAAGTGAACAGGTTTCAGCGGACCTTCCAGACTACGAACAGATAACAAAGACGCATTTGGCTGCACACTTCAGAGGTAGCAGCTGCTGAAAACCTATGCCTAACTTCAAAACACTGTCAGATACTGAAGGTCTAATGAAGGGAACCAGAGCATTGTCAGAGACAGTGCCCCATGGTGGACCTCTCGGGTCAGAGGGCACTGGAAATTGACTAAAGAAGAGCTGTTTTCTCAGAGGGGAGTCGACCAGGGTGACATGGGTTGGGTAAAGCCTGGAGGGTCTTCATTTGCTGATGGAGTGCAATTCAAGGCAAGGAGAAACAGCTGAAAAATATGCGAGTGGTCAGAACTTGGAAATTGTAAAGTATATATCTAGGAAAATTGGACAAATGCAAAAGAAATCGATATCCTAGGCATTAGTGAGCTGAAATGGACTGGTATTGGCCATTTTGAATTAGAAAATCAGACAATTTACTATGCTGGGAATAACATAATGAAGAGGAATGGCATGGCATTCACTGTCAAAATGGACATTGCAAAACACATCATGAAGAACAATGCCGCCTGTGATCGGATCATATCTATCTGCCTTCAAGGAAATCCAATCAATACAACAATTATTAAAATTGATGTACCAACCACAAAAGCTAATGATGAAGAAATTAAAAAAATTCCACCAATGATGTCAGTCCTAAATTGATCAAACACGCAATCAAGCTATACTGTTCATTAGTGGCAATTGTAATGCAAAAGTTGAAAACAAAGAGGAAGGAACTGTAATGGGAAAATACGGTCTTGGCAATAGAAATGAAGCTGGCGATCACATGATAGAATCTTTCGAAACCAATGGCTTGTTCATAGCAAATACCTTTTTCCAACAATACAAAAGGTGATTATACACATGGAATTCTCCAGATGGAATACACAGAATTCAAATCGACTACATCTATGGAATGAGAAGATGAAGTTCAATATCAGTAGCTAAAATTAGGCCAGGAGCTAGCAATGGCTCATATGTAAGTTCAGGTTAAAACTGAAGAAAATTAAAACAGGTCCACAAGCATCAAAGTACAAACTTAAGTCTATCCCACCTAAATTTCAAGAACATGTCGAGAAAAGCTTTGATGTATTGAACAGTAATGACAGAAGACATGATGAGCGGTGGGAGGACATCATGGCCATCATTCATGAAGAATACAAAAGGTCATTAAAAAGACAGAGAAGAAAGAAAAGGCCGAAATGGATGTCAGAAAAGACTGAGACTTACTCAGAGAGTAGCTAAAGCATAAGGAAGCAAGGATGAAGTCAATGAACTGAATAGAACATGTCCAAAGGGGAGCTGCAAGAAAGCAAAGTGAAATACTGTCATGAAATGTGCAAAGACAGAGTAAGAAAACTAAAAAGGAAGAACACATTCAGCATGTCATGAATGAAAGAACTCCAGAAAAAGTTCAAGCCTGGAGTTACAATATTGGAAGATTCCAGGGACAAAACCTTGAATGATGCAGAAAGTTCAAAAGAACATGGAAAGAAGACAGAGTTACTGTACTCAAATGAACTGGCCCACATTCAACTATTTCAGAGGAGCAAGACCCAGTGGTACCAAAGGAAGAAGTTCGAGCTACAGTGAAAGCATTAGCCAAAACGAAGGCTCCGGGAATGGATGAAATACCCATTGAAATGCTTCATCCAGCTCATGAGACATTGGAAGCACTTACTCAGCTATGCCAGGAAATTAAGATGGGAAGGAATTCATATCTGTACCTGTTCCAAGAAAGGTAAACCAACAGAATGCTCAAATTATAGAATAATATCATTGATATTACACAAGTAACATTTTGCTCAAAATCATCCAACAATGGTTGTAGTAATATATTGATAGGGAGCTTCAAGAGATTCAGGCCAGAGTCAGGAGGACACAGAACAAGGGATCGATAGCATTGTTGACATCAGAATGCTCTTGGCTGAAAGCAGAGAATATAAAGTTTACTTCTGTTTTATTGACTGTGCCGAGGCATTTTACTATGTGGATAATAATAAACTATGGGTAAATTTGAGAGGAAGCAGAATTCCAGAACACTTCATTGCGCTCAAGGGGAGTTTATGCATTGATCAGGAGGCAGTGGTGAGAATGGAACAAGGGAATGCTGCTAGGTTTAAAACCAGGAAAGATGTGTGTCAGTATTGTATCATCACACCATAGATATTCAATCTGTATGCTGAGCAAATCATCAGAGAAGATGTATTATACGAAGAAGAATGTGATATGAGGATTGGAGGAAGTATTATTACCAACATGCCATATGAAATTGACATGATTGTGCATGCTGAAAATGCAGAGGACTTGAAGCACTTGCTGATGAAGATCAAGGATTGCAGCCTTCTGAATTACAACTCAATGTAAGGAAGACCAGACTTCGCCACTGCACTGATAGGGAACATCAAGATAAATGGAGAAAAGGTTGAAGTTACCAAGGGTTTTGTCTTGTTTGAATCCACAATCAATGTTCACGGAAGCACCAGTCAAAAGATCAAAAGATTCCTTGCGTTAGCTAAATCCACTGTGCCTGACCTCTTTAGAGTATTGAAAAGCAAGGATATTACTGGGCTGCACCTTCCCCAAGCCATAGGATATTTTATGGTCTCATTTGCATGTGAAAGTTGGACACTGAATATGCAAGACTGAAGAAGAACGGATGCATTTGAATTGTGGTGCTGGGGAAGAATATTGAGTCCTGCTTCTGCAGTTCTACCTGTGACTCTGTTGTACTGATCTGCCACCAACGCTGAATTTGTGAGTTTGTTTTTCCAGGCTCTATTTAGCCAGCTTCCCAATTGTGAATTTTTGGATACCATTTTGACTTTGTGCTAATGGCTTCCTCATCCTGATTATATGTCTATCTCTTTGTGTTCTTTGTCCCTTTTAAGACTTAATAAATCTCCTCCTTAAATTATATTTGAGATAAAGGTCTATTTTATATCATAAAGCAAATAAAATACCTAGATATCCCCTTCTACTTTTTATGAGAATTCCCTACCATTTGAAGTCTTTCTATTTAAAAAATATATACACTCAGGAAATCAGCCCATGCCATTCACTAGAGACTTTCCAAATATTTTCCGTGGTTTCAGAGTATCCCATCATGGGCATGCAGCCTCATTTATGCAACCAATCTCTTGGTTTTGGGCAGTGAGGTTGTGTAGTAATTTATATTAATACTATAACCAATAGCGTATTCATGTTTTTGTGATGTCTTTTACATGGCGTCAGCATAAATTCCTAGAAATGAAATTACTGCAGTACCAGATGAACTAACATGTGAGCTATTGTCAAATTCTGCTCCAGATAAATTTTATCATTTGGCACACCCACAATAATGTGTGGTCCTGCCTACTATTCTCATAGTTTGGCTAACAGTGTATAATGAAGCTTTTGAATTTCTGATCGTTGAAAAATATTACTCGTTTACTTATAATTTGCATTTACTTTATTAGCTATCTGAGCACCTTCTCCTATGGTCTACGACCTTTTTACATTGTGTGTATGTTTGTGTGGTGTGTGAATTGTTTATTTTCTCTATCATTTCAGTATTTCTTCCTCAATTTTAAGATGTTCTTTATATATATATTAAGGAGTCAAGACTTTTGTAATAATACGCTGCAAATAAACTGCTTCCAGTTTGCCATCTCACTTGGACTTGGCCTATGGTGCTTTGAGCCCTAAACTTTCTAGATCTCTGTTTGGGATCTCCAATTCTTCCAAGAGTTTCTCTATAAATAAATTATATAAGCTACATAAGACTGCATGACACATGTAATCAAGACATTTCCTATACTTCATTTACTTTTTTCTTATTTTCTCTGGAGCCTTCACGTATAAATTTACAATGGTAAAAGAAAGACTATCGCCATATCTAGAGTACTGGTAGCATTTCTGAGGAGCTTTTTAGTAATCTGTTAGAGAACATAGCACTTGCTAAATGACTTAGAGAAATAAAGTAATTTCTATTGAGTACTGTATATATTCGAGTATAAGCCAACCCAAATATCAGCCGAGGCACCTAATTTTACCACAAAACTGCATTAAAAATGTGCTGAAAAAACTTGGCTTATACATGAGTATATAGGGTAATATTATAAATCGATTTTACTAAATTTTTTTTGTTAATGTGGTATTGGACATTTTTTAATGACCTGTGGTTCTTGTTCTGTTTCTATCAAACAGTCCTGTTGCATTTCTTATTGTGACATTGTATAACTATAAATTCTTGTAATATGTAATGCTCTTTGCTGTTACTCACCCTGCACTGAAACCTTGCTCAGGGGGCATCACAGTTGACGGAGATCAGTTCCTGTGCTCCAGAAACTCATACTCTTTAGATGATGCCTGGGGTCTTAAAGGCTTGTTTCCAAACAAGCAACCATCAAAGTGGATATCAACTAAGTCCGCATGGGAGAAGCACACCAACACTAGGCACCAAAGGATTGTAAGTCATATAATCCGCAGTGCAAGGGAATTGTATCAGAGTCTAAATTGTGAGAATCCTGTTTGCAGAAGGCTATGAATGACAGTGGGAGCCCAAGATTCTTTGGCGAGACCTACATGGGAAATAAGCTTCCGGTGACTTCCTTCTATCCATAACAGAGGGATGGGAGTAAAGAGGCTACTAAGCAGAGTGCACTGGAGAGATGACCATAGAAGATCAAACGGATAAACCTAATTTGGACAGTTAAGCC
>NW_022107431.1:15400275-15418378 GCF_000313985.2 Echinops telfairi
ATATATATATTAAATTACAATTTAAAAAGAAGTGCAATCTAAAAAAAAGAAGGAAATGAATAATTTAATGGGAAACTGTAAGTAATTGGGATTTGGATATATAAGTGCTAAATGATGTAGGCTCAAAGTTGTTTTGTGCGTGTGAGGAAGGAAACAGCTAATATACCCATTATGGTGTCCCAGTACTCGGAAAAATTACTGTCTCTCTGGTTAAACTAATAAATGCAATTACTAACATACCAAACAAATTGGGTATCCAGTGAAGTCAAAGTGGTGAAAAATGCTGATAGGAAAAAAAGGAGCAATGGAATTGACATAAGAATTGTGAAAGAAAATGAGCGGTGTCCAGTGGCCGTGGATGGAGTCTTGGTTTCAAGTGAAATTCGTGCTGGGAATAATGGAGTAAAATCTTTGGATTGGCAGACACCACGTTTGTTTGGAGTTTGAGCATAGCCAAATTATACTCCTGTGAAAGCATGCATCTTATCATATCTGCAGAAGTTTTTTTCTTCTTCTTCTTCTTCTTCTAACTTTTCAGTGATATGGAAAGCCACGACCATTTATTCAAGTACAGGAACAGTGAAGAGTAAGCAGTGCTCAGATGTGCTAAAAATTAAGCTTAGAACCCTCCCATTGTTTCTGTTTTGGTGCCCTCTGGTGGTGAGTTGACACCAGTCATTTTTAAGGGAGTATTATTTACGTAAGCTCTAAAAAACCAAATCTGTCTTGGAAGCAAAATGGCTAGACTGTTCCTTAGGTGCAAGAATGGCAAGACTTTGTCTCGCGTACATTGGGCATGCCATCAGAAGGGACCATTCCCTAGAGAAGGACACCATGCTTAGTAGAGGATCAGTGAACACAGACCCTCAATGAGACGAATTAATGCAGCGACTGAACCAATGAGCTCAAGCCTACTGACTATTGTGAGGCTGGCACAGGATTGAGCAGTAGTTTATAGTGTTATATGCAGCATCTTTATGAATCATTTAACAATAGCACCAACTGCATCATCTACATAATATGCTTATTTGTCGTTACGGGCCATCCTTGAATAAATTAGCTATGGCCAAATATGTCTACAACCTATTTGAAGATAGAGCTTTGGGTAAGCTATTCTAAATAAATCTTCTTTCTAAGTAAATTGAGGACACTCTCCAGCACAAGTCAATGCTTGTTCACGGTAGGCATTGTAAAGCCTAAAATCAGTAATAAAGTATTGACTTCTAGGGAAAGAAAATAGAGAATTCTTAGTCTCTTAAAACTTCTGTACAAAGATTTCTGTACCAAAGAGATAACATGGAGCTTCCCTATGTTTAAAGCATGTCCCATGGATGGCGAAGGCTGACTGATAGAAGAAGGGGCCATTTATGTACTGTATTTTAAAATTTTCACTGTCTGATAGAGATCATGAGTGATTGTAGTAGTCAACCTTACTGTTGCGGTTAGGTGCCAACGAGTGGGTTTATACAATAGAGGGACACATTGCTGGATCCTGTACCCCCTCGTCATTGCTGCAGCCACGGTGTCAACCCATTTCATGGAAGACAATCTACTTTTCCCCACTGACATTCTACTCTATCCCACAGGATGTCCTTATACAGGACTCATCCCTCCTGATAGGAGTCCAAAGATGAGATGATTTGTGGGATGACATCAAGAATATCATACATGAAGAAAGCAAGAGGTCATGGAAAAGGTAAGAAAGAAAAGATCGAAGCATCAGTTTTTGAAACCTTTCAGTTTTCAGTCCATCAATTCTTGGAGCATTGTGTTCCCCTAAGTCCTTCAGGACAGATTTGGCTTCTTTCTTCAATATCATCAGCTCTTGGTAATATGCTGCTTTGTGAAAGAGTTGAATGTTGACCAGTTCTATATGATTCTGTGACTGTGTATTCCTTCCGTCTTTTAAAAAATGCATCCTGCATCATTTTGCCCATGGAACCTTGCAAGAGCTCACCTCAAAGCTCAGTTTTGTTCTCCAGTTCCTTCTGCTCGAGGAAAGCTCAATGGGCTCTTTCCTTTGCCTTTCTAACTGATGGCTTTGCAAATTCCATTGTAAGAGTGGACTCCTCTGTCTTCTTGAGATGCCCTTTGAAAGGTTGTGGTCAGCTCTTTCACTTTGTTATTTCTCTCATTCACTGCAGCCACTCCATGCTCCAGGACAGACTTCAGAGTCTCTTCTGATATCAATTTTGATTCTCTCTTTCCTTCTTTTCTTCTTTCTTTCTTTCTTTTCTTTCTTTCTTTCTTTCTTTCTTTCTTTCTTTCTTTCTTTCTTTCTCTTTTAATGGCTATTTGTTTTCTTCAGGTATGATATTCTTGATGTCATCCTACAGCTCATCTGGTCTATGGTCATTAGTGTTCAGTATGTCAAATTTGTACCTGAAACGTTTCCAAATGCAGGTAGGATATACGCCAGGGCCTATTTTGGTGTTCAAGACTAAAAATTGTTCTTCAGCTTCAACCTGAATGTGTACGTGAGCTATTGATGATTTGTGTCACAGTTGGTTCATGGCCTTGTTTTGGCTGATGATATTGAACTACTCCTTTGTTTATTTCCATAGATGTAATTAATTTGTCCTTTGTTTTCCCCATGGGTGTGGTCAATTTCTTTCCCGTGTATTTCATCTGGCAGGGTCCACTTATATAGTTACCATTTTTGTTGCTGAAAAAGGTATTTGCATTGAAGAAGTCATTGGTCTTGCATAAGCCTTGCAAAAAAAATATAATCTCCAGCTTCATGTCATTTCATCATTTTTGCTTTTAACAAGTTGAATATACATAATCAAAGTCAGTTGTAGATGCTCCCCCTCCTTCATTCATTGTTAGCTCCCCACACCCCTTCACTTTCCTTATCCACCCCCTCCTGATAAACTATTGTATCAGTTATTATGTCTGTGCATCTTCTCTTTCTGTGCTTCACAAAGTGGGACACCCAAAAGAAACAATAAACAATTAAATAAATAAAATGGCAAGGATACAACAGTAATAATGTAAAGATAAGAATACAAATAATAAGTAAGACTGAAAAGACCACCATCAATATTTTAAAAGCCAGGGAAGAGATTTTTGCCATGAAACAAGCAAGAAATACATGAGCCTAGAACAAATTCAGGTTGGGTCAAGAGGGAGGTCGACTGACTTAAGTATCAAGTTCAATCCAGCATAATCACGATTACAATGATCTCTGTCTGATAGCACGGCTGTTCGAGTCCCTCACCTGAGGCTAGAGGGGATCTGCCCGAGGCTTCATCTGACTAGATCGTCTGCAGATGGATTTGGGGCCCCCACTGTCCTCCTTAGCCTTCTACAAATTGGGTGTTCACAATTTAGGCTGATACTTTCCCCTTCATTATATTTGGATTTTGTTATTGTCATCTTTGGATCAGCTTGTGTGCTTCTGCCAGGTGGAGGTAGTTGGCCCCTCCCTTAGATGGTGCTTGTTGGAATACAAGCCTGTGAGACTCCACACATGATTGCACAGATAGCCAGACACCCTCTGCTTTCTTCCCCTCCCTCAGCAGTAGCGCTCTTCTCTTGGGCGGTCATTTCATGAAGGTGCGTCATGAGCAGGGCCATGGTATCAGAATGAACTGTTCTTGGTTTGGGGCTAGAATTCAGTGGGAGCCCAGCCTCCATCTGCTTGCCCATGGGTTATGCACGACTCTGGTTTACTTTGGCGGTGCTAGTATGACAAAAACAAAACCCCATATGACCAACGGCACCACCCGCTGCACCAGCAACAACCCAACCAACCAACAGCAGGATAGCAAAAACCAAAAGAGAGAGGGAAAAAAAAGAGAAAACCCTTGTTAGTAATCCCCCTGGGGTATAAGGCGATTGCTTTGATAACAACAATTTCCCCAGTGACACAGAACTTTATGTCACTGAGGAGTCTATGCGAGCATAGTTTTACCGAAAGTTGCAACCCATGAGCTGTTGCCCTGCACAGTTCGATCTCCCCCTGCATTGGGCTCCGTTTAGTCCGAGCCTGGGGATTGGTGCCAGGGGAAAACTTCCTGGATCTCTTCTTACAAGTTCAGGTCCTTGTCCAACAGATCGAAACCTGCCATATCAATCAATGCCAGGGGGGCATCCAGGTACTAAATGGATGGTGCTTCTCGATCCCTTTCCACTGGACACCCTCCTTGCGTCATCTCACAACTTCTCTTGTCTTCTTTCATTTGTGTTCAATGTGTCAAATCGGTTCTGGAGATACTCTCAATATTCAGCTGGATTTCGTCAAGGTTGTACTTTGACACGGGTGGACTTGTCTGCAGTTCCTTCAGCTTCAACTTGAACTCGTATGTGAGTAATTGCTAGTCTGTTCCACAGTTGGCTCCTGGCCTGGTTTTACCTGGTAACCTGGAGCTTCTTCTTTGTCTCATCCCGCAGATGTTGTCAGTTTGATTCCTATGAATTCAGTCTGGAAAAGTCCACATGCGTAGGTGCCATTGATGTTGTTTGACAAAGCATATTTGTAATAAAGAAGTCATGCAAGCTTCAAAAATTTCAATCATGCAATCTACAGCTTCATTTCTATCATCTAGGCCATATTTTCCAAATACCATTCTTTCCTTTCTGTTTCCATTTTTTCATTCCAATTAACAGTCAGTTTCAATGCATCTTGGTAACATGTTTGTTGAATTTCAGCGAGAAAAAGTTGGTAGAGTTAATCAATTGCTCCATAATTGACATTAGTTTGTGCATAAATTTGAATAACAGCTGTACGGACTTGCATTCCTTGTAGACATATAGATACTATCCTAGCACATATAACATTGTATTTCAATGTAGATCTTGAAATATTCTTTTTGATGATCAATGCTTTGCTGTTTTCTTGAATTGTCATCCATGGCATGGCAAACCATGTGGTTTTGGGATTCAAAATAGCTACTTGCAGTCCGATAGGCAGTAGTTATAATGAAGGCCCAGATCTTGGTATTTCATTATTTCATTTCCCTTTTGATGACTCCAGTTTCCTTAGGTTCATACTTTGTACAGTCCATGTTCCAATGATTAGTGGGTAATTCCAGCTCTTTCTTCCCATTTTGCCATTCCCCATCAGCAAATGAAAACTCTAAAAGCTATGCTCCATTTGGTCAATCAGGGCAACTCTACTTTGAGGAGGCAGCTCTTCCCTGGGTGAATTTTGAGCACCTTCCAACTTAAGGGATTCATTTTCCATCACTATATCAGACAAGGTTCCACTGCAGTTCATACCGTCTATTCCTTCTGTGTAGTCTGTTGTTAGTCTGGAAACTTAGCTGCAATCTGGACACTGGAGGGGACCCTGATGACATTTGCAATACTGGTGGCATAGCTTCCATGGTCACAGCCAAAGGCTAGTCCCCATAGTGGGACACACAAGGTGACAGGTGAGTTGGGGATCTTTGGTTAGTTCACTAACTTATTTAGGAATAGATCTTTAGTCTTATTATGCTTTGCCTTCCCAGAGTAAGTATTTGTATCTTATTTACTGTTAAATATCCCTGGTTCTAACCAAATGCCTGTTACAAAGTAAGTTCTCAAAACGTCTTATTATATTTATACATATAGAAATGTCCAATAAGCTTTTAACAGATGAAATATATATGACTAATAATAATACAGCTAACAGTAATCACATTAAGTTCAATAGTGATTTTTAAATTGTGATTATTTTAATAATATCTCAAAATTGGTTTGATATTAACAATTAATGTATAAAAGATGTTAACATGAAGAATAAGTCATTGTTGTCACGCAGGGGTATAGGAAGTTACTAGAAAGCCAAAAGACTCAAATAAATAACATTTCACACTCTGGGAAAATGGTATCCTCTTACCAATCCGGCAATGCAGAACTCCATTGATAGGTGCTGAAATAGTAAACCAAGAGAGATACGTTCTGGAAAAATGAAGCCTGGATAGTGACAAACATTCTTGAATTGACAAGCAAATAATACATTGAAAACAAACAAAGGTAGGATAGAGGGTTTTTTTAAATTCTGTATTAATTTTGCATAAAGATCAATAAAATGAAAACTTGAGGAGCTCATGAGTTTGGGCCATTAACTGAAACTATGAGTATTCTAGGTTGGCTGTTTTACTAATATCAGTTGTGCATGTGGAGAATAGCATTGATATGCCTTTATGCACAAATAAAGTAGTGAACTGAATGTTGTAATAGATTTATCTTTTGAAAAAGAAAAATACAGTTTTGCTTCTAGGTCTCAATTCCTTATCCTGGTGTTATATATATAATCCCATGTTCCCTGGAATTAATGTATGATTTTTTGAAATGGAAATACTCTTCCATGTATTAAAAAAAGATAGCAGCTAATAATTTTTTTATATAATAGTGCCTGATTTTCATGTTATTGCATAATTTTAGGTAAAGTCCAGCCTTTTGAGTACCAGGTTTTCATGCTATTACATAATTGTAGGTAAAGTTCAACCTCTTTAGTATCTCATTCAACATTTTCTACAATCCTCCAAACAGGTATTTCAACTATTTCTAACATTTATTTCCTCATCATATTTTCCTGTCATTTTGCAATCTACTAACTTTAATCCAAGCTACCCCCTCATGCACTAAAACAAAAACATGCAATACAAGTAATCACACCACACAAAAAAATAAGACACATAATACGTGAATTCCTCATTCTTGACACTTGACCTATGAATGTTTCATTGTCCCAGTGTTGGTTCTGTAGATATTCTGACTTTATTTTGTGTTATGATCAGCCATACTTAGGCTAACTAACAACTGGAGTTGACAAGACATTGAAAAATTTTCCCTAAATAGTAGCGATGGTTAACAACATGCTAAACATAATGATGCTGAACTGTACACGTGCAGTATACTGAGTTGGCAGATGTTTGTTACCATATGCTACACACATGCTGCACATATGCACAAAAGGACATTCTCCTAGGGATGCTACGATTGACAACCAGAGATCAATTTCTTGCTAATAGGAGCCGAGTGAAATGATATGTTCAACGGATCATGATAGAATTACATATGCGAGTCAGATGTGGTCATAGCTGAACGGAAAGGAGATCAGATATGGAGAAAGATGGAAGGCACCAACCATCAATGGTAAAAGAGACATTTTAATGGAAACCATATTCAGAGTCTTAAGAATTTATCTTATACAAACCAGAAATCAAAAATGACTACTCAAGTGGTATTTACTTCTTTGTATTTTCTAGAGTTTTACTTCTTAGTATTTCTAGAGGACCACACTAACTACGAGGCCCGCTTTCCAGTTCTCAGAATCGAAAGGCTTAAAACAAAACTTCCCTATTTGATCTTCTCCTTGTAATCTTCTTTATTCCTCCGAGTTTTGTTTGTGGCTCCATACCCACGTTATAGATGTCTCCTTTCTACTGTGCAGTTACAAGTAGAGACTGTGCGTGCTAGCTCCAAGCCAAGGCAAATGCTGATGAGTTCATCAAAACCGTGCTCAACGTAGCTGGCTATCGGCCGTGAAGTGTACAAAGAAAGTCAAACAGACCACCGTCGAATTGATGCCGATGTACAGTGGCCCAGTATGGGGCTGTAGAGTCTGAACCAAACAGGAGCATCTTTCTCCCAGGGAGCAGCTGATGGGTTTGAACTATCAACCTTGTGGATAGGAGCCCATTGCTTATACTACAGTGCCACCAAGGTTTCTTTAGTGAAAGAGTAAAGTATAATGACAATTAAATAGGGGTGAGGAGTCCCTCATATAGATTTCATTCATTTGTTCCTTTAGTGATGTTTATTGCCCAAAAAAACAAATGGAAGGAAGGAGGAAGAAAGGAAAGAAGGAAGAAAGGAAACTTTTCTTTTTGAGAATGTTAGCTTCTTCTACCAAACTTGAAAATCTGTAAACTTGGAAAAACGATGGAAAATGAACCACCCGCCAACTCAGCAAAAAGCCATCCTGGAAAGAAATGTGTTTTGTTTTTCACACATGAACATGATAGGGAATAATGTAGTGCTAAGTTAGCATCTTTAGTGCCGAGTATCTTTCAGTATCTGCCATTTCCTAAAGTACAGTAATGTTATCCTAAGTGAATTAATTCATGTAGTGCAAGAGCGGATTCCGGGAACCCAAGAGGCAAGAGAATTTTGGGAATGATGAGGGCAACAAATGTATAGATGTGCTTTACACAATTGATCTATGTATTGTGATAAATTGTATGAGCCCCAATAAATTGATTAATTAAAAAAAAAAGATCAATTTGTTAGAAATACAACAAAATAGAGAATAAATTTAGTAGAAAGAGGGATAGCCTGTAGTGCTAAGACAGACTTTTTTTTTTTAAATAAAAAGAAAATAAATCCCAGTGGCATTCTGGTAGTAGAAACTAGAGGAATTGGCCCCTTAGCAGTTCCTGATTTCTAAGTCTGAGTGACAGGTAGGATTTTGTTGTCATTAACAGACATAATAAGATGAGTGATGAAGGACAGGTTTGCTGACACATATAATTTTATCTTCTTTCAGGATACAGAGAGGAAAATATCTAATACAGTCCCAGCAATGTAGAACTGACATTTGGAAAAGGCAACATACCTATTCCTAAATCAAAAAGTCTAACCTCCTAAGAGTAGCCATCATCCAGGATCTAGAGCGCTGAGCGTGGCTTTTGGGTAAAAGCAATACAACAAAGCAAGAAGGACTTTGAATTAGCCACCTGACAAAACCCTTCCCCTAATGGTAATTATGGAGGCTGGAAGAGCCCACCTATATCAGTATCTTAAGTTCTGTGCATATTTACTCACTTCAGTGTATTTCTATAAATTCATTAATAACATAATATAGTACCTTCATACATATGAAGACAGAAATTAAGTTGACAAGTATTTATGGGCTATTTATTTATTTTTAATACCTTTTGCTGTTCTAAGCCCTGACCTTGAAGCTGTGTCACAGACGTTTGGGTGAAATAGTCCCCCGTAGAGTTTCGGTTTGGAAGTTTGCCATCAGGTGCTGAGCATCTGCCTGGACATTTACTAGCTGCTGGGGTGGTGGCCAAACCTCTTCGTGTCTGGGTTCTCATTTGTGAAGTGGAATTTTAATATGAAAAGCCATTGTGAGTTAATAAGGACCAAATTCTGGAAACAGTTTAACCCAGTTCCTAAAAACGTTTTAACACAGTAAGAATGGAATGAAAGGTTCCATTTGTGGTCCAAGGATTTAGGCCATCTGTCCATTTGGAGAAGTGTCAAAATATCATCACAGCTTTCTAAAAGACAGAGAACCAGGCAAATTTACTTTTCTATTTACAATGTGCATTGACTCCTGTGCACTTCAGGAGTTTCCGATGGTGATGGGTTTGGTTTGGGGTTTTGCTTACACTATTTGGAGTCACTCACATTTGCAGCATGAGGTTTTTCTTTTGAATAAATGGTAACTTGTACTTCCATAAAATTTCAAACCGATCTCATCTATTTTATGTAGACCACTATGTCTTAATTGTTTCTCAGGGAAAAAATTTAACAGTAGCTACACTTTTAAAAATGGAGCTTTAGTGAAGTATCAGTTACAAATAATAAATTCACCTTTTGTAAAAAATGTTTTACAATAAATATGTATATATTTTACAAAATTATTTTGGTTATACAAAAATAATGTATAACCATGACCACAATGCGGTTTAAAAACACTTCTACCACTCTATAATTCTGACCATTCTGCTTAGAAATTCATCTCAACCCTTATCCCCAGCCCACCACCAAGCTGCTGATATTGGATGGAAACCAAGCGTTTGACAGCATTACATTTAAATGAACATACAGGACCTCTGGTGGTAAGTGGTTATGAGTGTTCTGGACACAGTGGTTCTGGTGCAGTCAAATGCCCTAAAAGGACAAGGCCATCAAAGATGTTTCAATCAATTATTTACAGGTCCTTCACCAAGACGACACCTATTCATCTACCTACCATAGAAACAGCAAGGGATCTGTTCTGGAAGCTCTTCCCCTAACCGAGAACAACAATTTTAGAAGGAAAAGGAAGAAGTAACAGAAAAAAGAAAAAAAACAAAACAAATTAAAATGTTTTAATCCCTGACTAGAGTCAAATTTGAGGAACTCCAAAAAGATTCCTCACTTTTCATCTTTATTATTATCAAGTTGCTAAAACTTTGGACATCAGAAACAAATTCTAGAGGGGAACCTCCTGTCGCCAAGAAAGAAGAACCTTTAACCCTTTCACTTAAACCAACTCCCCACCTGCAGGTCCCTGTACTGAGAGTCTCTGTGACCCAGGGGAAGCTTGCTGGCATACACGTGAAGACCTCCCAGGATTGGCGTGCCTACAGATACTGTAAGGAGGCAAGGCTCTTATGCCTAAACCGTGAGCCACCGGAGTAGGCTTCTCCACAGAGCCGGTGCTGTGAAAGCTACCTCGCCTCCTACAATGTGAGAATATGTTTTTTGTCAGCTAAAGCAAAGGGGAAAAAAGCAGGGGTCGGGGTGGGGTGATCATTGATTCCTCTGTTCAAGTATTTTCTGCTCGAGGTTAGCAGAACTTTTCATTGACATGTCAGGTCAAAGGAACAGACCTCTAGAATTTCTTACTCCCACAAAAGCAAGCAAGGAGAACAGGGGAGGTGATGACAGCCACTAGCGATCTGGTTTAGAAGCTGGAAATCCCCTGGTGGTGCTGTCAGTTAAGTGTTGGGCTGCTGACCACAAGCTTGGAGGTTCAAGCCCGCCCGCTGCTCTCTGGAGAATGGTGAGGCTCTCTGCTCTGTAAAGATTTGTAGTCTCCGACATGCTCTACATGGTTGCTATGCACAGGAATCCACTCAATGGGTACTCAGTGGAGAACTCAACGGGAGTGGAGGGGCAAGCTAATCCTTGTCGCAAGTACAAGGAAGCTCAACTATCTACTAGCAGTGGATGTTATCCCAGTTGACTTGCATGGAAAACTTCAGGAAACTCAGAAATTAGTTACATCTAACAGCTCTGAAGAGAACCCCTGCTCTTGCTGTTTGGTAAGCGTTGGGCTGCTAACTGCAAGGTGCACGGTTGAAACTCACTAGCTGCTCTTGAGAAAGATGAGGCTCTTGGTCCCCATAAAGACAGTCTAAAGACCCTATAGAGATTCCCCCCGAGTCAAGATGGAGTCGATGGCAGTGTGGTGGTTGGTTGGTAGTAACTCTGGCAATAAGATTCCTATGCGATTAAAAACATGTTGGGAATATTTAATTTCTCTTTTTGAGAGAAGACGGTTTCCAATGCTATGTGCAGAGAAGGTGTTAGAAGTAAAAGTAAGTTCTTCAAGAAAAGTTCTGTTGGTTGGATTCCCAACTAAGTTTTGACTTTTGAATAAACTCAGAAAAACTCATCTCTCAGGTTTTTGGAAGCTCACCTGCATCTCCATTATGCATTCGAACCCCGCATTCCCCCCTCTCAGTGAAGGTTTATGTATCAGCGAACTTCATGACAAGATAGGAACTGGAGTTTTTCAATTCAGTCACCCTCCTTATCAAGCAGCTGGCCTCTTTTCCCAGCTGATATTTCATATGAAATTGTCCCTCCAATATTTCATCAAGATGGCTTGCAGCGTATACACCCCACATTTACCTCATGTTCTTTTTGGGATTCATTGTAGATTCACACAATGGGGGAGTCTGGGCGGCAGCTGCAAATGTTCTGGCTTTCAATACACACAGTCTATTTGTCAGTAATTAAGTCTTGTCTTCTCTTTTTGTATTTGTATTCTCAGTTCAGAGCAATGATGGCAAATTATTACAATGATCTGGAATGGGCACTCCCTTCCCTATAATGCAAACTGAAGTCCTTCCAATGCCTGGATGGTTCTGACCACCAAGAAGTAGAGATAAAGGAGATACATCCTCTGCATCTTTTAAAATTCTTTGTAGCTCTTAAAATTATCTTCCGAGATAAATTTGCCACCCATCTTGTCCTGGAACAGGACATCACCGCACCCTTAATAGTAGGAGAAAGTGATTACGTTTCTTCGGAAGGCTGGGCATACAGCCTCAGATTACTAGGTTTACCTCAATCATTTTATGTTCCAGCCAAAAAAAAAAAAAAGAGACATATTTTAAATGTCTTAGTACTTAAAGAAGACTTGGTAGTATGACGGTTAAGTGCTCAGCTGATAGATGAAAGGTTAGCAGTTCACATCCACCTAGTGGCTCCAGAGGAAGAAGACCTGGTGATCTTAAAGGTGCCGTCAAGGTCACAGCCAAGGGTAGCCTATGGCCAGCTCTACTCTATTAGATGAAAATTGGCTCAACAGTACCCACCACCAGCACCACCTAAATTATGATCCAAGGGAAAGAAATGACATCTCAAGAGCTTTGTATCAATTGATGCGGTGAACTTGAATTCACACATTCTGATTTGCTCAGACTCTGTATGGTCCGTACTATAAAAGCAAGGTGTTTGCAAGGAATTGTGACTTAAGTTGCTCCTCATTCCTTTAAGATTTCTTTAGTAGTATTTTCTTTCTTTTTGCCTCTTGCACTGTTCGTCTTTTCTGATTAGACAGGTATTGAAAACGGATCAGCTGCCCCTGGTGGCCACCCAGAGTTTGTCCTTCAATGACCCTTTAAATTCCAGTACTGCAAATTAATGATTTTGGGTAGAGAAAGAGGCATTTTGCCTAGTTCTTAGGCATCCTGGCTCAGAAGCCAGACAATCTGGGTTTGGAATTCAACTCCTCCGTGTTCATGATGTATGACTTTGGGCTACTGACTGACTGTATGATGCCTCCTATAAATTGGAGGTGAAAATTCTTGCTCATTGCCATTGATTACAACGCATGATGAGTTTGTAAACAACAGGTCCAATGATGCGCATCCCGGTGGGTGTGCCTGAGCACATCAATGTGCCTCCCAGCGTAGGGGGAGGAATCACCTGCCAGCATTATTTAACCATGGAGAACTGTGATTCACACCATTTCTCATTGACTAATTTTTTGGCAGACACACAGGACATTTTTCGTCAGGAAGCCTTACTTAAACTTGTCCATTATGAGGGACCTAGGTGGTATGTGAAATACCAATGGCATATCTTCCAGCATTATGACAACTTGCACATCACTAGAGTAGGGCAGACGGACACACAAGTGGGGAGACTTGAAAACAGCATCTAGTTTGAGTTACTGTATAAATGAGATGCAACGCTGCAAGTAAAGTTCTCAGAATAATGCCTGGTCGTAATAGAAATGATTAATATTGAGTTGTGACTTTTGGATTAGAAAGCATTCTCCTTTGAGTCCAGAGGGAGAGAGAAGTTGTAGGCACAACAATCTCAGCTTCACCACCATTCAGTTGTTGCTGACTCATCGCAACCCAGTGTAACCGAGCAGAACTGCTGCATTGCATTTGTGAGGCTGGGAATGTGGGCGGGAGCATTCTGCTTCATAGCTCTTCCTTGGAGCGGCTGGTGGGTTTGAACTACCGGTCTTTAGTAGCCCAACAAGTACCTCATTTTACCCTTAGGGCTCTTAACCGCCAAGCTTTTAGTAATTTCCAGAATTTACACTAGCCCACATACCTGCTTTCTAGAATTTTCCCATGAAGCTATAGGGATCATTTCTCATCAAAAGGTCGGTCATTTTTTGAAATAGTGGCACCTTTTTCTATGTTGTGGTTGTTGGTGTCATTGTATCCCTGTATGTCCTAGTAGCCCTGTATGTCCTAGTAGCCCTGTATGCGACAGAACAAAATATTGACAGAACAAAATATTGCCCGGTCCCAAGTCCTCACTATCGGTTCTGTCATACACAACACTCTACTTTGTTAGGTCCATTTGTTCATTGCAAGGGCCACACAGACTCAGAGGCAAGACTCAGGATTATTTGGTTTGTGGTAGAAGTTGTTGTTGGTGTGGTTAGGTTCCATCGAATCGATTCTGACCCATAGTGACCTAATGATGCACAACAGAACGAAACACTGCCGGGTCCTGGGCAACCCACACCGTGGTTCCTGGGCTCGAGCCCATCGTTGCAGCCACCATGTTAATCCGTCTCCTTGAGGGCCTTCCTTGTTTGCTCTACCCCTCCTGTACCAAACATGATGTCGTTCTCCAGGGACACACTGGTCTGTCTTGGAAGAAGTACAGCTAGTGCGTTCCTTAGAGGCACAAATGATGTGGCTCCATCTTACATACCTTTCCTTCTAATGTGCGCTTCAGCAGCTCTTAAACAAGTCCATGAAGAATCACCTACCCTAAAGAGGAAAGGAGATTGCATTCAAGAGTTATGTTATAATCTTCCAATACTTCAGATAAGGCGGGGAAAAAAACCTCCTAATATCTTTGTATAATACTTTAGGCTGAGAGAAACAATGGTGTAGAGGCGCAGAAGGTACTTGCTTGTAAATATTTATGCACTGAAATCTCCGGGGGACTTTAAAATGACGCATTAAGATGTATTTGTTTCACTTTAAATTGTGATGATTCAATTTCTGAGTCTCTGAACAGCAACTACAGATCCATATTTCGACCTTTCTATTTCATTACGTCCTGATAATTGTATTCTATGCTGCTTTGGAATTCATCTCATAAAGGGCTATATATTTTCACATTGCATTGTGCTCCTGTTACCAGATTCTCAACGACATACCACACACTTGGGAAAAATGAGGAAAAGAAAGTTTGTTCTCTCTTTAGGAATATTTCAAGTCAAATGACATTTGAGAATGAGGCAGGGGGTGGGGGAGTAATGTTTTTTTAATAAAGCAATATCTAGCAGAATTTCCTCTTAAGTTACAAAGTCTTTTATTTAAAAAAGTATAGAAAATTATTTTTGTTTACCTAAAGTTTAATATGAAATAATTTTAAATTCAAGCAAATGTAAACTTCAACTAAAGAATTTCTGCCCTATCCAAAGACGTCAATGCTGGTCCGGCTCTTTGGCTGGCTGGTGTGGACCACTATAACTGTCATTATTAACCTCCCCCATCAATGGTCAAATCCTGGGAAGCCATAGTGTGCATTCCCAGTGCTCCATTAATGTGCTACCATGTATTCCTTAGGAGCCCTAGTTGCATAGTGGTTACATGTTGGGCTGCTAACCCAAACGTCAGCAGTTCAAAACCACTAGTTTCTCTGCGGAAAAAAGACCATCTTTTCTACTGTAGAATTACTGTCTTGGAATTCCACAGGGACCAATCCAACCCTGTCCTATAGGGTCACTGTGAGTCAGAATTGACCTGAAGGCAGTGAGATATTACCATTGCAATTTAGCTTCTGCATAAAGATTAATACCAACTTGTTTCTAAGATTAAGAAGACGTCCATGTTGCTCAATTCAATGAGCATTGTTTTGTCATCCTCTTACTCGACTCTTGGCATTGTGAGCACTAACTTCTACTCCTGTGTTTTGACACATTCTTCCTCCGTTTTCAGAATTCCACATTTCTGGATTTTCTTATTTCTTACTTGATGAGTTTTAAAAATCAGATCCTTGGCTTCTTTTCTTCTACTTTGTCCTCAGAGTAGTACCCAGACATACTTAGATATGATTTGGGGGATAAAGGAATAAAAAATGGCTAAATCATTTAGTGCACTAAAGGAGATCTTTAATAGCTACAAAATTATCCTTCATGCCACCCTCCCACCTGCTAGCTGATGCCTGAAATACCTGTAACAATGAGCCAAGCTTTGTAGGCAGATTTCACAGTTAAAGGGCACTTGGAGTCAACAGGCTTGGGAAAAACCCTAACATGCACTACTACTACTACTACTACAGCTGGTTTTTTTCCATCTTGAGTAGTAATAGTGAAAATATATTTCAGAGTCCTTATGAGGATTGATTGTGATATAATCATACATAAAACACTTTGTAAAATAGAATGCCCAGTACTTGTTTCAAGACATTATCATATCCGGCAGTGGTAATACACTGACCACAATTCAGCCTAAAGTACAAATGAAGTCAGCTCCTTCGTCTGCCATGGCTCTTGGGTGGTGAAGGAGGTGCAACTGAACTATCTGTCAACCGCCATCCCATAAAGCTAACCGTTCCATTCGATACTTCAGGGCTTTTCTAACTCATCGGTCAGCTCTCCCTTCATCTGCTCCTAGTCTTCCCCACCCGCAGTCCAGAGTAAGTCATGGGCCTTCGAGCTGGAACTCAATCCCTGTCACCTTCTCACCAATCTCCTGAGTATCTGGCTCTGGGCTGTCTATTACCTGAACTCATATTGCCTTAGTAGGACTTCTTTTTCTCCACGATGGTCCCGCAGATCAGAAATCATTTTGACCATTCTTTGCACGTTGGCCTGAGAGAACTTCTGGTGTCTTCATTAATGCTGAGTCTTGGAAACCCTTGGTCACCAGGAGTCAGAATTGACTGAAAAGCAGTGCCTTGGTTGGTTGGTAGTGACTCTGAAAGTAAGATTCATATGCAGTTGAAAATACATGTTTCTCATTTACATAGGAAATGTTTCAATTTCTGTTTTAGAGGAAAGACTGAGTGTCTCTGCTGCGTTTCTTAATTCATGTTCTTTATTTTACCTCTCTGAATTCTAGTATCCACTGCAATGGCTACACAAAACTCACAGACAACATTCATGATTAAAAGGTTTATTAAGGAAGTTGTAATGCCAATGAGAAATGCTCAGGATAGTTGTTTATCAGGATATGTTACAAAGTTCTTTTAGGTGTGCTAATAAATGCTCAAAGGGGTATACCACTCCGCTGGAAGCCTCAACATAAAGGGATTCAGCTCCAGCCCTGTGGATCAACAAACCCCACTCCCTGAATTAAATGTCCAGGGGTATCCCACTCCAGTAAGCCTCAGCTCAAAGGCACTCAGCTCCCCTTCCATGGGTCAGCAAGCCAAACCTCCCCAATCAAGTGCCCAGAGATACCCCACCCCACAAGCCAGTCTCTTGCACAAAAACACTCAGCTTTTCTTCCTCCATGAGTTGTGAAGTCCACCACGCCTTTCCATGCTCTGGCTCTAAGTTCTTCTGTGGTTCCTCCGATGACATCACTGTCTTCTGGATCCGGGAGGCTCACTGCATAGGGGTCTGGGGTCTAGAGGACACACTCAATTCCCGGCTCTTGTCAGTAACGGCATTCCTCCTCTTACTTCTCAGAGGGGTCATTTTATATGCAGCAAGAGTACACGCGGACAAATCCTGTTCACAACTACTCACATGGGAATTCTATCAGTATCTTACCCCTACCATATGCATGCAGGGAGAAGTCATTTGGTGGGAATTAGAGACGGTCTACAAGCGCCACATTAAATAACTCACTGTCCCTGCAGGAATGAAAAATAAGGGTGATGAATTGAAGCCATTGTAATTAATGCTCCAACAAAAGCCAAACACACTGTCATTGAGTTACTTTGGACTCAATGTGAATCTACAGGACAAACTACCCTAAGTGGGTTTTTGAGAATTTAATCCTAGCTAAAACAAAAACCTCATCTTTCTCCCAAGGAATGAGACTGTTGACCTAGTGGTTTAGCTTCCTAATGCGTAAGCCACATACACCATCACCCGGGTGCATTTGAGTTAATGGGAAGGACCATGTGATGCAATACAAAATAGTAGACTTAGTCTAAGTGTAGGGAAAGAGACAGAAGAATGACGACATCATTGATATATGAGAAAAGACGGGGCTTAATTCATTTTCAGATTTTAATTCCTTTTGGTCTTCCTACCAAGCAGTCTGTTGTCCCAAATCTGCAGCTTAGAAGGGGTCCTTCTGGATCTTGAAGTTTAAAGTCAACAGAGAATTTTAAAGAGAGTTTTCCAGGTGGGAAGAAAAGATGCAGAGAAGAATAAAGGAGACACATTTGAGCCTAGAGCAAGTTCAGATTGGGTCAAGAGGTATGGCCACTGTCCAAGTACCCTATTATATGGTAGTTCCATCCACCATAATCAAGTGGACCCCAATCTCTGTCTGATCGTAAAGTGGTTTGAGTCCCTCACCTGTGGCCAGGGGGGATCTGCCAGAGGCTTCATCTGACTAGATGCTCTGCACATGGATTTGGGGCTCCCACTGTCCCCATCGCTTTCTACAAATTAGGTGTCCACAATTTAAGCTCCAATACTTTCCCCCTCATCACATTTTCCTGTATAATTTCTTACAAGGGCAGATCCTTGCCTATCAGGAAAATACCTGTC
>NW_022107431.1:15418752-15433611 GCF_000313985.2 Echinops telfairi
GATGTGAGGTCCCTCCTCCCATTTACCCACCATACCCCCCAACAGAAATATCAGTGCCTCCTCTGAAATGTAGATGCCTCCCTTCTCTGGTCTGAACTTGATGTTCCGGTAAGGTTCGTTTCTCATTCCTGTGGAGGCCCTGTTGATTTGTCACAGCCTTGTCTCAATGTTGTACAGCATCAAGTGGACAGTCTTGTCCCCTTTTCCCCCCCTTCCTGGAGGATGACTCCCAGCCAATGTGAGGTCTCCTCTTTTGAGGAGATTCTTATGAACTGTACATAAAGGCAGGGGGGTGATGTATGGTTTAGGGCTGGTAGGAAGATATTCTACCCCTTTGTTTGGGAATTGGTCCCTACAAGTTGTTTAATTGTTGTTTCTCCTTATAGTAGTGGGGCCACTACTCTGCTGGCTAGTAGTTGAGCACGTAGCCCTTTATGCTCTAATAGGACACCATTCAAAAGGTAAGATATGCAAAATATGTATGTTACGATAAATATACTCATTATTTACTTAAAAATAAAGAAATAAAAAGTTTTATTAACACCATTGAAATCTATGTAGCTGCTCCCAGGCATGGTTCATTTTGCCATTATGAATTTTTGTTTACCCTCCCTATGAATTTAATCTTCCTACTGTGCCACACAGGGCCTCTTTAAAGTGTTGAAAAGCAAGGAGGTTACTTTGAGAAAGAAGGTGAGCCTGACCCAAGTCATGATATCTTCAATTGCCTCACGTGCATGTGAGAGTGGGGCATGAATAAGGACGGTAGACAGGAACGGATGCACTTGAATTGTGGTGCTGGCAAAGAATACTCAAAGTACCACGGACCGCCAAAAGAAAAACAAATCTGTCGTGCAACAAGTACGGCTGCAGTGCTCCTCAGAGGCAAGGATGGTGAGACTTTGTCCGATATGCTTTGGACATGTCAGGAGAGACCAGGCCCTGGAGAAGGGCATCATGCTTGGTAAAGTGGAGAAGCAGCATAAAAGAAGAAAGCCTTCCATGAGATGGATGGACACCGTGGCTGTAACAATGGGCCTAAGCATAGGAACAATTGTGAGGATGGCAGAGGACCAGGCTGTATTGTTTTATTGTGCCTAGGGTTGCTATGAGTTAGAACAGACTTCCTGGTGCCAAACAACAATCCCTCATGATGTGACTTAGCATAATATAATCACCTCCATGATGGTATCTCCTGTGAGTAGAGAAGCAGTCATCAGGTTAGAGTGGAGTGCAACCCCTTCCTCTAGTCATAGCTCAGAAGTTAATGAAGGGGGATGTCCTCGGTGACTTCCTTCCTATATAAATAGGTGCCGTGGAAAGCTTGTTTGCTATTTGTTGGGCTGGATCCTCCATTTGGCCCCATTGGCCTGTGGATCTTTGGATGTAAGCCAACTGCTTGCCATATTGCCTGCCGTTCCCAGGAGCTTGCCATCTGACTGTTGATCTTGGATTCATTTGCCTCTGTATCCTGTGATGTTCTGCTGATTCTCAGTTCATAAGCCCCTGAGATGACTCGAGTCAGGAAAAGCCTCTAATGTATCATCTGACCCATGGATTCTAAACAGTATAGCATGTTCCCAGCTCTACAAGTACATGAGCCACGTTGTGATTAAATTTCTCTCACTATTTATGTGCGTAAGCATCACTGTTTTTGCGTCTGTAGGTACATCAATCTAACACAGAAAGCATTGAGCTAAATGATGATTTTTTTGGCTCCAAAACTACTCTTCAATTATGAGAAGGGAAGGGGTGGGAGGGAGGGGAAGGGAAGCAAGGGAAGGCAAAGGCAGATAGAAACGCACCAGGAAAGACCAAATACATGGCTCTATTTTTCTGTGGAGTCACCAGACTAATGGGAAGGTGGACCCATGGAGAGAAGAGCCACACAGTGGCTTCGAGAGGGGACTGTGGAGGGTGTGTGACAAGGAGCAGAGGAGATGTCTACCAGAACCCGAAGCGGTTCGTGCAGGCCGGGCCACGGGCATGCGACTAAGTGTTTTGATGTGTTTTTCCCTCCAGTTTAAAACAAAACATAAAAACAAACAACAACTGGAAGAGCAGAAGCATATTCTTTTTTTGGAGCATGTTGAATATCTTTATTAGCTCTTTGTGGTGAGAAGAGGCCTATTCGGGCTCTGAGAGAAAGCCATTCTGATGATCGCCTTTTGTTGTTCTGCTTTTCGGAGCTCTTTTGTTTGCCAGACATGGTCATCTTTTCCGTGTGGCTTTCCTGAACTCACGGAGGGATTGGGCGCTAAAAAGAATCCTTCCGGCTGTTCTTTGAAGGAAAGTCAACCCCAAGCCACACTAAACTAGCAGTTGAATATTTTTGTGGTGATATGTTTACATTCTTTGTATTTCTAAGTCGTATGATTCGTGAAAAAGAGGAAGACCCCCTACAAGGTGGACTGACACTGTGGTTACAACAATGGGCTCACACAGCGACCGTGGTGCGGGGCCAGGCCGTGTTTCTGTGTGTTGCCCAGAGGGCTGCCATGGGCCACGCATGATTTGATGGCACCCAACAACGTACTATCTACACCTCTTCTATGTTCAGAGCAAAGATGGCATTTTCTAGTCCTAGACAGTTTCATTATAGATAAAATGTTGCTTGTATGGCTACCATTCTCAGGAAGTAAGAAAGCAAAGCTGATTCTTACTCCCTGTCCTTCTAGAAATGATTAAAATGTGCATAAAACCTTCAGCTGTTAAATGGGACACTTTGGTTTTCTTCCATAACTCTTACAAATTAACTAGAAGTGATTTAATGTTTAAATACATAAAATTATGTACACCTCTGCTCATGCCACTCTAGACTAGAGTCACCTGGGCCCCTCTTGTCTCTCAGTAGCTTCCGAGTCTCCTTAGAAGTCCCAAGTTCTCCCGTCATGCTCTCCTGCTATCCAGGAATTTGTTCTACGTCTGAGCCAGCCAAGCTGTATTTACAGCTGCTAATTTAAAGGTGGGGAAAAAACCTGTCTGAGGAACTCTGTTTCCGTGGTTCAGAACTCACCTGGCATGTGTTGTTGTTATTGTTGTTAGGCGCTGTTCAGTCAGCTCTGACCCGTCAGGACCCTGTGGCCAACAGACCAAAACACTGCCCGGCCTCCGCCACCCTCACGGCTGTTCCCAGGGCTGAGCCTGTTGTTGCAGCCACTGGCGGGAGCAGTGGGCTGTTGAACGTGACTCTTCTAGCCAACGTCTCTACTGTCTACCGAATGACCTATTTCCTTCATGGGTCTGGTAAGAAGGCCGAAGTGAGTCATGACAACATGATTCCCGGGTGTGGCATCCTGCTGCATGTAAAACGAGCTGGCTGAGAAGCAGGAGGAGGGATCTCACTACCAGCAAGAGCCAGCAGCGGAGCTCGTTCTCTGGGTCTGGGCTCCTCAAGGCCATCCATAGTTTGTGGACAGTCCAGGCTCTCTTGGTAGTCTGTCTTAGTCTGGAAGCTCCGCTGAAACCTGTTCACTTTGGGCGCCCCTGCTGGCACTTGAAAATGCCAGTGACAGAGCTTCCAGCATCACCCAAGTCCCCACAGTAGGACAGACTGACAGACACAGGCTGGAACCTGAGGTTTATGATGCCTGACCTAGAAGCATATTTCCAGAATTTCTGACAATGCTGTTTTCTTTTTTTATATCAGTTTACTAGGGTTCATACAATTATTATCACAATCCATCCATCCATCCATCCATTGTGTCAGGCACATGGGTACATTTGTTGCCATCATCTTTCTCAAAACATTTGCTTTCTACTTGAGCCCTTGGTATCAGCTCCTTATATTTTCCCTTCCCTCCCCGCTCCCCCCTCCCTCGTGAACCCTTGATAATTTATAAATTATTTTGGTCATATCTTACACCATCCGACATCTCCCTTCACCCACTTCTCTGCTGTCCGTCCCCCAGGGAGGAGGTTAGTTTGCATCTGACAAAGCCCCTTGATACAGGGCATGAAGACTTTGCAGGTCTAATAATTTTTAACAGTGTGTTTTGGGTTTTTAAAAAAATTACCTTTAATATGTCTCCTTAGCGACTCCATGATTAAGCTCTCAACATCTCTCAGTGGAATAGATTCGGACATTAAAGCATTTAACTCAATTGTGCAATACAGGATGGACCTCAGGCTTTTGTATGTCTCTAGTACAATTGTTTAAACTACTTGACATTAAAATATTAAGCCATTCTGTCATATTTTTTAGCAATTTCCTGAATAATTTCCAATTTCCAAGCCATTTGTACATAGAAAACTGATGTTTAACCAAGGTTGCACCCAATGAAGTCAGGAGCCTGTCATCTAATTATAAACATCCCTTATTATCTCTGATTAAGTCTGCTGTGACCCTGAACAAACTTCTCGTATATGAAACCCAACGACGTGAAGAGCCGCGGGGAGGATCCAGTGCGCTACTGAACTGTCCCAGGAATACTTTGTGGGGGTCCCTTATGATCTAATGGAAAATCTCTGCTGCAGACATCTCTGCAGAGACATTACAATGGTGTCTCTTTAAGAAGGACTTGCTTCTGATCAGGCTTCTAGAACTATCCACAGCTCAATTTTAGGAGACAACACTACTCCTTTAATAGATTGAAGTTCTCCAGTATAAACAAGCATGCAATCAAACAAACAAACCGAGTCTCTTGGGAAGAGGTAGTTAATACAGACATGGGTCTTAAGCTTAGAAACTTAGAAAAGACTCAGCTAGAGAAAATCGACAAGAAAAGCCCAGTGAAGTCCTAGTTCTGGCTGGCACTGGGAGAGGCAACCCACCGTGGACAGTGAGTGTCCCAGCACCTTCTCGTTGGGTATGCGAAGAAGGCAAGACCCCGACCAGTCTTCCCCAAGAAGTAAGAAGGTGGGCATAGAATTATGGGGACATGTTAAAAATTGTCAAGTTTTTCAAAATTCACTTTGATGTTTTTTTCTTAGATTTGGTTGATTATTCTAAGGAGTACATGTTTTTCTGGTGTCCCTCATGCAAAAATTCACTGTCATTGAGTTGATTCTATTATAGACTGTTTTACTATTTGATTGAATATTGACCCATGGGGGTTAGTTCATTTCCTGAAGACTGAATACTGGTAATAGTTGGCGTGTTCTAGCACTCTCAGTCTGATCCGTAAGCCCTGTATTTTTTAAGATTTTGAGTTATGGCCCACACTTTCTCCCGCTCCAGCCAGGGTCTTTGAGTGTGATCCCTTTCAGAGTACTTGAAAGGAGTAGCTGGGCACCATCTAGTTCTTCTGGTCTCAGGGTTGTGGTGACTGATGATGCATTCTATTAGTCCATTGGACTAATCGTTAAAACTTGCTTTTAAAAAGAAAGTTCACAACATCATAAACTGAGTGCAATTATGATCTCAAGCTGCAATCTTTAGTTTCAAGTTTGTGACGTAGTAAGGTGTTGTTCCTGGTACCATTGAGCTGATTCTGACGAATAGCGACCCCGTGTGACAGAGTAGAACTGCTGCTCCACAGGGTTGTAATCTTTATGGGTGCCGATTGCCAGGACTGATTCGTGTTGAACTGCTGGGTGGGTTTGAACTGTAAACCATTTAGTTAGCACTGAGTTCTTAAACCACCAGGGCTCTCAAATGTGTTGCACTGCAAGTAACTTAGAAATATTTAATGCAAAAATTTAGTAGATGGTTTACAGATTCAAACTCAAAGACTCACTGCCATCGATGCCCACTCCTAGTGACTTTATAAGACAGGGTAGAACTTCCCCCTTTGAGTTTCTGAGACTGTCACTTTAGGGGAGTATAAAGCCTCCTCTTTCTCCTGTGGAGTGACGGGTGGTTTCGAACTGCCAATCTCATGGATTACAATTCAACTGGTAACCACTATGCCACCAGGGCTTCTCTTTCAACAGATAGGAATATGATTACCATAATAGTACTGTCACTGGGATTTTATGTTTTCCAGAAAGAAGAGAGCATTGACATTATGGTCAAAACATTGGGAATTGCTTACACCCAGAGATTGATGTCCTAATCTGTGAATGACCTTTAATCAATAGGACAATGGTGTAGTTGCCAATGATATCAGCATGTATAGGTGATCACAGTGCTTGATATCTCTGTAATGCTTGGCTTCATAAAACTCTGACTGTGCTTCTATGCCTGGGGGTGCACTCCATATTGAACAGCCTCTGATGAAAGACCATTTGAAAATGGCTGGTTCAATCATGCAAATGATTGGAGAAAAAAGTTGTAATATTAAGTTTATAAATGTGTTTTTCATACTTGAACTGGGTTAATACAGGACATTTCAGTGTTTATAACTTATATAAGAAAAAAGTGAAGATATGTCTATTTCATTATTTACATTTAAGAGTTAAAATATTTGAATAATTATCAGAATTGAAGTATTAAAGATAAAGAAAAGTACAGTCTTTCACTGATGTTCTTAAAGTTTCTATAATAATTTGAGAATTATTGTAGATTTGATTTGGTGAGTCTGCTATTGTTGCAAAAGTAGCATTTGGCATCTCTAAAATCCTGACATCTGTATGAATGGCGTCGACTTGGTGAAAGGACACATGTTAATGAAGTAGATGCTATGTTTAAATGTTAGCATCATCTCTTGATGCAAGAGACGCTGGGGTGCAGTAGTGAACTTGGATGACTTGTGAACATGAATTTATTTTCATGTTCTTTATTTATGAGGAGCTACCGGGGAAAGCTCTGCTTATGTTAAATGTCCTCTCTCTCAAAATTAAATGGACTCATGTTAAAAATCCTCTCCATCAAAATTAACTTTTATTATTACCACCTACATCAGGACATGCTTTTCAATTCCTTAAATACAAATTTTCCTAGGAATATAAATGCATTTACCTAGTGACAATTTAATTCAGCATGTGTTCACTGCGTGTTTTGAAATCAATACTTGCTTAGATTCTCTGGAGAGTACAGAATACATGAGTCTTGACTCATGCACCTTCGCTATAAGGAATTCAGCTAGGGAGTGAAACAAACTACATCTCCAGGAAAGGAGTAAAACATATTGCAGATGAACACTAAGGATCCCTGGTGGGCTGCTCGCCATGTTCACATTTACCTCCCGTGGCTCTGAGGTAAAGGGATGAGGCTCTGCCATAAAGAGTTACAGTCTCAGAAACCCACAGGGGCAATTCTAGTCTGTCGTATAGAATCACTGTGAGTTGAAATTGACTCAGTGGCAGTGAGTTTTTATAGATAAATACTAAATGATGTTTGGTAGACCTTAGTTAATACAGTGGCACTATTGGGTAAGCAAAGTTGGTAGTTCAAACCCCCAAGTAGCTCTTAGGGAGAAAGTTGAGAGTTTATGATCTCTCATAAACATATACAGTCTAGGAAACCCTATGTAGGCTTGCTATGAGTCCATGGGAAGTTACAAAGAAAAATAATTTTGTTGATTTGTTTTTCAATAAGGCTTAGAGAGTGTTGCCATAAATTGGAATTCACTTGACAGCAAGGGGCTTGGTGTTTGGTTTTCCTGATATTTAAATAACCAAAAAAAAAATACATTAAAACATAAAGAACAAATGTGCAGCTAAATGAATTCTTCTAAATGACTGTGTAACCACTACCCAGGTTAGGAGGACTTGGTGGGCTACCTCAAAAGTCTCTTCCACGTGTCTGCCCCAATCTCAACCCATCCTCTCCCTCTGAATGTTACCCATCTCCTGACTTGTAAGCCACCGTGCTCATGTGTTTCTTTACAGCGCCGTCAGTAAGTATAATTGTTAGGCAGTTGCTCTTGCCTATTTTAAAACTACAATATCTTTTACATCTCTTTTAGCGTAAAAGTTTTCTGATGCACTCTTTCTTTATAAATTGTGAAGAAAACAAGAAAACATTTATATCAACTTATTTAAAGAATTTCATCCGGATTTTGCTTAATTGAAAATTCCTTCCATGCAACCTGTACCTCTGTCTTCTTTGTTTCCTGAAAACTGATAGCTAGATCCACAGGCTTGATTTGAATTCTTTTGTCAGGAGGCTTAGAATGTCTGATTGTCCCTCTGTGGTATTATACTTTGTTGATGTTCAATGCCCAGATACAAGAATTCGTTGGGCATTTCAGAATGGTGTTCTCATAATCGAAGCATTTATTTCTCATTTATTAAGTGGAATTCTTTCTAAAAGGGGAGCTTCCCTTTATCTATGTTTTACATGGGGATTTAGTTTATATAAAATAGTCAGGATAAGTGTTACTTTCCTTTTACATAACTAATTCAGAAGTAAGTTGCTTCCTATCATTAACTGAGGGGACCAATTATTTAATGTCATCATGCAGTCATGGCATTGCATATATATGATGTGTATCAATTAAATGCAATTCTTCTTTTTAAAGCTAAAATTACTTGGCTTTAGTCAATTATAGCCATTTTAAGTCAGATCCTATAGTAGTAGTCTTAACTGATAGTCTTAGTTTTTCCACTCTTTAGAGGACAATGTTTCAGACTCATTTCTTACCACTAACATGGGGCTAGTTATCTCTCTCTCTCCATTCTCTCCACTATCCCTATTTCTGATAGTTGTCTATTTTCATCCTTAGACATGATCAAAATATCAGTGATCATAAGGATTGCATAGGACTGGACAACCTATGTTTATTGTCACCATGAATTGGCAATTCCAAAACATGTTTGTGATAAGATGTTTCTCCTCTTAAAAATATTTTATTAATATAAGTTCTAATTGATTGCTTTAGCAATTGACTGCTGAGTTTTAAGACATATGAAACTTCAAATTAGCACATTTACATCTTATTTGTAAAGTAACGTCCTACATGGACGTTAACTTGGAGAATTCCCCTTTCATATGCACCCTCAGCCTTACATACAGGGTGACAATAAGCATCAGACTAAAGTATGTTGGTTTGACTGCTTTTAGATTCTCAACAGATGGGGCAACCCTTTATTTATTGCACAACCTTCAGTATATTTTTGCTGCTATTTTTCTTTTAATCATGTATGTCTTTTTTTATTTAAGATATGCTTCTTGTAAAGAGCCCAGGTGGCATAATGGTTAAGGTACTTGGCTACTAACTGAAAGATCAGTGGTTTGAACCCACCAACAGCTCCAAGGGAGACAGATGCAGCAGTTTGCATCTATAGAGATCAGAGTCTTGGAGAACCTATGAGACAGTTCTACTCTGTCCTATGTAAGACAAGGTGTTGCAATCAACTCAAGTACAATGGGATTCTTATATGCAACCTACTGTCCAGTTTTTATTCAGTATTACAATTGTAGCTTTTATTTTGCTGCATTTAATCAACTCACATTTATTGTAATAATGGGCATTGCTTCCTTAGTTATCTAGTATTGTTCTAATAGAAATGTCACAAGTGAATTAGCAGATAGAAATTTGTTTTTATCATAGTTAGAACTTACAAGTCCAAATCAGGACAATTGCACAAGGGAACATCCTTGTTCCTGTACCTTCCATTTCTTGGTTCTTTAGTGATCTTTAGGTGGTGTAGCCTCTGACTTCCTCCATCTCTGCTGGCTTCTCTACCTACTCTGCTTGTCTTGTTTATCAATGGCGGTTTGCTTAAGTCCCAGCTCTGATATGGTCTCATTGACACAACAAAAGTCCATTTCCATATGGGAGTATATCCACAAGTATCTGGGTTAGGATTTACAAAACAGATCTTTTTGGAAGCATAACTCAATCAATAGTTGTGCTTCTAGCTATCATCCCACTATTTCTATTGGATACATCTAATCTATGTGTATTTTCTTCTACTTCCTTGATTGATCAAAAACCTTAATTATTCCATTAACTTCTTCGTATTGATGTCTTAGCATATTTTATGTTAGTGCTTATCTTAGATGGTATACCTGTATTCTTGTTTTTTTACAATTTAATGGAAAACCATTAATTTTATTACTTCCATAATATGTTAGAATATCAGGGTACTTCTATTCCAGCGATCTTATTTGCTCTTTGCTTTATTTAGTCATAAATTTTGATTATATATACTTAAATCTTCACAAAATATTACATTATTGTAAACTGAATGTTCATCAACATTTTTGTTTGGCAATATAAAAATAAAGAATAATCACTTGAGAATTATTCTTTAACATTTTGATTATTTAATTCCTGAATTTTACTTACATAGTTTCTATTTCTCTTTTTCCAGCTAGACATGTCTGCTATCGAAATTCTTCAGGGACTCTGTCTTTGCTCCCATTGCTGATCTGTTACACTCCCCTCTTGGTTTGCCCCCATGTGGGCTGGTCAGGTTGGCCACTCTCCCCAAACTATATCTTCCATGTTGTCAGGAGGGGGTAGAGTTCCTGGTCATGTTCAAACATAAAAATGAATCTGAGAGGTGAACGATGGTGAAATATGATAGTAGGGCAGGAGAAAAGAAAAAAAAAATAGAGGAAAGAACAAGAAAGCCAAATTATATACATGGGTATAAATATAGTTATGTATATAAGTAAATATATAAAGATAGGTCTATCTATCTATCTATCTATCTATCATCTATCTATTTATCTATCTATCTATCATCTATCTATCTACACATACAACAAGGAAGCAGACAGCCTCTACTTTAAACTTCAGTATAAGAATGGTTTGTTCTAATAATATGGTAATATAGTTGAAGACAAAATGGGTGCATAAGCAAATGTGGTGAAGAAAGCTGATGGTGTCTCACTATTAAGAGATATAGCATCTGGGGTCTTGAAGGTTTGAAGTTAAACAAGCAGCCATCTAACAGGAAGCAACTAAGTCCACATGGAAGAAGCAAACCAGCCTGTGTGATCATGAGGTGCTGACAGGAATAGAGTTCAGATATTCAAAAACAAGCAGTCAGATTGATGTGAAGGAGCATAGACAAAAGTGGAGACCCAAAGACTCACAGAAGGGTCACACGGAAGGGATGTTGTATCCAGGGTGCTAAAACACATAACTATCCTCCAGTTCTTTAATATTTCCTTCCCTTATATTATGGTCTTAGTTTTACTTCATTAATCCTGCTCATTTGTATGCTCATTTCATTCAATGCATGAAATCCAGGATAGATAAGCCCTTCAGAAATAGTAATGGGAGCAATGATTCCTGATGGGTACAGAAAGATGGGGGGAGGGGGAGAACGGGGAACTGATAGCAATGATGACTATATAACCCCACTGGAGGGGAATGATTAACAGAATGGTAGGTGAATGGATACATTGGATGGTGTAAGATTCAGCAAAAACAAGAAAAAGAAATAACAATAATAATATTTAATATAACAACAAGGGGTCCTGGGGTGGGGGTAGGCAGCTGATATCAAAGAGTACAAGAAGAAAGAAAATGTTTTGAAAATGGTGGTGGCAGCAATTGTACAACCATGCTTGACCTAACTGAACTATGGATTGTTATAATATCTATAAGAGCTCCCAATAAAAATGGGGGGGGAAATTTTTTTTTTTAAAGCCTCTTCTTAGGCCTCTCAGACACACAGCCCCATGGCTTCTGCCCTGCTTGGGCAATGTTACAAAGCTCTTTTAGAGTTGCTAATAAATGCCAAAAGGGCATCCCACCTTGATAGAAGCCTCAGCTCTAAGACACTTTGCTCTAGCTCCACAGAAGTGCAAACCTAGTCCCCCAAATTAAGTGCCTGGAGACATTACACTCCACAAACGAGTCTCCTGTCCAGTGCTCTGTGTGAGGCTCTGGACTTGGTTCTTTTGCTGCCACTTCTTGGTCACTCTCCTGCCACTTCTCTGGTATGTCCCCTGGACTGAGGAGATTTGGGCTCTAGAGGACATGCTCCACTCCTGGCTCTTCTTTCTTGGGTAGTGAGATTCCCTTTTCTGCTTCTGATAAGGCTCATTTATGTAGGGATTATGCATTGAACTCCTAACTGCAAGGTCAGCAGGGGGAAAGCATCAGCCGCTCTGCAGGAACAAGACAAGGCTTTCTACGCCTGTAAATAGTTACAGTCTCATAAACCCATCGGGGCAGTTCTACCTGTCCTATGGGGTCACTCGAGTTGGAATCAACTCAATGGCACTGAGATATTTTGAGAAGATGATAAAATCAACCAACCCCCACATCAGAGTTCTAAGTTTGTTAATAGGACAATCACTATTAGTCTTGTTAACAGTCATTCACAACTTAATTAAATCACCTTATTGGCATCTTCCCAAAAAACACTCAACAAGAAAATTATTTGAAAATTTGCCAAAATGGTAGGGCATAAAACCCACATACAACAATAAATTGAATTTATTTCCACTAAGAGAAAATTATATAATTCATAATAGCCACCCCAAATATGAAATAAGTAGGAAAAAATTGAAACAGCAAAACAAAACTATTCAAAGAAACTACATAACAATACTACACGAGACCAAAGCAGACCTACATAAATGAACAGATACATCATAATCATGGTTAGGATTATTTAACATTGTACCCAAACCAATTTCTAGATATAATGCCACCCCGATCCATATTTCAACATCGTTTTTAAAAAGTAAAAAAACTTATCACTAACCTTGTAACTATACAGCAAAGAGATCCCTAATAAGTGAAATATTACTAAAGAACACAATAGGAGACCTCACACTTCCTGAACTCAAAACCTACCTGTGTTAGTCTGGGTAGACTAGAGAAACAAATTCATAGACACACACACATATGTGTATAAGAAAGAGATTTATATACAAGAGCAGTTGGAGATTGAGAAAACATCCTAGCCCAGTCCAGATCAAGTCCAAAGTCTAATATTAGCAAATATATCTGATACCAATCTATATAGTCCTCTTCAGACTCACGAAACACACGCAATGATGCTGAATGCAGGAAGATCACAGGCCAGTAGGTGCAAAGTCGTGGTGGTAGAAGAATCTCAGTGTTGGCAGGGATCTCCATGTGGCTCCTCCAGGTCCCAAGGCTGCATCAGGTAAGTCCACGTGGCTTCTTGTCATGAGCGGCGCGATCAATAATTACTTAACGCTCTTAGACATTTTCGAATGCTCGGTTTATTCACTGCAAACTCACATCAAACAATCTAAAATATTATTCAAACTATTAAGGGCAGACAGCTATAAGCATAAGGGCAGAGTAACAACTATGAGCATAAAGGCATAATAATAACACTACTCACACATTTCATATTAGCACCATAGTCCCAATCAGCATTGCCTCATAGGTGTACTCACCCCAGGTAGAGTTGGAGAGAGCAGGAGTTGATGTCTCCTTGGTTCCTAGCTCTCTAAAGGTCAGTGTCTCTACCTGGGTTTAAATGGACATTTTGGCCGGTTCTTTGACGTTTTCACTGTCCCAGTCAAGTCTTATCAGGTTTCTCCAGGCTTTAGGTGGCTTGGCTAGCTTTTGGGCTTCGGCTGGGTCTCAGCCCGGTCTTATCAGGTCTCCCCAGGCTTTTAGGGGTCTCGGCTAGCTTTTGGGCGTCAGTCAGGTTTCAGCTCAGTCCTATCAGGGGTCTCACATTTTTGTGGTGGCTCCTTTGATGTAAGTGTTGGCCTGGGTCCCAATATTACATTTTATATGTGTATATAAAATTTTTTTTTTTTTTTAAGTGGAGTTTCTTGTGCTTATTTATTTGATGTGGCTCCACAATTTGCAAAGTAGTTCAATGTCTTGTAAGGTAGTTCAACGTCTTGCAAGGAAGTTCAATGTCTTGCAAGGAAGTTCAACGTCTTGCAAGGAAGTTTTATGGTGCTCTCATCACTTCTCCTCAGAGATATCTCCCAGGAAGTGAGCAGAGAGAGAGTCTCTTCTGACTCCAAGGAGGAAATACAGGAATTCCCAGAATTCTCAGGAGAAGGCCATGCCCACCCAGAGGCTTCATTGGTTATATCTTGATTGACAGGCCAGACTCCACCCCTTACACATAATCCTCTCAAATTGACACCAGATTATGTAACTACCACACTACTGCACAACCACAAAAGTGCAAACAGCTTGGTACCAGTACAATGACAGGCAGATAGACCAGGGAACAGAATTAGGAATCCAAAAGTAGATCCATTCACTTATGAACAATTTACATTTGACAAAGGGCCAAAACTCATGAAGGGGAAGAGAGAGTCTTTTTGCCAAATGCTGTTACAAAAGCTGAATATCTATGTATAGAAGAATGAAACTGGACCTCTATCTCACACCATATAAAAATATAAACTCAAGATGGATCAAAGATCTAAATATAAAACATCAAACATAAAGACCATTGATGAAAAATTAGGAATAAACTTATGGTTCTAATGCATAGCATAATTACACTATCAAACATAACCGCAAGCATACGAATGGCAGCAGACTTAAATGTGTTCTTTACGTTACATTTGAATTTGGTGTGTGTGTGTGGGGGGGGTCTCTTTTTCCCTTAAAACAGCTGCTCATAAAAATTTGGAGGTTAGACCTTACTCAGAGGCACCTCAATAGCAAGGCCTGGTGATCTTTAGAAAACGGAGCCACCGAACACCTTATGGCGCCCAGTTCTCTTCTGACATACATGGGTCTCTGTGAGTCATAGCTGAGTCAGGGACGAATAGTTAACTGTGGTTTCCAAATTCTATTTTAAAATTGTCTTTCATATTAAGTCCCAAATTTGGATCTGCATTTTTTCAAACTCATCAACTCTGGTATGTCATCTCCAAATTAGTTTGTACCAGGATTGTCTAAAACTCTGCAAAGTATTTACGTAATATACTAATTAGGTGGACTCTGTGTGCCTCAGTGGTTAGTAGTTACACGGTAGGCTGATACCCCAAGGTCAGCGGTTTGATGGAACCCAACAAGCTGAGGGAGAAAGATGGGGTTTTCTACTCCCATAAAGAGTTAGAGTCTCAGAAACTCGTAGGGGCAGCTCTACCCTGTCCTTCCAGGGAGAACG
>NW_022107431.1:15434292-15443010 GCF_000313985.2 Echinops telfairi
GGAATAAAGGATACATGGTTTTAGAGTGTCCTTTGTGCTATGGAGTATGGGTGGGGTGGGGTGGGGAATCCAGTCAGAAAAAGCAAAGGAATGACATTCTAGAATTCTGGAATCTTTTCTACCTGGGAAGAGAGTATTTTATAATCTGTGAAGCTTGGTGGTTAAACAAAATATACTTTGCTTTAGGAAATGTCTGGGTTAAAAAAAAAAGGTAAGAAATTTCAACTTGGAAGAATTACTTTGGACAAGAATCCATTCGCTTAATCACAGACATTTGGATCTGGAAGGGCTGTTAGAAATTGCATCATTTTCTTGTTACTTCACACCTTCAGAGGTAATGTGATCCTACACAGCATCCTGTGGTTAATGGAGAGGTTGGTCTTAAAACCATGAGCCTCACAATATCTATAATTGTCTTCTATATTAATCCCAAAATTTGGGTCTATATTTCTTTCATACTCATTGTGGAATGCTAACCCCCTCCCCAACTTCTGAAAGGAATACTTCCATTATATTAGGCATAAGATTACGTAAAGTGCACCATTTCGGGGAAGTGTTAACCCTTTATGTTTATCTTAGGTGGCTATCTTGTTGGAGGAACTTTGAGTTAAAAGAATCAAATTCTTGCATCTAATTTTTCAGATGAGGAAACAGGGAAGTCATGTTATATTCTCAAGGATACAATTAATAACTTGAATGCCATTCTTCCTGACTCAAATTCCTATGGTTTTCATTACTATCCTATAGTGTAGGAGGTGTTATTTTCCCCAGAAGGCTTTTTAAAGTATCTGCCTATAGACACCAGTCATGATGTCCTTTTCCAGGGATTGGCTTCTCTTGAGAATGTGTCCAAGATATGTGAGACGATGTCCTGTCATCGTCATTTTGAGAAGCATTCTGGCTGTACTTCTTCCAAGCAGATGTGTTTGTTCTTTTGACAGTCCAGGGTGCTCTCAATATTCTCCCACAAACTTATAATTCACATGTGTTGATTCTTCTTTGATCTTCCTTATTCAATGTCCAACTTTCACATGCATATGAGGTACTTGAAAATACCATGGCTTGGGTCAGGCACACCCAGATCCCTAAGGTGACATCACTGCTCATCAAGGACATCATGCTTGGTAAAGTGGAAGAGCAATGAGGCAAAAAGGGACTCTCTGAGATGGATTGGCACAGTGGCTGTAACATAATAATTGTGAGGGGGACACAGGATCAGCAGTGTCTCTCTCTGTTGTGTGTAGGGTTGCTATGAGTCAGAGCCAATTCAATGGCACCCAACAGCAACAATAACTTGCACACAAAAGGGTTTTACTATTTCCTTGACTGTTGCTCTGTCTAATGTCTGTTAATGACCTTCATGGCTTTGGCAATGAACTCAGACCTATCGAAGATCATGGAGGTGGTGTATGGAGCTGTATGGTTATACATAAGAAACTTAGTTCTGTGATAATGAAAAGCCCCAGGAGTGGGAGTGGCCTTCCTGAGACCAACAATAACCATGGCTTTTGGTAAGAAGATTGGGGCCCTTTGTGCAGAAATCCACCAAGCACTATCCCTCTGGATCAACTTTCAGCCAAACATAAGACAGGTCTAGTCAGTGAGTAATCACACCACGAAGAAACATAGTCCTCAGTACAATCAACTAATAAGGTCAAAGGGGCAAAAGTCAGTGGAAAATTCCTTTAAAAATTATCTTGCTAGGAAATGGAAACACAGGGAATCCAGGACAGATGATCCGTTCAGGACTAGTGGTGAGAGTGGCGATACTGGGAGGGTGGGGTAAAAAGGGGGAACTGATTACAAGGAACTACATATAACTTCCTCCCTGGGAGATGGATAGCAGAAAAGTGGGTCAAGGGAGACATTGGAAAGTGTAAGATATGACAAAATAATAATAATTTATAAATTATCAAGGGTTCATGATGGAGAGGAGAGTAGGGAGGGAGGGGAAAATGAGGAACTGATACCAAGGGCTCAAGTAGAAAGCAAATGTTTTGAAAATGATGAAGGCAACAAATGTACAAATGTGTTTAACACAATGGATGTATGTATGGATTTTGATAAGAGTTGTATGAGCCCCCAATAAAATGATTTTAAAAAATTTTCTTTCTCTTTCTTTTTCCCACAAACTCGGTGTAGTCCTCATGTATTTGCCCCAAAACCAATCTCAGAGACAGGAGGAGATTGGGATGAAGGACAAATGGAAATAGGGAACCCCGGGAAGAAATAGGATAAATGTCATTATATTGACAGGATTGTAACCAATGTCATAAAACAAAATGTGTATAAATTATTTAATGTAAACTATTTAATGTAAACTCATTTGCTCTGTTAACTATCACCCAAACAACAACAAAACAAAACCAAGCATACTTTGTTATAATTCATCTTTCTTCCTATATTGTAAGTAGATTATATTTTATATATACGTATAATATAATTGTGTTTTGCATATAGAATCTGCTGCACAAGACCCCTTTAAAATGTTGAAAAGTAAGGATGTTACTTTGAGGACTAAGGTGAGCCTGATCCCAAGCCCTGGTGTTTTCGATCATTTCACGTGCATGTGAAAGCTGGACATTGAAAAAGGGAGACTGAAGAAGAATCGATGCGTTTGAATGGTGGTGCTGGAGAATATTGAAAGTCCCATGGACTGTGAAAAGGACAAACCAATTCATCTTGGAAGAAGTATGGCCACAGTGTGCTTTAGAGGCAAGAATGGTGAGACTTTGTCTTATATATTTTGAACTTGTTGTCAGGAGAGACCAGTCCCTGGACAAGGACATCATGTTTGGTAAAGTGGAGGGGTGGTGAGAAAGAGGAGACCCTTGATGAGATGGATGGACACAGTGGCTGAAACAATGGGCTCAAGCATAGGGATCATTGTGAGGCTGGCACAGAATCGCGCAGTATCTTGTTCTCTTGCACCTAGGGTCGCTATGGGTTGGAAATGAGTCGATGGCACATAATAACAGCAATAACATTCCATATAAAGTAAAACTATATGGAAATAAATAGAGGGTCTATGTATCCTCAAGAAGATTACCTGTGACGTGCAAACAAGAGGATGACAAGTTTCTCTTAGCACTATTCAGGATTATCTCCCGGGGATTTGGAAACCTGGGAGACCCAGAACACAGACGTGCTGGGCAATAGTACTGTAGGTTCAAGATCGCTGACTCTGGAACTGCATGAAGCTCCAACGTCACCAATATGTGCCCCAGGAGAGAGAATGAGAAAGAGTTTAATACCTCTTCAATAGAGTTTGAGGACTTATACAAAGGAAAAAGTGTTGTCTAGATTTCATTTAAGGATTTCTGAGAATGAAGATTGCTTGAAGCATTCACAAGATCCTGGCAAGAAGGGCTCTTCTACATTGCATCAGAGAAGAAGGTGGGAGAAATCTCATCACTCCAATGAAGTTCTCCAAGACTCTCAGAGATGTGGAAACGGACTTGGAGTTGCTTTTGTCTATCTGCGAGGCAATGCGATGTTAGGGGAGAAGGCAGGAGACATGACTCTGACCCAAGACAAAAATGAACAAAACAAGTTAAAGGCCCAACAGGAGTGGACCTGACCCAGGGGAAGAGCTAAACAATCCACTTAGTGCTGGGCAACCTACTGGACACCAAGCATGTAACATAAGGCATATAACTTCCTCTCTAGGAGTTTACAGTTTCTTGAAATAACACATAAGCACTTTACAAGTTATGCAAGAACACAAGAGTCAACTAATACTTTAAAGTCTCTGAACACTGATATGAGGTCTATTTAAAATAAAATTGTTTCATTAAATGTAATTGTTAGAAAAAATTAAATGCCACAACACATGTTGAATGTTATTCTACTTTTCCCCAGTTACTGCTTGTATGTTATTTTTGAGTCAATATTTCTTTTGTATTAGATCTGATGATGAAATTCTAGTTATAGTTAATAAGTGACAGTATCAAAACACCAATAGAAAGCATCAGCATTCAGCAGAACCAAATCCATTGCCTTTTCAGTGATTACAACTCACAGTGGCCCTCAGGACAGCGCAGAGCTTCCCTGTAGGGTCCCAAGGCTGCTGTCTTTATAGAACCACACTGCCACTACTTTGTTCTGTGGAATAAGTGTCTGGTTTGAACTGCCAATCTTTGGGAATTAGGATGTTGCTGTATTATTTGGGCTCCCCCAGGCACTCAAATTCCAAGGGTAAACCTCCAAAAAAACCCCAACTGTGCTAATGATAAATAAAATGCTATTAAAGGGCACCCCACTGAATTGTAAACCTCAATTCTCAGGTATTCAGCTGAAACTCCATTGCTCAGCAAGCCCAGCTCTCTCAATTAAGTGCCCAGAGGCACCCCACTCCACAAGCCAGCCTCCTGCCCCAAAGTACTCAGCTTTATGTGCTCTCTGGATTGGGAAGTCCACCATTTTTCCTAGCAGGGACCATAGATAAAGAAACATATGAGAGATAGATGGTAGATAGATAGGAAGCATCCTGAAATAACATTGAACAATATATTCCTTTATAATTGCCTGATTTGAATGGCACCATCAATTAGGAAATTGTATCCCAAATGACATCAAGGTGTTCTCGTATCCAGAAATAAATATTGAGCCCATGTACGAGTAGTTTAAGGTGACGTCAAACCTTTAAGATAATTTTGTGTTAGGGGAGCAGAACCTGACAGACACAACACTTGAACATGGTTAGATACCTTCTCAAAGACATTAACAAGATAAGATCCAATTTAGTCATCAAACTAGAACAGAGCAGTTAAGGTAGCATGCACTGGCAGATAATCAAACTAAGGCTTGCTAATTAAATTGTGCTGCAGTGGATAACAATGCAGTTGATGATGCCCAGTGTATCCCATGATTGTCACAAATTGCTGTTACTTATGAGACAGAGCAGCAGCTTTCCACTTGCATATTTTCCAGACCAAAGAGAACTGCTTGTACATGCACGCATGCTTACACGTGCCTGGTGGCTGTTTAGAAATATTTGTAAATGGGCTTTTTTTTCTCCCTGTGAATTGACATTATCAAGTAGTCCATCACCCACAAGATTAACGTTAAAAACAAAACAACAACAACCCCAAATTCACTACCATTGAGTCAATTCCAACTCATAGTGATCCTATAGGACAAGGTAGGACTGCCCACAGGTTCCCAAGGCTGTAACTCGTCTTTCTCCTGTGGAGAGGCTGGTGGATTTGAACTGCTGGCCTTGTGTAACACTGAAAGCCAAAATAGCCTGTCTCTACTGAGGACAGAGTAGATATATGTGTACATATCTTTTTTATCACTCTATACTTGTACCTGGTCCATATTTTGGTGGACTAAAATATGCTGCCAGTATGGAGTTCTAACTCTCAGGAAAGGACTTCTGGTAAGTACAATGGATAAACGTGTGGCTGCGAACTGAAAGCTCATCAGTGGATCCAACAAGCACTCAATGAGAGAAAAGACCTAGAGATCAGCTCCCATCAAGATTGAGTTTGACTCAATCATACAGGGCTCCTGAGTCAGAATCCACCTGGCAGCAGAAAACGCTCAGGAAGGTGAGCATTCCTTAAGCCATTATCAAACAACCACCTTTACCTCTCCAAAAGAACTCTTCAAGCACAGACTATGCTACCTGTAGACGGTCCGCAACATCAGCACAAGAGACATCCATACACACTAATTGTCTTGCAGTTGCTATTGCGTCAACCTCACTCATGATGACCCTGAGCTATGTTGACTCCACATACGTAGCAGTAGAAGTTCACTCCATATAGTTTTCAATGGCTGATTTTTCCGAGGTAGATTCCAAAGGCCTTTCTCCTGAGACACCTCAGGGAGCACTTAAATTCTAATCTCTCAGTTAGTACCCGAGCCCTTTGACCATGTGCACCACTCACATACTCTCTGTACTAGATAGTAGCTGTGATATTGAGTTGGAATTTTAAGCATCATGAGTTAGTTGAGCAAACTTTGACTGACTCTCAAGTCCTATTCATGAGAACGTATTCACAAAGCAAAGAATCAATATTTCCATGCCCTATGCAAAGAATCAATACTTCTATGCCCCATGCCATGATGGGAAAATTCAATCTGAATAGCAGCTTCTGTTTTTCTCAGACCTGAATTCAAAGAGCCCAGAAAAGCAATCATAGGAGATCATGGCTGTAATGACCAGTGGTCCTCAATCCACAAATCTGCCTCACTGCACATTTTCATTTTGAGTTGGCATGAACTGTCAATCAAACACTTAGGGAGAATTTGTCTAACCAAGTGTATGCAGTAGACATTAGACGAGATTATTCTGTGAATTAGAGAATCTGGGATTTAGTTTATACTGAATTGAAATTGATGCTGGAACTTAGGGAATGGTCAGTTCTCTGCCACATCCTTTCATAACATTATAGCTCGCTCCTTAAATATTTTGGGGGGGGGTCACAATTCGCAAATTCACATTTTAAGTGATCATGTAACTAGTGCCTGAATCACTCACCAGCCATAAGAAAGGGGCCTTGCTAGATTTCACTCTTAGCATGTGTACAGTGCCAGACACCGTGTAGATAACCAAGCATTTATCAGAACCCTAAATGAATGAGTTTTAGTTTTTTTGTCACCCAATTTTTCCACGTGGAATATAAAAAGATATATCATTATTCCTATAGATTTACAGCATGTCTGAATATTGACCATGCTTTAAAAAAATTTTAATGGTGGTAGACTGCCTTCATGCTTTCTATTTTTGAGAAGCTTAGAAACTATCAGCAAGTAGAAGACATGAGTATGAAACTAAAAATAAAAAAGTTGTCAATAAGCAAGCACTTCCTGTGAGTTACTAAGTTCAGAAAATAAATACTTATGTCAGTTAGTAGGATTTTGCAAGATGAATACATTTGGATAGTAGAAAAGATGGAGATAGAATGTGTGGGGGAATGTGAAGATCCCCTCCACCCCAATAACTGTGTGTTTGTCTGACTAAATCCCCAACTTATTTGATTAATGTTTGTTTCTCCACATCATTAAATAATGAAGTAAATGTAACAGCCCAGATCTTGGTGACTGGACTCATCAGAATTATTTAATTGTATTTGCTGGATCCTGGAAGTTCAGATTACAAATATCACATCTCAAATCTTGGGGAGATCAAATGGACAATGCAATATGCTGAGGCAGAAAACTGGTCGTGCCCACCCTGCTGTGTGAAGGCAGAGTTTGATAATAGAGATGTTTGTCTCCTTTCAGAGAGAAAGGAGAAACACTTCAAGCTAAGACTGAAAAGCAGGTAAATAGGAGCAGTCTATAAAAGCCTTTGAGATGACCAAGAGAATTCCAATTGCCTTAATGATTAGAAGGGAGACTTGAAGTCAAGAAATTCAAAGGCTCTTTACAAAACCATGGACCTCACATTTATTTAGGGATGTATGTGATCACAGGCACACAATTGTACACATCCAGCATCCTTTTTGCTCAGCCAAGAGGAGATACAGCCAGCTGGCACAGGCTTTGATTAATACTACTGAAATCAGAACGGAGAAAGCCAAGTGGACATAAAAGCCAACTGAATGCGCTCACAGTCACAAAGCATTCCATTTGTTCAACCTGGAGAGCAGGGACTGAGGATTCCTTATTTTTAGACGACTCTTTCAAACGAAAATCAACAGAATATTTTTCAACAAGTAACAGCTTGAAGTATATTCCCTAGGCTTGACTCTGGGTTCCAGATATTTTGAAAAAAAATTCAAACTAAAAAAATGATTACCAGGAAAAACACCTCTCAAAGAAGTGCAATGCCAATCCCATACTTTTGAACTTAAGTACCCAGTTCTTCACATTGGACCTTATTTTAAGGTGTCAAATGATAGGTTTTCTATATTAAAATTTGCCAAAAGCTTCACACATATGGCTTGATTGGTAAAGGAAAAGTTCTCCTAAATCATGCATCCATAGTAATATGAAAGGGTTTCAAAATGTTCATGGAAAATTCCATTATCTTTTAATTCCACGAACTTTTTGAAGCCACCTCATGTAATACTGATGTATAGACCAGTTTCTGGTGCATTGGAAATACAAAGAAGGGGGCGGTATGACTCCTGCCCTATGGAGACTTAGAGAAAAGCTGAACAAACATTAAAGGTAACAAACAGTGTGGAGCCGAAACGAATGAGCTCCGCATTCACTGCCGTAAAGTCAGTTCTGCATCCTAGCGACCCTGGAAGGCACAGGAGTCTCCTTTTGGGTTTCTGAGGCTGAAAACCACTATGGGGGTAGAATGTCTCAGCTGTCTCTCCTGATCTGATTGGCGGGCAGGTTTGAACTTCTAGCCTTGAAGTTAGGTCACTGTGTAATCCACCTCCTATACACGAGAATCATTAAGTACAGATCCTGGCAGTTAGGAGAATGTTCACGGAAATCTCTGCAGGAGGATTTAATTTGGCCTGGGATGGAGAAAAGGTCGAGTGGAATCAAAATGGAAGGGGCAACGTGAATGGAAGTGTGGATACTGGATTGATGCTATGTCTGGTACACAGGGAGTTGGGAAATCTGGTTGTGATGGCGGGCTCCTGGGAAATGGGGGACAGGGGAGGCAAGATTAATTTAAAAAATTAAGATAATGAATAAGATGAAAGAGGAAATATCATTATCATCTGATGTCTTCTTTAACATGTATAAATCCATTGCTATTTTCTAAATGTTAAATCTATCCATGATTTCTGATACCATAGG
>NW_022107431.1:15444693-15446035 GCF_000313985.2 Echinops telfairi
TGAACCCTTGATAATTTATAAATTATTATTTTGTCATATCTTGCACCGTCCGACGCCTCCCTCACCCACTCTTCCATTGTCTGTCCCCCAGGGAGGAGGTTATATGTAGATCCTTGTAATACATTCCCCCTTTCCAACCCACCCGATGTTAGATATTTTTTAAAGTAAAGCAAGTACCCATACTATTACAGTATTTCTTTTCTTCTTCTTTGATTTCTAAATTCAGGGTATGAGTACTATTTTGAATTAGAGAGTGGTGGTTATACTTTGGGCTGCCAAACCCAAGGTCAACACTTTGAAACAACCAGCTGCTTCAGTGAGACACGGCTTTCTACGCCTGTAAAGAGTTACAGTCTTAGAAACCCACATGGGGGCGGTTCTAACTTGTCCTACAGGGTTGCTGTGAGTTGGAAATGATTTGATGGTAGTCAGTTTGGTTTGGTTTAGTGATTACTTGTACATTTTTATTTCACAAGAAATGCATATAACCTCATATAAATTTGTTTGTATACATCTATATGCAGTTTCTTTTCCCCCCCAGTTTTCCTTGGCCCCCTCCTTTTTCCTTATTTCACAAACTTAACAGGTAACTCATGTGAACAGCTTACTACATATATGACTTTGGATTTTGGATACTTATTTGAATTTCTTCATACTCAACAACTAGTGAAATTAATCCAACTTGAGTCATTTATATTTTTTATGAATGCATAATATTCCATCATATGGGCATGCCATAATTAATCCAATCATCCCTTTATTCATGTTTTCTCACTCTTAAGAATATTATATACGGTGTTTTATACTGTATTTTGATCTCTATGGAACAGATTTCTAGGAGCGATAATGTTGAGTCAAAGACTCAAACAATTTTAATGGTAGTGATGATTACATATTATTTCCCTAAAAGCTATTATATATCGCACTTAGAGCAATAGTGTATTAGAACACTTTCTCCCATTGCTGCTAGTAATAAGAGCTTTAACACTTACAAAAATAATTTGATTAGTAAAAAGTATTTTATGTGCATTTTGTGACTATATGCTACTTTAAGCATCTTTTGAGGTTTGTGGGATATTTAGATTTGCTCTTTGATGAATTGCCTATTTATGCTTTTCAACTTTTTCCTTAATGGGTATTTGAACAAGTCATTTTATATTTTACATATTAATTCTCGGCATGCTCTATTGTAAATTACTTTAACTAATCTGTTATTATCTAGTGACTTTTTTCATGGTATTTTTGAGAGCTGTATCTTAGTTTTAACCATGACAATAGAATATTATTGTAAATTATACAAAAAATTCTACAACAAATGTGAATTGGTTAATCGTTATCACTC
>NW_022107431.1:15447270-15449190 GCF_000313985.2 Echinops telfairi
GCTTGACCAGATCATTATTAAAAATAGGCACAGGAGTCCTCCCCACCTCCCATCTTCTTGGTCTGGAATCCTACTCCAGGCACTCCCTTTCATGGTAATGGCCTTGCCCATGTCTCCTGAGATGTCTTGTATTGCATCTTGCCTTCATGCATCCATCAAGCCTCTCACAGTCACGCTAGCCAGAAGCTGAAGACAGTTAACAAATGGGCAAACCATCCAGGATGGAAATGAGCCAAGTGATTTGCCTGCAGTAGCATCCTTGGCATATCTCCCTGTCTTGGGCATAAAATACTGGATTTCGTCACTTCGATTCAAAAACAAAATGCTCACAACTAGACCAATAGACAGCATCATGATTAACTGAAAAAAGATAGAAGTTGTCAAGGATTTCATTTTCTTTGAATGCACAATCCATGCTCATGGAAAAAAGTCAAGAAATCAAGTGATATATGACCTTGGGTAAGGAGCCCTGGTGGCGAAGTGGGTTCTGTGTTGGGCTGTTAATTGCAAGGAAGGAAGTTCGAATTCACCAGCGGCTCCTAAAGGGTCCTGGTGATTCGGGATTAACTCAATGGAAGTGAGTTATTCCACTGGGTAAATCTGCTGCATGAGACTTTTTAAAAAGCATTAAGAACAAAGATGTCACTTTTCATATGTGATTTTATAGCTTTCTCTTCTTCTTTTTAGGTATAATCCATGATACTACATTTAAATAAAAAAGAATTTACAAGTTTTCCTTCAGTTTTTGTGCTCAGTAAAAGGAACCCTGGTGGCATAATGGCTAAAAATTGGGCTGTTAAGGGCCAAGGTCAGTAGTTCAAAACCACCATCCGCTCTTCCAGAGACAGCTGGGGCTTCCTGCTCCTGTAAAGCACAGTCTCAGAGCCCACCGGGCCCTTCTCCCTGTTCTACAGGGTCTTTATCAGTCAATATCCACTTGCTCAGAGTGAGTTTGGGTTTCTTGGTTTTCACAGTCTAATTAGTGTAGGAATTTCCTTTTTTAAAGGAGCACCATAGAATTCTTTGAGAAAATTTCTCATTCTTGTTGTCTAGAGGAAGATTTGGGGAGGATTTATTTCCTTTACAATCAACTTTATGGAATTAGCTTGATTGATTTTCATTTCTTGTCTAGGCTCGAATTTAGAAAAACAAAATTTCCATTTGAAGCAGCTTTCAAAACATTTCCATAAAATTATTTTTAAAATGTTTATGATTCGTTTGTTATCTTAGATGTATAGCTAAGACCTTTTATGCTTGTTTATGCATATCTCAATTTTTCAAAAATGTGTGATGATTTGTGCTCTGTAGTTCTCTGGAAGCTGCTTGTCTCTTTCCCTGATTTTTGCTTCAGTCGCATCTTAAGCAAGAAGTACTGACTCCTGCTTTCTTCTCGCTCCATTTTCTGAGTTTATCCTTACCTGATGACTTCACACAATAAAGTTTAATTTCTTTCTCAGAACAAATCTAGCCGCTCAGAGATCTGGCTTTTATTTATCCCTCTGCCTTCCCATTTCAACCCAAGTTTAAGACAGGAAGTTGCTTCACAATGACTAAGGCAGGAAAAGATGAAAACTTGTACCTTGCGTCCACTTTTATTTTATTAATAGATGTGTTTTCCTGAATGACATAGTGTTGTTTCATGCTCGTGTGAAGGGTAAAACTGCATATTTATTATAAATCTCATCTGCAGAATGTAATCTTCAGGAAAAAATGGTCCCTAGTGTCTTGTATATAGAAGACACCCAAAATATACAAATGAATTCTCGTTCTAAAGGTGTTTTTATGTAACATTTTGATCAGAGATTGCTTCAGGTTTCTTTCTTGGATTTGATTTCTTCAGATTTCATCTGTATTATTGTACACATTTATCAAGTCTTACTTCTCCATTTCCTTGGACACATAGGTTACCTTTATCTCTTT
>NW_022107431.1:15450651-15478388 GCF_000313985.2 Echinops telfairi
CATTGTCAGAGACGGTGCCAGAAAATTCACCCCTCAGGCCAGAAGGCACTCAAAATACGACTGAGGAAGAGCTGCCTTCTCAACATAGAGTCAGCCAGAATGAATTAATGGACTAAAGCCTTCAGGACCTTCATTTGCTGATGGGACATGCCTCAGAATGAAAAGAAACAGCTGCAAAAATCTAATAATCAGAACTTGCAATGTCTGAAGTATGACTCTAGTATGAAAATTGGAAGTCATTAAAATGTAAATGAAATGCATAAAGTTTGATATGCTAGTTGTTAATGAGCTGAAATTGACTGGTATTGGTCATTTTGAATCAGAAAATCCTATGGTTTACAATGCTGGGAATGACACAACCGAGAGGAATGGTGTTGTATCCAATGTCAAAAAGAACACTTCAAAATCTACCTTGAAGTACAATATTGTCTATGATAGGATTATATTTATCCACAAAGAAGGAAAACCAAACAATACCACTATTATTCAAATTCATACACCACAAAAGCTAGTGGTGAACAAATTGAAGAATTCTACCAATGACTTGCATCATGCAAGCAAGATGCATTGATAATTATTGGCAATTGGAATGCAAAAGAGGAAACGATGGAGGAACAGTAGTTGGAAAACATGGTCTTGGTGATAGAAACAAAGCTAGAGATTGCGTGGTAGAATTTTGCTAAACAAGGAATTCTTCATAGAAAGTACCCTTTTTTCCCCAACAACACAAAAGGCAACTATACATATGGACTTCTCCAGATAGAATACCCAGAAATCAAATCTACTACATCCATGGAAGCTCAATATCAAGAGCTACAACCAGGCCAGGAACTGACTGTAGAACAGACCATCCATTATTTATGTGTTAGGTCATACTGAAGATGAGGAAAACTTTTTAAAAAGTCCATAGAAGGCAAAATGCAACCTTGAGTAAAGTCCACCTAAAATTTAAGAACAGATTTGCTGCACTGAACACTAATGAGAGAAGATCTGATGAGCTATGGGAGGACGTGACGACCACCATTCATGAAGAACGCAAAGGGTCGTCCGAAAGACAGAAGCGAAAGAACAGATCAAAGAGGGTGTCAAAAGAGATTCTGAAAGTCGCTCTTAATCACACAGTAGCTAAAGCAAATGGAAGAAATAATGAAGTCAGAGCTGAAGAGATCACTTCAAAGGGCAGCTCAAGGAAACAAATCCAAAAATTATAATGAAGTATACAAGGAGCTAGAGTTAGAAGCCCCCAAACAAGAACATGCTCAGCATCTCTGAAACTGAAAGAACTCAAAAAAAGTCAAGCCTTGCAATTTTGAAAGAGTCTATTGGTAAAATATTGAATGATGCAGAAAGTATCCAAAGAATACACAGAGTCATTATACCCCCAAAAAAACCTAGTTGATATTCCACCATTTCAGGAGATAGCATATGAGCAAGAACCAAAGGTACTGAAGAAGCAATCCAAGCCGTACCTATGATCCTAGAGAAAAGCAAGGCTCCAGGAGTTGATGTAATACCAATGGAACTGTTTCAACAAGCTGATGGAGCACTGCAAGTACTCACTCATCTGTGCCAGAGAACCGAAAAGACAGCTATGTGCCCAACTGACCGGAATGGATACCTTTTTTGTACCTATTCCAAAGAGATGACCCAACAGAACATGAAAATTATGCAAAAATATCATTGCTATCACATGCAAGTATATGTATGTATAAATATACATTCTATATAAATATACATATACATATATCTTGATGAAGTTGTAGAAATAGGCATGTGCAATCTGAGTCCAAGCCGGCTCTCGATATGTGGGTCATCTATTAAACTGGAAGTTCCTTTTGACTTGCACAACTTCAGGGGTCTAGACCCAAGAAGCTGCAAAGGAGGATGAATACAAGATCATTCGGTCAAGACCGGAGAGGCAGATAAGCCCAAGGTCAGCAGGTCAGAGGGCAGGTCAGTTTGCAGGCCACTGATAGTCCTGGGATGGCAGGCAATATGGGAGGCTTTTGGTCCCTGTCTAAAGAACCAGATGACAGGGCATTTTGGAGATGTTGACTGAAATGCAGAGACCTGGGGGTGAATGAGTCAGATGCAGGGTCCAGACCTATCAAAAATCAAACAAACATTTCCACAGAACCCTTATGTGGGAAGTAGACCACAGCCCTGAGGAGACTTCCTTTCCATCACATCAAGGCTGTCACCTGAATCGGGGAATTGCAATCCATACTCATTTTCTTACATTGATTGACTGACCACAACAGATTCCATTATGGAGTTAAATACATTGTGTTAGGTAACAATACCTCCAGAGTTCCCGCCCAGCTAAATTGACACAAAGCCTCACTATCACGTTGTGAAAATCCTATTTAAACATAATTGTGCATGACAACTTAAAAATAAGAGTTGAGTTTTAAAAGTGAATCTGCTAGAAAAGCCACATGTCATGTAAGGAGGTCTTTAGGGACTTCTGTGGAACTTGTTTTTTGAGGTGCTCCTTGGCAGGTGGCTGCAATTAGAGAGATAGTGAACCGAAAGATGATTCAAATGAACTACTTGAAATAATGTCACCACAAGGCTGGTCATGAGCCTGCCCTTTGCTGAGGGGGCTGCTCAGTGTCTGGGACTGTCTACGATCCAGATCTTGCAAATTAATGGAATTGGGTTTTATGTTTGTTTGTTTTTTTAATCTGAGTTCATTTGAAAACATTTTTTTATTTTTATTTTTTTAATCAATTTATTGGGGCTCATACAATTCATCACAATACATAGATCAATTGTGTAAAGCACATCTATACATTTGTTGCCCTCATTATTCCCAAAATTCGCTTTCCTCTTGGGTTCCTGGAATCAGCTCATTTTCCTTTTTACCCCTCCCCCTCCCTTCCTCCTCCCCTCTCCCCCATGCACCCTTGATAATTTATAAATTATTATTGTATCTTATATTACACTGTCTGGCGTCTCCCTTCACCTACCCCTCTGCTGCCCGTCCCCCAGAGAGGAGGTTATATGTAGCTCCCTGTGATCAATTCCCCCTTTCTATACCCCCTTTCCCTCCTGGTATCGCCACTGTCACCCCTGGTCCTTAGAGGTTCATCTCTCCTAGATTCCCTGCGTTTCCAATTCCCATCTGTACCGCTGTGCATCATCTGGTCTAACCAGGTCTGCAAGGCAAAATTGGGGTCCTGGTAGTTGGGGGGAGGAAGCGTTTAAGAACTAGAGGAAGCTTGTGGGTTTCATTATTGCTATACTGTACCCTAAGTGACTGATGTCCCCACTACCCCTCTGCAAGGTATGTCCAGTTGTCTAGAGATGGGCATTGGGTCTCCAGCACGCGCCACCCTCATTGACGAGGATATGATCCCCCCCCCCGCCCCCCCCTTTGGTGTTTAAAGCCTGGTCCCTTTGGCCCTTCATGATCACACATGTTGGTGTGCTGCTTCCATGTGGGCTTTGTTGCTTCTGGGCTAGATGGCCGCTTGTTTACTTTCAAGCCTTTAAGACCCCAGACGCTATAGGTCTCGATCATTTGAAAACATTTTAAGCGCCTAGAAGATGAGAAGGAGATTGCCCTAGACGATCTCTCTCTATAATACAAAGGCATGAGGCACATTAGATGGCTTCACCTTAATAAGTCAGGGTATCAAAGCACCACTCTGTCTAGAACCCCCAAATCTTCAGCATTTGCTTCCATCATAGTGATGCAACTTGGATTCATCTTTTTTCTTCAGTACTTAATAAAAAATCAGCTTAGGGTAGACTGCTGGTTTGAAATTATTATAGTATTATAGGACACCCAGGTGAGAAACCCAGCAGGGCATTAAATCTATACATCTGAAGCTATAAGAAGTCTAGAGTAGAGAATTAAGTTTTGGTGTCATTGGTTTGAAAAATGCTACCTTATAATGTGGGGGTTGATGACATCAACCTGGGAGAGTATATAGAATTAAAATAGAAAACACAGGACAGAGCTTTAAGGGTTAGAAAATACAAGCAGTGCGTAGAACATGGGTTGCCAGCAAAGGAAACTAAAGAAACATGTTCAGAAAGTGAGAGCAAGATCATGAGATCACAAAAATAAAGACCATGGGAAAAGAAGTTTAGTTGCTAACTAAAAAGAAGATGGATTGAAAAACATCCATTGGATTTGAAAATCACTTGCTCATTTGTGAACTTGCACTGGGAAGCCATGAAGGAGAGGGTAGGAGAGGACCGAAGAAGCCACTTGGAGGGTCGAAGAATGACTTGGAAAGTCAGAAAATGAAGATACTGCTTTGCTCTGGGATGCAGATGGGAGAAGGACCAAGTTATTAGCCTAGGAAGAACATGTGGAAAAAAGAGACTCTTTAAAAAAAACTTGAAGAAACCAAAAGTAGATCTACTAAAAAGAAGCTATTAATGATTAAAGTAACTTCTAAGGAAATGAAAGAAAATGTTATTGATACACAGGTGGTATTGTTTTACACTGTCAAATCACAGCTGCCTTAAAGGGCAGGCTACGCCAGCTTCAGGAATTGATAACATAGCAGTTGAAGTGTTTTAAAAAGCTGATGAAACACTAAAAACCTTCATTCTTCTATGATAAGAAATGTGGAAGACAGCTACCTGGCCAACCTATTGGAAGAGATCAATATTTGTGCCCATTCAAAGAAAGTGCCCCAGTAGAATGCAGAAAGTATTGAGCAATATGATTTATTTACATGCATGTAAAATTTTGCTGAAAATAGTTTTTAAATGGGTGCAGTAGTACAGCAACAGAGAGTTGCCAAAATTCAAGCTGAATCTAGAAGACGTGGCACAATGGTTATTGTTGCTGGTGTCAAATGGATCTTGAATGAAAGCAGAGAATACTTATTTGTGTTTTTATTAACTATGCAAAGGCATTAGACTGTGTGGATAACATAAACTATGGATAACATTGAGAAGAATAGGAATTTTAGAACACTTCATTTTGCTCATGTGTAACCTGCACATGGGCCATGCGGCAGTTAGTTGTTCAAACAAAATAAGGGAATATTAAGTGGCAATCAGGAATAGTGTGCATTAGGGTTTGATGCTTCCACCATAGTTTTTCAATCTGTGTGCTGAGCAAATGGGCATTTGAAGCATTTGCTGATGAAAATCTAAGATTGCAGCCTTCGGTATGGATTACAACCGAGGGTAAAGAAAACCAAAATCCTCATAAATGAACCGATATATAACATAATGATAAAGAGAAATGATTGAAATTGGCAAGGATTTCATCTTATTCCTCTTACTTGGATCCATAAACAATGTTCATGGAAGTAGTGGTCAAGAAATCAAACGCCTCCTCCCTGGGGAACAGACAACTGAAAAGTGGGTGAAGGGAGATGTTGGACAGGGCAAGATATGACAAAATACCAATTTATAAACTATCAAGGGCTCATGAGGGAGAGGGGAACGGGGAGGGAGGGGAAAAATGAGGACCTAGTGCCGGGGGTTTAAGTGGAGAGAGAATGTTTTGAGAATGATGTACAAATGCGCTTTACACAATTGATGTGTGTATGGATTGCGATAACAGTTGTATGAGCCCCTAATAAAATGTTAAAAAAAAAAAAGAAATCAAACGACATATTGTACCAGGCAAATCCAGTCCACAAGACCTCTGGAAACTGCTGATGAACAAGGATATCAGTGCACATGCGCCACGTCATGGCATTTTCAGTCACATCCCATGCATGTTCAAGTGGGACAATGAACAAGGAAGACTGCATAGGAATGGATGGATGCATTTGGGGTATGGCCCTGGAAAAGACTATTGAAAGTATGGTGGGCTGCCAGAAGAACAACCAAATCCGTGTTGGAGGAAGTATATGTACTTTAGGGTGGAGGAAGGTGAAACTTCATCTCATATAATTTGGGCACGCTCTCAGGAGAAACCAGTCAATGGAAAAGAGCATCTTGCTTGATAAGGTGGAAGGTCAGAGGAAAGAGGAGACTGTCAGGGGATGGCGCGATGCGGGGGCTACAACAATGGGTTCAAACACAGCAATGGTGAGGATTGCACAGGGCTGGACAATGTTTGGTGTCCCTGTCCCTACAGTGCCTATGAGTTGGAACCAACTCCCTGGCACCTAACACTAGTAACAGAACTGTCCCATAGGGGTTTCTTCAGTGAAATCTTTATAGGAGCCATTTCCCAGGTCTTCTCTCCTGTGGAATCACTGGTGGGTTCAAACCACTGAACTGTCGGTAACTTGAACATGTAACCATTGAATTGAACGACTAGAGTTCTTGAATACAAATACAGATATATTTACATTTGAAATGGAAGAGAAGCATTTGTTTTATTTGTCAGGATCATTGTGGCTGCTTTAGGCATCTTCATTGAGAATATCTTGAAATTAGCATTTCTCCATAAAATACATGAAAATGTTGGATGCTGAGAAAAACAAGGACAGAGATGGACCAATTGATTTGTGGGTGATTGTGAAGGTAATGATAGGCATTGAGGGTCATGCCAAAGGAGCTAAGAAATGATTGACTTTGAATTGATGATTAAAAAGCATGATCTACACAAGTCTCATAGAATGTACAGATCAGAAAACATACCAAAATGTCCCTATAGTTCAATTCAAACACATGGAACACTTTAGCGCCCAGTAGAAATATGATAATATTAAATCATAAAGAGATTTTGTGTACCAGCCCCCATAATCAAACAGTCCAAGACATGGCTGTGTAATGGAGGGGTAAAATTCAAGAGACATCAGACAAGATAAAGCATGCGATTGCTCACCTCCAGGATGGCCATAATCTCAGCAGACAGGTCCGCACAGAAAGAGAAAATATGTTTCCAACTAAGGCTTATATACCTCAGGGGCGTGCAAGCCCCCCTAATTACAGGTAACCACATGTGTAATAGGAAGGGGCTGTACAATAGGCATATGTGTGACAGGGAGGGGTCAAGCTAGAGGTCTACATGCAATAGGAAAGGGAGGCACTAGGGCATACATGTGACAGGATGGGTGGAGTCAAGAGTCAAGATGGCAGCCTAACCTTGGTCCTCCCTGAGTTGACTTGACCTTGACTTTGGGTTCTCCTTCAGGGGAACAGTCCACTATCCTTGTCAGAAGGGAGTGGGCCCCACCTAGGATGGGACAGCCTATAGGGTCTGATTGCTCTAGACTGGAGTTTCTCAACCTGTGGGTCAAATGACCCTTTCACAGGGGTCAGCTGATTCTTAACAGTAGCAAAACGACAGTGATGAAGTAGCAACGAAAATAATGTTATGGTTGAGGGGGTCACCACAACATGAGGAACTGGATGAAAGGGTTGCGGCATGAGGAAGGTTGAGAACCACTGCTCTAGATGGCGGATAACCCTCAGGGAGATAACCTTTAAGCAGGTGACTTCTAAGTGTATAGCCATTGACCGTGTGTTAGCTAGCAGCACCTTAGGTTTGGCATATAATATGGGGGGACAACGTGGGCAATAACCTTTCTGGTTCCCACAAGATTTAATTTGCTTTTAAAAGGTGTTTTTAAAAAGTCAAAGAAACAAAGAGACCCTGCATAAGGCCACGGCAATTATGCAATGGAGAGAGTGAACAGATCAGCTTCCAGGAAGAGGATCTCACTGAAGAAATGCGAGGCAAAGAAGTAGAAGACAGATGCAGCATTGCATTGCTGCATATTTCTGAAATAGCTGCAATTACAAATATCCAAATTCTCAGAAATCCTTTTGAATCCTGAAGTGGCAAGGGGGACATCCTTCGCGGGAATGCATGTGATATAATGTATACCATCAAAGGAGATATATTGTCAGTTTTCTACAATCATTGTGTGACCATTTGGTTCTTGCTTGGACAAATTCTCCAGGGGGCAGGGATGAAGACTGCCACCAGGGGGGAGATGCAGGTTGATGCTTTGGTTATCTCTGAAGACGGCAGAGGTGTGAATCCCACATCCAACATTATCCAGAGAAAGGCATCTTAACAAGCAAGGGGTGTGGCATCAACTGGGCACAGGCTTCTGATGGGTCAGCTCTCCCATTAATTGTAAACTTTACAGGCAGCACCTTCTGGGGAAATGCTCTTTTTGCTCCGAGAAGTAACAGGATCAAATGCATTGTTCCTGTACCTGGGGAGCCTGTTCGTAAAGATGATCATAGTTTTATAATTAATTTACCTCATACTTCCTATCTTTATATTCTTAAGGAAAAATACTATGTATTATTATTTCCCTTGAAATTACTTTTTTTAAACTGTGAATTTGCCAAGTCACAATAGCAAAGAAATGAAATACACAGGTTCTGACAGTAAAATTTCCAGATCAAAACATGTGGTTTTAGACGGTGGGACAGGTGGAGGAAGGGCAGGCTAATATTATGTGTGTCAGGTTTGAGGAATGCCACATAGGAAAGAACGCTCCCTAAGACCCTGTAAGCTCAGAGGGAATGGCAAATATAAATATCTATCCTTTTTAAAACCTGCAGGATTGAAGCACACAAAGGTAAGATGTGTTGTCATTTCTAAATCATCTAAATCTGGAAAAAACATGATCCTTGTCTTCAGACTTCTTTTGAATGTGAGCCTATTGACCATCTCCAAAGACAACACCCTTGATTGATGTATTTATTAGGCAAGTAAAGGATTTTATTTTGTTGAAATTACATATCATATATATGCATATATGTATTTTAACTAGTAAAACCAACCTCTTGTCAGAACAAACTAAAGGTTAGTTTTTGAAATCTCATCTGAGCTTTTTTTAAAGCATTTTATTGGGGGCTCGTACAACTATTACAACAATCCATACATGTATCCATTGTGTCAAGCACATTTGTACATTTGTCGCCATCATCATTCTCAAGACATTTGCTTTCTACTTGAGCCCTTGGTATCAGCTCCTCATTTTCCCCCTCCCTCCCCATGTTCTTCTGCCCCATGAACCCTTGATAATTTATAAATTATTATTATTTTGTTATATCTTACACTGTCCGACATCTCCCCTCACCAACTTTTCTGTTGTCCATCCCCCAGAGAGGAGGTTATATGTAGTTCCTTGTAATCTGCTCCCCCTTCTCACTCACCTTCCTTCCGCCCTCCCGGTATCGCCATTCTCACCACTGGACCTGAAGGGCTCATCTGTCCTGGATTCCCTGTGTTTCCAGTTCCTATCTGTACCAGAGTACATCCTCTGGTCTAGCCGGATTTGTAAGGTAAAAGTGAGATCATGATAGCTGGGGTGGCAGGGAAGAAGCATTTAAGAACTAGAGGTAAGTTGTATGTTTCATCAGTGCTGAATGGCTCGTCTCCTCCCCGCGACCCTTCTGAAAGGGGATGCCCAGTTGCCTAGAGATAGGCTTTGGGTCCCCACTCTGCACTCCCCCCATTCACAATAATATGATTTTTTGTTCTTTCATGCCTGATACCTGATCCCTTTGACACCTCCTGATCACACAGGCTGGTGTGCTTCTTCCATGTGGGCTTTGTTGTTTCTGAGCTAGATGGCTGCTTGTTTACCTTCCAGCCTTTAAGACCCCACACACTATTTCTTTTGATAGCTGGGACCATCAGCTTTCTTCACCACATTTGCTTATGCACACATTTGTCTTCAGTGATCATGTTGGGAAGGTGAGCATCATGGAATGCCAATTTAATAGAACAAAGTTTTCTTGCTTTGAGGGAGTACTTGAGTGGAGGCCCAATGTCCATCTGCTACCTTAATACTAAACCTATAAATATATGCACATAGATATATTCCCCATCCTCATATATAAATATATTTACATATGTACATGCCTGTATTTAGACCTCTATAAATGCCCTTTGCCTCCTAGTTCTTTCCTCTATTTCCTTTTACTTTCTTCTTGTCCCACTATCATGCTCAGCCTTTATTTGGGTTTCATTAATTCCTCTCGGTTACATTGCCCTTGATCAAGCCCTACCAGGCCTCTTACACCCTCCTTGCCACTGATTTTGGATCACTTGTTGTTCCCTTGTCCCTGGATTGGCTAACCCAACTTCCTTCCCCCCCCCTCCCCCTCTCCCATGCCCCGCCCCCAGGAACCATCAGTCCTGTTGTTTTCTCCTGCAGTTTGTTTATCCTCATCTGAGCTTTATATCTGACACCAAAGATGCCACCCCAATAAGGCCCTGCTTCAAATCTGAGATGCACTAAGGCAGCAGTTCTCAACCTGTGGGTCACGACCCCTTTCGGTGTCAAATGCCCTTTCAAAGGAGTTGTCTGATTCATAGCAGTAGAAAAATTACAGTTATGAAGTAGCAAAGAAAATAACTTTATGGTTGGGGGGGGTCACCATAATATGAGGAACTGTATTGAAGGGTTGTGGCATTAGGAAGGTGGAGAACCACTAAGGTGAGATGCTCTGGGTCTGAGGGAGGAAATGCAGCAGGAGTTCAGTGTCATTCACAGAAAAAAACTTTCTCCCACCGAATGGCCTAAAAGTCCTGATAGAGAATGACAGAATTGCTGGCGCTATCAAAATGCAAGAGGAAATCCTAGAAAGTTCTCTGGAAATGGAGTGAGACTCAGAGATTGTCTAATTCTGAATAGAAATGGTTTATAAGACTGAAAGTCTGCACCGAGTACCCTCTTTGTCTTCTCTAGGTCCACAGCCTTCTTAAAAAACCAACCCAAACAAATGAAAATCAAAAGTCAACCCTAATGCCACCTTGACCCGCCCAACTACCACTCTTCCTCACTGAGTCTGCCCACTTCCACCCAAGCATCTTGCAGTGGTGGTGCCTCTTCAAAGCAAAATGGAGAGAATGCTTCTCGGGTTTGAAAATTGTGAAAAGAATAAACTCCAACCATTTTCTTAAAATTTAACTCAATATCCTACTAATTTTTACAGAAACTTTGTGTCCCAATGGGATTCAGAGGCCTCTGGGCCCGATTGTTCAGCACAAACAGGTGGGTCATACTCTCAGAGCATTTTGATGCTCAATGGGCTCTTTCCAGAGACTAGCACCACTGGTAAACCTTTTCAAATTCTGAGCTCTGTACCTTTGGCTAGATGCTCTTCAAAACTCATCGAGGCTCCCAGGGACACAGAGTTGCTAGGAAGCTGCTAAGGTACAAAGTGAAACTAGATTTCACCTGGTTGAATGAGAGTTACACTCTGAGCTTTTGCACTGTAGATGTTTTAGCTCTGAGAGCCAGAACATTCAGCCAAAGGATAAAAGGAATTTTTCAAATCTAAAAATATTGGGCCTGATGCCTCTGCTGCTTTGGAGTGCCTGCTTGCTGAATGAATAGAAACTATGGGTCAAAAAGGTGTTCCCTTTTAGAAAAATGGACTGATTACGCTAAAGACATTTTGGATTTTCTGTGACCCAAACTGAGGAATTTTCTCTTTGGGAAAAAATCATTTATGAGGGAAGTTTAAAACTTAACATTAAAACCAATGGATTGTGTATTCTTGATATTTTGATTGGCATGCTGAAATTTTAAAAAAAGGCAAAATGAGAGTAAAATTGCATTTCTTAAAGATTGCTTTCAGCAAGTTTATGAGAAATTTAAAATGTTAGAAAAGGAGAAATCTATTTCTCAATTTTTATCTAATTAATCTCTTCTGATGGTCCTTTTTAGCCTTCACCAACTAGCTTCTCTAATTTGGATAAAGATTCAAAGTTTTATCTGAGCTTGTTTTCTGAAAGGAAGAAATCAGTACTAAGATGAGACCTACTACAATGCTAGGAATATCAGCTCAAGGTATTTCTACCCCCTGAACCAAAGCGGAATGAAGCCCTATCGTCAAAGAATGTAATCAGTCCTGTGATGATGCACATGGATTTTTAGCAGGAATTAACATTTTAATGGAAACTTTGGATTTTATATGTTCTATTTCATACCAATTTACATGCAATTGATATAAATTGTATATATGTGCTTTTGTTCTATACTACTTTATGAAATTTTACACCGACTCCTTTACACGCTTGGGAAAGCAAGGCGGATGCCTTTGTTGTGAGGTGCTATCGAATCAGCTCGGAAGCACAGCCGCCCGGTTCACAACAGACCCAAAGACTGTCCATCCCTGCGCCATTCTCATGATTGTTGCTTAAACCCATTGCTGCAACCCGGCGTCAGTCTGCTTCCTTGACAAGCTTCCTCTTTGCTCACTTCATCACGCATCATGTTACAAGTGGTGGAATCTTTAGCTTCATCTTGGGCTTTTTCAGAGACTGGTGTCTCCTGAAAGCATGTCCAAAGTACCTACGACAGAGGTTCCCATCCTTGCTTCCAAGGAGTATTCTGGCTGTACTTCTTCCAAGACCTGTTTGTTTGTTCTTCTGGCAGCCTATGCTTCTTTCAATGTTCTTTGCCGACACCATCATTCAGAGTATTGATTCTTCTGTGATCTAACTTACTTACTTCACAGCCATATGTTGCGATTGAAAATAAATAGTAAGCACAAAAGGGCTAAGACTTGCATTGAGTTATCTTAGTGGAAAAACACAAATGAGAATGAAAAGCAGTCCCTTTAGGTGAAATTCTTAAATTAGCTAAACGCATTGAGGCAACATTTGAAGAGAGGCAGAAGAAGGGTGAGCATGATGGTGGGATAGGAGGAAGTTAAAAGGAAACAGAGGAAAGATCTAGGAAACAAAGTTATGGATATAGATATAAACATAGGTGTGTACATATGTAAATGCATCAATTCATAAAAATAGGGTATTGGCCTATGTACATATATTTATATGGCAATAAACTGAGGTAGTGGATGACCTTTGAGACTCTGCTCAACTCCTGCCTCAACGCAAGAACATTTTGATCTGATGACCTGGCATTCTGTGATGCTCACCCTCCCAGCACGATCGCTGAAGACAAAATGGATGCATAAGCAAATGTGGTGAAGAAAGCTGATAGTGCCTGGCTATCAAAAGGTAGCCTTAAAGGCTTGATGTTAAACAAGCAGCCATCTAGCAGAGAAGTAACAAGCCCACATGGAAGAAGCACACCTGCCTATGTGATCATGAGATGTTTACGGAATCAGGTAACAGGCATCAGAAGACCCAAAACAAACAAACAAACAAAGCAAAAAACATATTGAGAATGAGGGGGAATCATAGCAGAGACCCAAAACCCATCTGCAGACAATGGGACATCCTCTCCCAGAAGGGTCACAAGGAAGGAATGAATTAACTAGGGCACAGTATAGCACCAATGAAGCATGCAAGATTCCTCTGGTTCCTTGAGGCTTCCTCACCCCTCTATCATAATCCCAGTCCTGCCTTTCACTGTGGGCTAGACCAGAGCATGTACACAGGTACAGAGAAGTGATAAGTGCTCACAACACCGAATCCAGGAACAGGAATGGGAGTAGTGATATCAGGAGGGTAAGGGGAGAGGGGGGGAGGAAGAGGGAACCAATTGCAATGATGGACACATAACCACTCCCACCCACAGGGGGACGAACAACAGAAATGTGGGGGGGAGGGAGACAACAGCTAATGTAAGATATGAAAATAATTATAATTTATCATTTATCTAGGGTTCACCAGGGTGGAAGTGGGGGAGGGAGGGTAAAAGAGGAGCTGATACCAAGGGCTCAAAGAGAAAGTAAATATTTAGAAAATGATGATGGCAACATATGTACAAATATGCTTGATACAATGGATGTATGGATTGTGATAAGAGCTATAAGAGCCCCCAATAAAATGATCTTTTAATTTAAAAAAGAGAGAGCAATTAAGTTACTGACACGAAGTGCCGCTTACAACTGAAAGGGTCTAAGATACACTCTTGAGATGAGAGTTTTTCTCACAAGTCTTTGGTCAGTCACAAAAATATCCAGTCAAGAAAAAAATCAGTGTCTGCAGTGCAAGCACTATAGACAGTGGAAAAATAATTTTCCATATTTCATCAAAATTGAATCAAAATAAGCAAAATCCAACTGAAATCCCTTCACCCCCTGAAAAATACTTTATTTGGTCTGAGGTTGTTATGAGAAACTAAATGACAACATTTCTCCCTCCACCCACACCTTAATCCCTTTATATTCTAAAGCAGAAACACAAAAAACTCTTCAGGGGAACCCTGTGAAGCTGTGACAGACACTAGTGCACATCTTTCCACATTAATCCCCACGTTTTTATATCAATTTGTTGTTCAGAGTGATAGAATAGCTTCAGTGGTAAGAAGTGCAAATAGCATCTATGAAATACCTGTCTGCTAATAATGAACTTGGGACCTTGTGTGGAGCACCATCCTTTTTGGTCTTGTGCAACTAGCCCAATAAATTAATGGGGAGAGTTATTTTATCAAAATTAAGGAGTCAAATTATTTTTGCTTTGGAAGGTGTGAGGATGTTAGAAATTCCTGATTCTTTGGAACATGCATCATTTCGTTCAATACAGAATGGAATAGAATTAAACTCAATGATCAAAATTGAGAAAATTAAATCATTAATAAAAATCAACAGAGAAATTTTGGGCAGAGTTCAAAAGATACAGGGCATATTCCACATGCATTATTAATTCAAGTTGAAATTTATATTACTAAGCCCTGGCAATGCAATATGTGACTGACCAATTTGAATGAGCAGAGAATAGTTATTTATATCAAATCACTTCAACAGCAAATTGTGTTACGTGCAAGAATCTGAGCATGTCGAACAGCAAATGGCAAAACTAAATATTTATTGATTGATAGTAGATTAATTTTTGGTGGAATTCATGATTTTTGCATAACTTGCAAACAAAGTGTTTGTTTTGTGTTTTAATTCGGCTAAAACTGCAATAAATCATGGCTCCTCTCTTGGAAGAAATAAAGCCAGAATCTTTCTTGGAATCAAGGAAGGTGAGACTTCATCTCGTGTACTTTGGACATATTATCACGGGAGTCTCATCCCTGGAAAAGAACATCATGCTCAGCAAAGTCGAGGTCAGTGAAGAAGAGGAAATCCGTGAAGGAGATGGACAGACACGTGTCTGTACCAACGGGCTCGCACCTAAGAACGATGGTGAGGATGGCACAGGACCGCTGTTCGGTTCTGTCATCCCCAGGACTGCTGGGGTCCCAGCCCATTCACTGACACCCAGCAAAGCAACAGTTACGGAACTAGAGAATGGTCTCTATTATTGAAATTGAAACGCATACAAAAATGATCCAGCATAGCAAAGACATGCTTGAACCAATTATTGTACAAAATTAGCTTCAGCCCCTTTGATTGCTAGAAATGACACTATGATGCGTAACGAAAATTCTAAATCTGATGGGCGTTTAGAAATCATGTAAGTAGTAAAAGAATGGCTGCAAAGAGGAAAAGCAAAGATGGACAAGGGCTAGTTGTGAAGCTACACCAAACGGTGACTTCATAGAAGGACCAGAGGAAAGTTAATTCTGCCTATCCTAAGAGAACCGTTTAACTAGAATTTTGTATTCTCTAACTCATCATTGAATTAAGAACATGATATAAATAATGAAAATCACCAGTGGGGAAAATTTTCAAAGGCAGTTCTTAAAAATTCTATAATCAATGTGGTATTTGCATCCTTTCCTGCCATCCAGTTAATGCTGACTCATAGCAACCTCTTACAGGTTTCTGAGACTGTATCTGTTTACAGGAGTAGAAAGCCCGGTCTTTCTCCTGCGGAGCTGCTGTTGGTTTCCAACTGCTGACCATGCTGACCACAGCCCAACGTGTACCCACTACGCCACCAGGGCTCCCGCTTAAATTATAATCTAAAGAAACTGATCATTACAGAACCTGAGCTGCATCCTTAACTAAAATGACCTTTGAACCTTGAAAAGTGGCTTGTATTCCATCTCTTTCCTCTGCCATAGTGGTTACATGTTGGGCTCCTAACAGCAAACTCAGCAGTTCAAAGCCACTAGGAGCTCCAGGGAGAGAGGGAAGGATTCCGGCTCTCCTAAAGAGTTACAGTATCAAAAACCCACAGGGGCCTCTTGCCCTGTCCCACAGGGTCACTGTTAGTCAGAATGGACTCGGTGGTAGTGAGTGACTATGAGAGAATATCATTATTTCCTGGGTATGGTTTGAAGATTCTTTTGTTAGAAAGAAGAATTTCCCTGGAAAAGAGCTAATGTAATTGAGGTGGCCAAAAATGGTCTTAGAAAATATTTTTCCTCTTTAGGAAATTCCTAAAGAACTATCCAGTGATACGAGACCTGCCTTGGGTCTTCCTAAGAACTCATTTCACTGGGAAGATTACTCAACGATGAATGAGAATCTTTTTAAAAATGACATTGTCCTTGTGCATATCTCCCCAGGCTCTAGTGATAAAGAGCTAAGGAAATATGAAAATTGCTAAATTTACAGAAGTCATAGAACTTCTTTGGTCAAACATCTTGCCTTTGCTCCATATGGCCACTGGATCACACCCTACAGGGGAATGTCAGATAACCTCCTATGAAATTATAAATGGATATCCTATGTCTTTAGCTAGTTCTTCATCAAACTCTTCTCCTTTTGGAGATTTTGGTGGAATACTATGCTGCGAACCACTAATGGACTGAGGAAATGATGTGGGGCTACTTCTGACCTCCTCTAGCTGCAGGAGGAAGAAGGAGGATCCAGCTTTATGTCATCCCAAGGGCTATTGCCAGAAGGCAGAAGTCAGATTGCCTCTAATTTCCGTCCTTCTAGAACCTGTTCTGACACCAACCATCCCTCCCATATGCTCTATTTCACTGCTGAGTTGACCAATTTATTTGCATTGGCCACACAGAACTCAGACAATACTCATGATGATGAGGTTCATTAGGGAAGTTGACAGGTTACAAAATGCTAAAGATACAGGTCTTTCGTCCTCAATACCTTTTGTTAGCTGTGCTGGCAAGTTGGTCTCTCTCTTGTCCTGGGCCTCTTAACATAATGCCTTGACTTCTGCCTTGTTCTATGGGCCAGGAGGTTCGCTGCTCTACCTCATTCTATCACTGGCAAGGACTCTGCAAAGAGGGTACCTGTAACACTAACAGAGGGGATTGGTCAGTTTTAGTTACCCCACCTCAGGTTACAGGGCGAAGCATCTTTGAAGCAGCAGCAGAGAGAGAAATCCTGGAACCATTGGAAGAGCCTGTTTGGGATCTGTGTTTGAAGGGCAGGGGAAGGGGCAGAGACCAGGGACACCAGGGACTGTGGCATGGCGACCACAGGACAGAATAGAGGAGCCAGACTGAGACCACAGCCTGAGACAAGGAAATCATGAGAGAGCAGAAAAGCAGCCCCAAGACTATGGGACTACGAAGCAGAGCAGTGGGCTGACTTACTGGTCTCTGGAACCACATACCTGAAGGGCTGAGGACCGGAGAGGGACTTGGCTGCTGTTGGAGGGGAAGTGTTGCTGTTGACCAATGGCTGTATCCTTAATGTTTTCTAATCCTGTTTTGTGGTAGCCCATGAACTCGTCTCATAAACCTCCTTGCTCATGAGTGTTGTCTCCAGTTCCGTGTGGCCATTGTAATGGGTTATCCAACCCAGGATGGATGCAGAGTGGCATGAGAGAAAAGGTTGGTGTCAGAATAGGTAAAGAGGAAGGGAGCACAGAGGCATGTCTGACCCATGCCTTTAGGCAACAGGGAAGACAGAGGAGGGGAGGTATGGTCGTTCTCCAAGCTGTTTTATGCAGTCTCATGAAGCTTGAGCAAGTTCTCAGAAGAGACTAGTCCCTGGAAAGGGGCGTCATGCTGGGTAAAATATCAGGGCATATGAAATGGTGAAATGGATGGACACAATGGCTGCAACATAAAGCTCAAATATAGCAATTTTGAAGATGGCGCAGGATCAGGCAGGGCTTCAACCTGTAGGGTCATGTAGGAATCAACCCAACGGTACCTAACAATAGCAGCAGTCTCACGCTAGATCATTAAGTATTTGATCATAGCCAACTCCCAAGCTTTACAGATATGAGTTCCTTAGAAAGACTGCTCTATGCCAAATTTTATTAATAGGGAATGATTATGTTAGAGTAAATTTCCAAGAACAAGAGATGGCTTGAATTAAAGCTTTGCTTCTTAGTACAATAAACATTCTTCTGTTAATATTTTTTGGTCTTTATTTTCCACTATGACAAGTAGAGGAGGATTCACACACAGGATCATGCCTATGCCTTGTATTTCTGACTGCTGGGCCACAAAATAGCATTCATCTGTCAAAGAAGCCAGTCACTGCCGAATTAGTTCACTGACATTTGTGACAGGGATGGACAATCTAGGATGGTTAAGCTAGCACAATATAATTAGAATCATTGGAATTAACCTTAAGTTACAGAAGTTTTATTAGGCTGGTCACAAAAGAAGAGTTTGAGAAGACGAAAACATTTTAAATCATTTTATTGGGGGCTCATACAATGCTTATCACAATCCATACATCCATCCATTGTGTCAAGCTGATTTGCATATTTGTTGCCATCATCATTCTCAAAACATTCCACTTGAGCCCCTGGCAAGATGAAATTTTAAAGTAAAGGAACACAAATCCAATCTTCCGTTAACCTTTCTAATGTAATTTATGCTTTAAAGCGCCTTCTCTTCCTGTGTTTCTATAATTGACTGTGAAAATGACTACTTGCATTTTTAACCTGTCCTAATACTCACCACTAGAAAAATAGGCAGCATAATGTTAAATGGAGAAAAGGTTGAAGTTGTCAAGATTTTGTCTTGCTTGGATTCACAATCAATGCTCCTGGAAGCAGTGGTCAAGAGATCAAAAGATGAGTTGCATTAGGCAAAGCTGAACAAGACTTTTTTAAAGTATTGAAAAGCAAGGCTGTTATGTTGAGGACTAAGGTGTGCCTGACCCAAGCCATGGTATAAGTTGTGTATTGAATAAGGAAGATCAAAGAAGAATTCATACATTGAATTGTGGTGCTAGAGAAGATTGTTGAAAGTAACACGGACTGCTCAAAGGACAAAGTGACCGGTCTTGGAATAAGTGCAGAGGCAGGAATGGCAAGACTTTTGCAGGTGCAAGGGTCAGCAACACGTGGATCCAAGCAAGATGAAATCCTTGACAAGTTCTGTTGTAACTGCTGTTCAGTAAACTTTTACTTGCATGTGATGTTAATATTGTTCATTAATTTTGACACTCTGTTAGGTAGCCTTTCTTCCAGTTGGCTGACCAGGTAGTTGTACCCAAATTTCTTGGTATAAACCAATGAATGTTTCCAGTGCTTCATCAGCTTGTTGAAACCTTTTAATTGGTATTCCATCAATTCCTAGAACCTTATTTTTCTCTAGTATTTTAAGGGCAGATTGAGTTTCTTCCTTCAGTACCATTGGTTCTTGACCACCTACTCCCTCTTGAAATAATGTTAGTCAACTAGTTATTTTTGTTACAGTAACTATATATTTCTTTTGATCTTTTTTGCATAGCTCAATATTTTCCTATAAAATAACGATATTTCAGTTCAAGCTTTGACTATTTTCTTCAGGTTTTTACCACTTAAGATATGTGGAACACTTTCTGTTTTTTGGGTTTCTAACTCCAGGTCTTTATACATTTCATTATAATACATTATTCTGGTATTCTGGAGCTGCCCATTGAAATTTTCTGTTCCGTTCTTTTACTCATTATTTCTTCCATTTACTTTATCTATTCTATTTTCAAGAGCAAGTTTCAGAGTTTCTTTTGACATCCACTTTGACTTTTTCCTCTCTGTTTTTTTTAATGACTTCTTGCTTTCTTTTTGTACAATGTTCTTGATGTTATCCCACAGTTTGTCAAGTATTGTCATTAGTGTTCCATGAGTCAAAACTATTCTTGAAATTTAGAGGGGATATACTTAAGGTCTTATTTTGCTCTCTTGAAGTTGTTTTGATATTTTGTCAACTTTAACATGAATGTACATATGAGCATTTGATGATGTGTTCTATTTTGTCTACTGATGTAGTGTATTACCCCACAAACATAGTCCATCTTATTCCTGTGCACTCCATCTGATTAAGTTCATATGTATAGTCCTTAGTCTTGCAAAAATCTATCACGGGAATCTCCTTCATTTTTATCACTGAGGCCATGTTTTCTTTTTTTAAAATCATTTTATTGGGGGCTCGTAAAACTCTTATCACAATCCATACATCCATCCATTGTGTCAAGCACATTTGTGTGTTGCCACTATCATTCTCAAAACATTTGCTTTCTACATGAGCCCTTGGTATCAGCTCCTCATATTGCTCCCCCTTCCTGCTGCCCGCTCCCCCATGAACCATTGATAATTTATAAATTATTATTATTTTGTAATATCTTACACCATCTGACGTCTCCCTTCACCCACTTCTCTGCTGTCCATCCCTCAGGGAGGAGGTTATATGTAGATCCTTGTAATCTGTTCCGCCTGTCTCCCTCACCTTCCCTCCACCCTCCCGGTATCACCACTGTCACCACTATTCCTAAACACTCATCTGTCCTGGATTCCCTGTGTTTCCAGTTCCTATATGTACCAGTGTACATCCTCCGGTCCAGCCAGATTCATAGAGTAGAATTGGAATCATGATAGTGGGGGGGAGGAAGCATTCAAGAACTAGAGGAAAATTGTATATTTCATCATTGCTACATGGCACCCTGAATGGCTTATCTCTTCCCAGAAGCCTTTCTGCAAGAGGATGTCCAATTTCTTACAGATGGGCCCTGGGTCCCCGCTCTGCACTCCCCCTCATTCACAATGCTATGATTTTATTGTTTTGGTCTTTGATGCCTGATATTTGATTCCTTCGACACCTTGTTATCTCACAGGCTGGTGTGATTCTTCCATGTGGGCTTTGTTTTTTCTCAGTTAAATGGCCCATTGTTTATCTTCCAGCCTATAGGGCCCCAGATTCTATATCTTTTGACAGCTGGGCACCATCAGCTTTCTTCACCGCATTTGCTTATGCACCCACTTTGTCTTCCGTGATAGTGTCGGGGTAAGCTGGTGTGCTTCTTCCATGTAGGCTTTGTTGTTTCTTAGCTAGATGGCCACCTGTTTACCTTCAAGCCTTTAATACCCCAGATGCTATATCTTTTGGTAGCTGGGCACCATCAGCTTTGTTCACCACATTTGCTTGTGTACCCATTGCCTTCAGCAATTGTGCCAGGAAGGTGAGCATCTCAGACTGCTGAATTGTTAGAACAAAATGCTCTGGTGTTGAGGGAGTACTTGAGCAGGGGCCCACAGTCCATCTGTTTCCTTAATACTAAGCCTATAAATATATGTACATAGATCTATTTCCCCCTCATCGTATATAAATATATGTACATCTGTATGTGCTTGTATTTAGTTCTCTATGACTACCCTTTGTGAGGCCACGTTTTCTAACAACTGTTCCTTATTTGTTTCCAAATTTCTCTTTCTAATTGACAATAACAATACATTTTGATTGCATGTTTGATCAATTTCATACTGAAGAACTTGTTAGGAATCTTCAATATTTTTATCATTGATTCTAGAAGTTCCTATGTAACTTTGAACAATAGTTGTGTTAACTGGACTTCCTTGTATGTACATGGATATTATACTAACACAGACAGCATTGTACTGACAGACAGATCTTGAAATGTCCTTTGTGACAATGAATGTGATGCCTTTCCTCTTGAATTTTTCATTTCTGGCACAGTAGGTCATGATTATCTGACTCAAAATGGCCAATATCAGTCCATTTAAGCTCTAACATATCAGTCTTTATGCATTCCATTTCATTTCTGAATGGGTTCAAAACATTTATTTATGGGCACAACTCAAAATGATAAGAAACAGCTACAAATGCATTAGTAATCAAACATGGAATGTATGAAGTTTTATGAATGAAACATGGAATGTATCAATCTTGCAAAGTTGGAAGTCATCAACACTGTAATGGAAAGCATGAGATAAAAATGTTAGTGAGCTAAACAAAACAACAAAAGAAAACAAAAACACCAAACAACAACAACAACAACAAAAACCAACCACAACACAAAAGGGAAGCCTATAAATAGTTCCAGGTCTGTTTGTTGACCTTGAGGAGTGTTTTTCGGTTGGGTCTGGGGTCTTAAAGGCTTGAAGATAAACAAGCAGCCAACTAGCTGAGAATCAACAAAGTCCACATAGAAGAAGCACACCAGCCTTTGTGATCACGAGATGTCGATGGGATTAGGTATCAGTCATCAAAGACCCAGAACAAAAAATCATAGCAATGTGAATGAGGGGGAGTGCAGAGTGGAGACCCAAAGCCCATCTGTAGACAATTGGCATCCCCTTATAAAAGGACCACAAGGAAGAGATGAGCCAGTCAGGGTGCAGTAGAGCATGCTTGAAACATACAACTTTCCTCTTGTTCTTTAATGCTTTCTCCCTACCTCACTATCATGACCCCAATTCTACCTTACAAATCTGGCTAGACCGGATAAGAGCTGGAAACACAGGGAATACAGACAGATAAACTCCTCAGGACCAATAATGAGAGCAGCAATACCAGGAGGGCAAGCGGAAGTGGCGGGGAGAGGGGAACTGATCACAATGATCTATATATAACTCCCTACCAGGGGGATGGACAACAGAAAAGTGGGTGAAGGGAGACATCGGTCAGTGTAAGTCATGAACAAATAATAATAATTTATAAATTATTAAGGGTTCATGAGGGAGGGAGGGAGGGAAAAAATGAGGAGCTGATACCAAGGGCTCAAGTAGAAAGCAAATGTTTTGAAAATGATGATGGCAACAAATGTACAAATGTGCTTGACACAATGGAGGTTTGTATGGATTGTGATAAGAGCTATATGAGCCCCCAATAAAATGATTTTTTAAAATGTCAGTGAGCTAAAATGAACATATTTTGACAATTTTGAATCAGACAATTGTATGATCTACTATGACAGAAATGACAAATTACAGAGGAACAATGTCAAGTTCATCATGAACCACAGCAAGATCTGTTCTGAAGTGCAATGCTTGTCAGTGATAGGATGGTGTTCACATGACTATAAGGAAGATGGTGCTTGAGACTGAACCTTGACATTCTCACCTTGAAGGAACACTCTAGCGGTACTTAAGATAGCAAAGATTTTTTGTTGTTTTTCTTGCAGTCGATGGGATATTTAATATTTGCTAATACTATAGTATAGATGCATCAGCTCTTCCTCGATCCTCCTTATTCATTGTCCATCTTTCGCATGCATATGAAGCAACACCAAGGCTTGGATCCGATGCACCATGATCCTCAAAGTAACATCTTTTGTCATGAATTTGTCCGGTGAACCTGTCCTTTGATTTACAGAGCTACACATCCACGGACTTTTTTGGATCCAAGTAGAATTAAGAAATGTTTTTAAGAAAACCAATCCTTTCTCATTTATCACGAAGTTGCTTATTGGTCCAGTTGTGACGATTTTTTCCCCTAACGTTGAGGTATAATTTGTGCTGCAGGCTTTAGTTTTGATTTCATCAGTAAATGCTCCCAGCCTTCTTCCTGTCCGTCCATGTCAGTTTTGATGCCTTCTGATTTACCTGGCACGTTCCATATTCTGATTATTCAAGTTTCAGCCTTGGCACATTCCACATTCTGAATATTCCTAGATGTTTACAGCTGCGGCTTCTTATTTGCCGTCAGTAAATGAAGGTCCCCAAAGCTCGACTCCTTCCATGCCATTATCACAGATGCCACTGTTAGCAGGTAGCTATTCCACAGTCTCGTACTGAGTTCCTTGGGCCCCAAAGGGCTCCTCTTCCAACAGCACTATGCCTACAAGTTTCCAGTGGTTGCTCTGTCAGAAGTAGACCCCTATCTTTTTCTTCATTGTCTGTTCTGAGTCTGGAAACTCTGCTGAAACTTGTTCACCTTGATTGATCCTGCTAGTATTTGCTATACTGACTGACATAGCTTCCAGAATCACAACAACAAAGTAGGACAAATTGACATAAAAGTGGTGGATACATATCTGTATCTCTATCTGTCTCAAAGAATTCATCAACTAATGGAATTAAAAGAGGAACTGTCCCATGATATTTTTGAAGCCCCTTCATATATTATATATAATTTCAGATATATGTGTGTTCATACATGTGCATATATACTTACAATAATAATAATTATTATATACAATATAAGTATGTGTGATGAAAATGCAAAATTCTTCTGAGAAAATCTTTCTCGAGTCATTTTGCCTTGGTTAGATTTTGACCATATTTACTAACGCTAGAGTATCATCCAAACGGATCTTCCAATTAATTTCATACGGTTTCTACTTAAGCACTCTTCATAGATGCATGTTGTATGTCATCCCTTTGGTTTTGACTCACACTAATCCTATATGACAGACCAGAACTGCCCCATATATTGTACTACATTATAATCTTTAGGAGAGAAGATCACAAGGTCTTTTCTCCTGCAAGACTCCTGGGTAGTTTTGAACAGCTAATCTTTCAATTAGCAGTAGCACACGTAATTTTTTGCCACCAAGGCTTTTATTGCTACATTTATGGTGAAGTTAAATTTCTTAGTATTGCTCCTGTACCCAAGTCTCACCAAATGATTGGGTGAGACTAGGTCAATAGGTAAGAGAAGGGATCAGTTACTTTTTAAACACACACACACACACACTAGGTCAATAGGTAGAGAAGGGATCAGTTACTTTTTAAACACACACACACACACACACACACACACAAACACACACACACTATAAAGATGAGCCATTTTTGAAACCACAGCCGAGAAAAGAAGTCTAGGACCATTGGAGAGGCATGTTCTGGATCTCTGTCTGATGTCACAGACCAAGATCCAGGGACCAAAGACTGTCGGGAGACTGTGGGACAGAGGAAGAGGAGCAGCACAGAGCCTCTGGAAGCAGGAGAAGGAATGACAGGCTGACTTCCTGGTTCACAGAGGCAGACACCGAGGGACCTCATAGCTGAGAGGCTCAGGATGAGTGAGAGACTTGGTTGCTCTCTGAGAAGAGGTGTTGATGTGGCCAATTGATATATCCTTACTGATTCTGGCTAGTGGTTACCCATTAGCTTCTCTAATAAGGCCCCCCAAATTGTATTTTCTCACTGATGTGTGGCCATTGCAGAGAATTATCAAATGCAGCATAGAAGTAGAGTGCTGTGCTTGGTGTCAGAATAGTTTAAAGAAGGATAGAACTTGGAGACCTACCTGACCCCTGCCTCTTGGCAATAGGGAAGCCAGAAGCATTCAGATAGGACACCCCCACCCCAACCATTCACTGCAACATTCATGGCAGTATTTAATGAAAAATAAGAATCTATTTACAGAGCCAAATAAAATGCCTGATACTTAGCAGGTACTCACAACTATCAGTCCCTGTCTGCTTTTGAGTTTGTTTGGATGTTCTAGCAGGGAAGTGCCATCTGCCCTTGAATGAAGGGCGGTCCTCTATTGGAGAGTGTCTTTAACCAGGTGTGAAGTTTCTCCCTGGAGATCAATGGGATGTTGTTAAGTGCCATTGAATCGGTTCCCACTCAAAGCAGACCCAACATACAATAGTACAAAGCACTGGCCAGTCCTGCACTGCCCTCACATTTATTGTTATATTTGAGCATCGCTGCAGCCACTGTGTCAATCCACCTTGTCAGCGGGCTTTCTCTTTTTCTTACTCTAACCAAGCACTACGTCCTTCTCCAGGAATGGTGTCTCTGGATACCATTTCCGGATACCATGAGATAAAGTCTAGCATCCTGCTTCTATGGAGTAGCTTTGCTACACTTCTTCCAAGACACAGTTGTTAGTTTTTTGGTTTGGGGGTTTTTTGGGGGGGCAGTGCATGGTGCTTTCAATACTCTCCAGCCCCACAATTCAAACGCATCGATTCTTCTTCAGTCTCCCCTATTCAGTGCCCAACTTTCACATGCAGATGAGGTGATTGAAAAGATCATGGTTTGGGTCAAAGTGATATTACCTCCCTTATGTGATTTCTCTTTCTTATTTGAATTCAACAGAGAATGATAATGATATATGAATTGGCTAAAAAGTTAAATCTCTGACTGACATTCTTTTATAGAACTGATTTTGCACTAAATTTATGTTTTACTTGATATAGCTAGTTGGCATTTACTGAGTCTCTTTCAACTATGGGTCTGCTTCCTGGGCAGCAACAATTCCTTATTCTCATATTATTTCCCCTCAGTATACACCTATTATTTATTTAGTTAAAACAGCTTTATTGGCATATAGTTCACATATCATACAATTCAATAGTTCACCATATTAATAAGAGTTGTACAATCATCTCCATAATCAATTTTAGAATTGGTTTTGTTTTTTGTCAAGTACAATTTTACTTCTTTCTTGTACTCATTGCCACAGGCTACTCACCTGCCATGCCATCCCCCACCAGAAATCATCAATGCATTAACTGTCTCCAAAACTCTACCCACCTGGGCTTTCATATACAGAAAAACCTAGAAATCAAAATACAGAAAAGCAAAGCAAAAAACCACTTCACTCTGCATGATAGCAAAGCTATTCACATGGTCTATAGTCAGAGTGGATTCACCACAGGCTTAATCCATATGTGGACCCTGTGAACAGATTTTGGGCTCACACTGTCTCATCCATAACCTTTTGCAAACTGGGTGTTCACCATTTAAGCTCTGATATCATTCCTTCCTTTAGGTTGGGATTTAATCATTCACCATCCTTAGATCATAGAGGCTGGTGTGCTTTCTCTCTTGGGACCCATTTGACATCTCACTCAGATGGCTGCTTGTTTAAAGACAAGCCTTTAAGACACTAGATGCTATTCTTTTTAATAGGCAGGTTTCTTCATCGCACTTTTCTGTAGCACGCATATCTTCAGTGATCTCTTCATGAGGGCAAGCATCAAGCAAAGCCATGTCCTAAGGACTAATTGTAATCAGATTGGGGTTAGAATTAAGAATAAGTCCGAAATTCATGCACATAGCTACAATGTACATATGTTCATTTTAGAGACATTATTATCATTTTATGTTAGAGAGCATTACTGATCGTCCTCCTGGGGCATAAAGTAGTTCTATTGATAATGCCATGAATATATCCATTGGTGTAGAATTTAAAACACTGTTAAGATAATGACACTATACAATTATAGGCCAGTTATGAACCTTCTAAATTGTTGACTTGTACAGATTAAATTGTTAAGTGATTGGATACTATTTACACAATAGTAACCATTGGAGCTGGTCAATGGGAGCTGGTGATAGAGCAAACTGTACAAAAACATTAACTTACAATGGTAGAACCATGCCTACCAAATTAAATGTCATAATAAAGCAAACTGGTAAGTATATGATCGTCCTGGGCCACCATTCATTTGGTACCCTCAAGGCAGGAGATCTGTACCAAAGCCCAACGATCACCCATTCTATAGCCTTGGGATGGATGTCATCTGGTTCTGAAACACTAGGGAGTTTCAGCCCTTAAGACCAAGGGCTACAGGTGAGTTGGAGGTAAAGCCCAGTTCTCTTAGTGTTCACATAGGGTTTCCACACCAAGTCCTTGTGGTGTGGCCTATGGAGGATGATGTGTACTTTGAAAGAACAGGGTCTGAGGTCTTGGTAGTATATAGCACATAGCCTGAGTCATCAAGGGCTGATAGAAACTAGGTCAAAAGTGTTCAATTAGGAACATAGTACTAGGCATATTCTCCCCTTGGGATCTATGTCTGTTACTAAGTGGTTTTTTTTTTTTAATTGTTGAGAGGTTGCTCCCCCATGTTTACCCACTGAGATAGTTAAAGTTTATTTTGTCAACCTGGCCGATAAACACATGTGGGGCTAATTGAAGGGCAGAGAAATAATGGCTCGGTGAGCCTTGCCTTTCTAGTTCTTG
>NW_022107431.1:15478728-15480663 GCF_000313985.2 Echinops telfairi
ATCTTTATATAAAACTCTCTCTTATACATGAGTTTTTGTGGATTTGTTTCTCTAAAGTACCCAGACTAACTCACCCACCAACAGAAAAGTAATTGTCTTCTCCAAGACCTGTGTGCCCCCTCCCCATCCTGACTTAAATCTCCAATAAGGTTCACTTATCGCTCTTGTAGTAGTGTCCTCTGATTTGGGGTGACCTCAGTACAATATTGTATGACAGTAACTGAACTAACCTCTCCCTCTGCCCACATCCTGAGAAACTGACCACAGCTGAGATGAGGCCTTCTCTCTCAGAGTGGTTTTCAAGGTGTACATCTAGAGAGGGTGATGTTTAAGGTTCACGGATGCAAAGCAGGGTCTGTTATTTAAACTGTACTTAGTATATGACTGAATGTCAAGCTATAGCATGAATACAGACAAAAGCTACAAGACATTTCCTTACTTAGTAACATAAAAAGCAAAAACGAACAAAGCCTCACTGCCATCAAGGTCTTTCTGACGCACGGTGACCCTCTAGCACAGGGTAGAACTGCCCCTGTGGGTTTCTGAGACTAACTATTTACAGGAATAGAAAGCCTCATTTTTCTCCCTAGACCTAGGAACATAGGAAATGATTTTTTAATGTGCCTGCTTTGTCATGATCAGGAAGTACCTCGTTGTTCTTCCTGGGCCTGGTGTAGTAGTGCATCTTTGTAGATGGTTAAAGAACTATTAAAAGAAACCAAAGCGGGTGAGAGGATAACAATTATAATAGGCCCAGATTATCAAGAGGACTGGAAAAAGTGGCTATATCTACGGAAGATTTTGAAAATGAAAATAAAAACTAGAAATACAGGTATAATGTTATATGTACCTATTATTGTTAATATTGCTTTTAGGTGCCATCAAGTTGGTTCCTTGTGTGACCTTATGCACGACAGAATGAAAGGCTGTCAGGTCCTGCACCATCCTCACAGGTGGCCTGTGCCTGAGCCCATGGTTGCAGCCAAGAGTTTAGTCCATCTCCTTGAGGGCCTTCCGCTGCCCTTTTACTTTATCCATCATGATGGCCTTCTCCAGAGATGGGTCTTTCCTGACAGCATGCTCAAAGGACGTAAGATGAAATCTTGCCATCCTTGTCTCTAAGGAGCATTCTGTCTGTGTTTCTTCCAAGACAGATGTTTGTCCTTTGAGATGTCCAGGGTACTTTCTTCTTCTTTTAAAAAAATCATTTTATTAGGGGCTCATACAACTCTTATCACAATCCATACATACATCCACTGTATGTCAAGCACATTTGTACATTTGTTGCCCTCATCATTCCCAAAACATTTGCTTTACTCCTCATTTTTCCCCTCCCTCCCGCTCCTCCCTCCCTCATGACCCCTTGATGATTTATAAATTATTATTTTGTCATATCTTACACTGTCCAAAGTCTCCCTTCACCCTCATTTCTGTTGTCCATCCCCCACAGAGGAGGTTATATGTAGATCCTTATAATCAGTTCCCCCTTTCTACCTCACCCTGCCTCCACCCTCCTGGTTTCGCCACTCACACCACTGGTCCTGAAGGGATCATCTGTCCTGGATCCCCTGTATTTCCAGTTCCTATCTGTACCAGTGTATATCCTCTGGTCTAGCCATATTTATAAGGTAGAATTAGGATCATGGTAGTGGAGGAGTGGTGGGGGGGGGAGCATTTAAGAACTATAACTGAGCTGGATGGCTGTTTGTTTACCTTCCAGACTTTAAGACCCCAGACCTCAGTAATTTTTTTCCCCGTTACATTGCCCTTGATCAATCCCTACCAGGCCTCTTACACCCTCCTTGCCACTGATTTTGGATCACTTGTTGTTCCCTTGTCTCTGGGTTGGTCAACACCACCAGCTTTACCCCACTAGACTGTTCACCCAGCCTATCTTATCTAGATAGACCTGCAGAGATAATAATATGCACAAAC
>NW_022107431.1:15482208-15504771 GCF_000313985.2 Echinops telfairi
TCTTATTACTCTCTTGGTGAATTCTTTCGATGTACACAGGTGATTTATCTTCAGTATATCACACTTGTCAATTTGTGAATCCTCTGTATTTGTATCTTTCCCTCTTTGTGATAGCCTATGTATTCCCTGTGCCAAGGTTCCCAGGTTTGTCCAAATTCCTGTCCACAGTACATTCAATATTCCTCTCCAGTGCCACAGTTCATATGCATCCATTCTTCTTTGGTCTTCTTTGTTCAAAGCCAAACTTTCACATGCATATGAGGCAATGGAAAATACCATGGCTTGGATGAGACACACCTCAGTCCTCAAACTAACATCCTTGCTTTTCAATACTCTACAGAGATCTTCTGTAGCAGATTTGCCTAATGCAATATTTCTTCTGATCTCTTGACTACTGCTTCCATGAGTATTGATTGTGTATCCAAACAAGACAAAATTATTGACAACTTTAACCTTTTCTCCATTTATCATGATGATACCTATTGGTCCAATGTGAGAATTTTCATTTTCTTCACATTAAGTTTTAATCCATATTGGAGACTGTAATCCTGATCTTCATCAGCAAATGCTTAATGTCCTCCCCACTTTAATCAAGAAAGGTTGAAACATTCATCAAAGCATAATAAATACTTCATAATTAGTAAACTTAATTAAGTACCAATGCTATTTAGCTAACAATGAGCACACTACACATTCTAAGCATATAATAAATACTTAGATAAGAAACTAGTAGAGATTGTACAAAATGGAAAGAAATGGAAAACTAAAATCGGTAAGAAAATATAAGTGAATACGGAAATTCTTTGTTGACAAGGAAAATTTTTTCCAAGAAGGTAGGGAAAGCATTTGAACAAGCAATATATGAGTCCATGTTTTTATTAGGTAAACTGTGGCAGTTAAAGATTAAGAGGTGTTATATACCTAAAAATCTAAAAGCATTATATATTTTATAACTGCTTACATTTATTTTACCACCATAAACAGCAGTCATAGAATGGATTTCTTTTTCTTATGGGTGTAAAAAAATCCGAAATGATATATTTTTTAAGAGAGCAAATAGATATGGATAGTGATGAAGAATACAGGAGGCAATTTAGGTAAAAAATGCTTGTGTTCTAAAGGATTCGGAAGCTGCCACACCTGTATATTACAAGGAGCAGGCATCATTCAATATTGCAGAAGGGAAAAATCCCAAATACAACCACGTAATTTATAATTGCATCCCACTTGACCTTTTAAACAGTTAAATATTTTAGATAGGGAGGCAAATCTTCAATGGGACTCAAATGCATTATTTAGATGAGCAGGTGTTTGCTTCTGCAAAGTCATTTTAGAGCCTCTCAGTGTAGAATCAAAGGAAACATGTGTAGTTCACAAAGAGCAATTTCAATCACCATTACCACAGTGTAATCACACAAATAAAGTTTTGTTTAATTACTGTCTTTCCAAGGCCCAGCTCTCATGGATCCTTGTCTCAGACCTCTAGGCAAGACTTTAAGTAAAATTAGAAAGTGCTATTCTGTTTAATTGTCTTTCAGATGGTGAGGAAATGAGGCCCTAACCCCACATAGCAGAGCATCCTTCATTGTGGGCATGAAGTTGTGCCAGGCAGGCAGGGACCGCACCAACATCGAAAGGTCTGAGGAGGTCAGAGCCCAGCCTTAACGCACAGAGAGTTTTGAACCAGCAGCACAGGCAGCTTAATCAGACAGTGACTCCATTTCCAGCGAGCCCTGGCGGCCCAAAGTTAAAGCACTTGACTGTGAACCAAAGGTCGACAGTTCTAATCTACTGTCATTCTACAGGGAAAAATACAGTGGTGTGGCAGGAAGTTGAAACTGGTATAGTTGACCTTCTTATACCTTCTCCCAATGCCACCATAGACGTGGGTTATAATAGGGACAGGTTCCTTTTGAACCCCTCTCCCTGCCTGGAAAATAAAAGACAAAGGTCAGGTTTTTCCCTCCGTGTTTTTGGTCACTTTTGATAAGTTTGTATGGAATTATTTTGGTGCATTTTTAATTGGGAACAGTGCATTTTTGCAAACCCACCAAGTGAACATTAAATTGTATGTTGTGTATAATCATTCATTAGAAAGGACAGTTTTTTGTTTATTTGTTTATTTTCATTTTATCGGGGACTCTTACAACTCTTGTCACAATCCATACATCCCTTGCATCAGGTGAATTTGTACATATGTTGCCTTCATTCTTTTCTAGACATTTACTTTCTATTGAGCCCTTGGTATCAGCTCCTCTTTTTCATACATTTATTTTGTTTTCGTTTGAATTGCCTGTTCGGGGTCTTATGCAAAGCAATAAAGCAGATTCAGGGGAACAAGAATGTGGTCTGCCTCAGCGAAGATTAGAATCTTGTAACCCCTGCAGGGTTGTTATGAGTGGAATGCACTTGCTGTCACCCTTTCTGTTGTGGTTGTTCGTTTAGCTTTGCTTTTATCATTTCCAGATGAATTGCTACAGAGTTGAGAAGACTGAGCAGTGAGCACCTATGGGATGTTTTCTAAGGTTTTGGAGTCAGGCAAGACTCTGCAGATACCATCAGAGCCAGAGATGCAGGCAAGAGTGCAGGCTAAGGAATGGATAGTCTTGTCCTAGATGAATTTGTGTTATACTTCCAGTATCTTTTTCATCATATTCTTGATGTAAATTCCAGAGAGCAGCTGACCAGACTAGTTTCACTCAGTGTTCACCCTTGGCTACTAAGTTGCATTGTGCTTAATGGGATAAAGATAATCACCACACCCCTCCCCAAAAGAAGTCAGAGCCTGGCTCTGATATTCAGCATATTTTGTTGGGTAAAGGGTATTAGAAGTATTGAAATTTAGTTGATTGTAAGCATACTTACAATAGGTTGTCATGGAAACACCAATGACGGTCGTCACAAAGATGAAAGGGTATCATGTTGACCAGTGTGGGAAATAAGGCAAATAGGGAAAGATGGGGGCAGGCAGAGAAAAATCATTACAAATGAAAATAAAAGATCTGGAGACCAGTTCTTTAAATTCATAAATACAAATATGTGTGTCAGAGAGGGACATATTTAATTTAAGTTTATTTTCACAATATTTAACCTATCTCTATTATATAGTACACAGATGTTTAACAGTGGTTTGCTGAAGTACTGGTGTATAAATAAATAAGTAAATAAGCAAATGGATAGGGAAATGGGTGGCAGGTTGGGTATACGGAAGGATGGATAAATATAAAATGTTACTTTGGTGAAATCTGACAGTTTTCCAATAGAACGGGGTAAGGGTGTTAGGCTACCTTGCTCTCAGTGGATCAAAGTTCTAGTAATAAAGTGAAGTTGTTAGCTACAAGGCACCCGATGACCTGTATGTGAATTCCTCGAGCGTCTTCTACAGCACAAGCATGCAATTTCCCCCAATTTTGTTCACTCACGGAACAGAGCTGCTCAGCCTCAAACAACCTATCTTATGGAGGAGTCATGATCTCAATGACATGGCTTCTGGAAATGACCCCCCAAATACCAGATCCTTTTATCTTCTAAAATTATCTACAATTGGTGCCAAGTCATTTTCTTTGTTATTATTCCTCAGAAAATTTTCTGGAATGATAGCTAGAATAACCCCATAAAAGCACTCAAAATGCACCTGAACTTTGACAGGAAATAAGAAATAATAAACTGATCAAATTCCCTCCTGGAAATCACCCTGGGCTACTAAGGGTGATTGCCACATTGCCACAGTCTACCGGGGTCATTAGGATGTTTTCAGGGTCTTATTTTATTAGAAAATTTTCTGCTTGGGGAATATAAAAGAGAAAGTCTACAAAGTCATTAATTTGAAACCACCAGCCACTCTCTGAGAGAAAGATGACGGTTTTCTGCTCTCTGAAAAGTTATTGTCTTGAAAACCGACACAGGGCAGTTCGACTCTGTCCTCGAGGGTCACCAGGAGCCAGAATCGATTTAATGGTAATCAGCTTTGTTTGAGCTTTGGGTATACACAGGGTCACTATGACTTACCACAGACGCCTGAAAACAACAACAGCGTGTCTTCTAAGGCATCTCCATATCCTGTGATGGAGATGACATTCAGTATCTCCTGGAGATAATTGGTTTTTTGTTTGAATAATTGTGTTTCCCTTCAACAATTTCCATGGACTTCATGTAAAACACCATTTTTAAGAACCTCATAATACTTTTGAAGAATATAATTTGAAGGCAGCTTCCTGGTATATAATAACACACTGGTCCAGCGTTTCAGTGAATATTCACAAGATGATTTTAGGCATGGAAGAAAGCTCGGGACTGTGAAGATACAAGAAGACTGAAGAGGTGCCTTGGAGTCACAAAGGATTATGGGAAAGAGATGAAAATAGCTGCTGATTGATATTCTAATGCTAAAGGGCATTACATCTACTTATTAGCATTACTCGGAAGTGTATATGAAGATAATTCAACACCTTGATACTCATACTACTCTCTATCTGTTTTCATGGCCTTTGAGCCCAAGATAAAAAATATCCATGAATTACCTTTGAGAGGTAGAGGGAAAAAGTGAGTTGAACTACTTCCTGCAGCTGGAGGTTCAGAGAAGTTGGATATGAGTGTGTACCTTCCAAACTGCACCTGTAGGTAACACACAAAGCCCCCGAGTGACACTAAAGATTTCTTCCTGACTGAAGGCTCACACTCCAACCAAACCTGCTGTTATCTAATCGAGTCCCACCTTGAGAAACCCTACAGGCCAGAGTAAAACTGTCCCATAGAATTTATGAGACTGTGACTGTGTACAGAACCACACTGCCTCATCTTCCTCTGGAAGAGCGGTTGGTAGGTTCAGACCCCCAATATGTAAGTTAGCAGACTTAATTCCAATGGACTATAAATTTGTGTGGGCAGGGACCACATTTGCCTACGCTCTCCACTGTGTGACTAGTGCTGGGCACATGGTAGGCATTAAAAGAACCTTTGGTGGGCAAATAAATGAAATTGTACAAATCTCTGACATGTAAGGAAAATAAAAACAGAGAGGTTTTGCATTTGTAAACTGCTCACGATGGTTGATGCAATTGAGCATGGCTTGGCAGTATCTTTGGAAGAGGATAGTCTTCTATTATTTTATGTGCTGTGCACATCAAAAGAATGAATGTGCAGGGAATAGACATGCTTAATTTCATGAGTGTTTTCTTTGCCAAGACACCAGAAGAACTAAATGGTGCCTAGTTACCACGACTAAATGTATTGATCAAAGCTTCTGAAAAAGAACCTTGGTCACAGGGGGGAAATGTGGAACAGAATTTTTAAATGTAGACTTTCTGGAGTCATTCAGGGACTCCATAAATCCCTGAAATGATTGAACTGAGTTAATCTTCAAACACTAAGCTGTAAACCAAAACTATGCCCTGAAGTCTTCTTTGAAACAAACAAACAAACAAACAAACAAACAAACAAAACCACTTATCTTAATAGATAAAGTACATTTCCTTTTAGCATTATACAGTTTTTTTTAACATGTATCTATATGATATCAGACAGACAATATCAACTATAAAGGTTGGATTGGAAATTTAGGTGGCAGCGAGTTTAAGGCAATGGTGACTAAATCATTTGGAAACGGATAGCTAAAATAGTAATATAGCTTGAAGGATGTATTCGGTGTCACTGAAATGTACACATAGAAATTTTTGAAATTGGTGTAACTTTGGCTGTGCCTACTTCCACCAATATATATGTATGTATATTTTATATACATTATGTATGTGTGTATAATATATGTGTGTGCATGTGTGTGTGTGTGTGTGTGTATACACATACAAACCTCTGTGGATTCTTCATGACCAGAGTTGAGAAATTGGGCAAATTACCTACCACTTCTATAAACATGAGAAATTCTCAACTGTTGTTTTGCCTTTAGATGACATTATGGTGACATTTGGGTTAGGCTGTTAAACATACATCCAGGGGTTCAAACCCACCAACAGCTCTGCTAAAGAAATATGAGCCTGATTGCTCGCATAAAGGTTTGCAATTTCTGAAATTGTATATGCTTCTAAATTGTCTCAATGGTAGTGGGTCCCTGGTGGTTCAAATGGTTTGTACTTGGTTCACATGTGAAAGGTCGGTGGCTTGAATCCACTCAGCTGTCATCCTGGAGGTAAAAGCCTGGCAAACTGCTCCCATAAAGATAAGGCCGAGAGAACCTTATGGAACAGTTATACTCTGTAATGCATACAGTCACCATGAGGTGGAATCCACTCAATGGCACAACAGAGCCCAAACATCATAGAACTTGTCATCTAGTGTACCATTCCTTACTTCTTTCCTTTCTTTGTTTCAAGAACAAGATGTCAGATACAAAATCAAAGACTTTAGTATGGTTGACAATTCAAAACTCTATGAACTAAGAAGCATGCCAGTTTGGTGTGCAGTTTGTAGAGTCCCATTAACTTACCCCAGATTCTATCTGAGTGGTCACTATTTTTCAGATATATGTATGTCTTTAACTCTTAAGGATAAATTGAGAGGACAGAAAAAGAAATAAAAGACTAGTCTAAGTTAACGGGTTCACAAGGAATTCAAAATTTGCTCTTCCTACTGTGTGACCTAGGGAAGACAACTTAGCCTTTCTGAATTTCTGCATCCTAATCTGTAAAATAGGCATAATGATACCAAGCTCATATGGTTGTTGTGAGAATTAAAAGATAAAAGACATATTAAGGCTTTTACTCAGTATATAGTTTAGCATAAAAAAGGGTAGCTATTTGTATTACCATCACGAGCTGCATAGCATCAACGACCTGTCAGGAATTGTCCCCTTAGGGGAGCATCTTTAGAATTCCTTCGAAGTGATATCATAGAGTACTATTTCCTTTGTTAGTTTGTGCTTTCACTCTGTTATGAGAGTTTTGTAGAAGCAAGAAGTTCAAGATCTTCAAGGAAGGATGAATGAGCCTGATAAATTTGGTAGTGAGTAAGACCCTAGCAGTCACACACTTTTAGACCAGGCCAGGCCTAAAAGGGTGCCCTAGTACAAAGAGATTTTTTTTTTTAATTGTGGAAAAAATGGAATGAAAAGATAACAGAAATTTTCGCTGAACTTCTAAAGCCCTATAGGGAAATTCTGGGTAGCCTCTCAGTGATGAAATCGAATGTTGTTAAGGATTTCATTTTACTTGGATCAACAATTAATAACCATATAAAAATAACACAAAAATCAAGCAACACACTGGGTAAACTGGTACAAAATATCTCTTTAAAGTCTTTAAATCAAAGATGTTACGTCTGTAACATGAGACTATGGTGCCTCATGCTATTTTCAGTCACCTCCTCTGCATGTGAACGTTTAGACCATGAGTAAAAAGACCAAAGAATTGATGCATTTGAAATGTGGTGTTGCCAGAGAATATTGTATAGATTTTCTTTTGGACCCATCACCAGGAGGGAACACCTGTTGGACAAGGACATCCTGTTTAGTAGTGGGTTAGCATATAAGGAGACCATCAGTAAGATGAGTCGACACAGTGGCTTCAACAATAGGTTCACATATAAGAAGGATTGTGAAGATGGAGCAGGCAATATTTCCTTCTGTGAGTTAAAGCCAATTCCTTGGATCCTAACAGGTAGCCTCTCGACTGTGGACTTTACAGTTGGGGACTGAAAAAGAGTGATTGGAAGAACCAAGCAGGAAATTATTTCACAATTTTATTTGTGACTTCAGCTTGGCTTATGCTATGCACTGAAAATAAAGTGAACCGACCGACCAATCTATGTGCATTCTCATTCCTTATTCTCTTAGGGTATGTAACATTATCTTCATTGCACACGAAGGACATTAAGCTTGCCTGCATAAAAATCAACTGGAAATCACCTAAATTGCTGGCAACATTGAAGTGTTGGTAACATGACCATTGTTTAGTGGCATGGAAGATGCAGTGGAAATGTTAGCGAGTTGGTAGTCAGTGATGATTAACCAATTCCATGAGCATCTGAGAGTATAATCACTTATGATCTGCAATATTTATGTTCCCTTTAGGCATCATTATATTTTCTTACGTGAGTAATTTTGTAATTCATACATCCATAAAAGACCAGAATATATTCAACGCTATTGAATTTAATTCAAAATATGTGTGTTATAGCCATTCTCACATTCACAAGGATACAAATCAGGATAGTTTTATAGAACTGACTATGAGAATTAAAAAGTGTAAAATGTGATTCTTCACTGGATCTTAGGCAAAAGGCCGAGAAGCAATGTAAAATGTGATTCTTCAATAATGAAGTTGTGATAATAAGTTCTATGAAAATTTTACAGTCACACACTACAAAATATATACATAGGATTTTAAAGCAATGCTAAAGATATTAGCTATTGAGTATGTAGTCATCTCTGCTGTGGGTTCATTAATTTGATCATTATTTTTAAAAGGTCTGTTCCTAGCAACATTTTTATTTAGGTACTAGTGGAGGTATGTGGAGTTGTGAAAGACTCAGTCTCTCCTCTAAACTAGGAAAATGCTCAGTAGTTCACGAGTAACAGGAAGAGAACAGTGCATTAAAGAAGAGTCCTGCAGTAGATACAGAAGGCTAATGTTCAGATGGAGAAAGGACTCGCTACAGAAAGAATAGGAGAAAGAGGAATGTCTGGTTGAACCTGAACCAATCAACTGAAAATATAATAGTTAAGTAATTATGACTAAGCAAAGAGCTTTACATTGATTCTTCAAGCTTTAGGGGCAGGTCTACCAATAGACCTTGAAAATGAAATGAGTGAGTTGTTTTCTTATTTACTCAATGGATGAAACAGGAAATTAAAGTAGCCTTTAAACCATCTTGAAACCTGCCTAGTAATAATTAATCAAATAAAATACAAGTAAGAGGTTGAGTTAATTTCAAAGCTATGCTCCTCTTCATCTACAAGATATCTCACATGCTCCCTTAGTAAAAGACATTATCATGCACAGAGTTATAGTCATGCTGTACTTTCATGTTTCAGCTTGAAACAGAGTTACTGCTGTTTGCCATTGTTAGCTGCCACCAAGTTGGTTCCGATCCATAGCAACCCTATGCTCAACAGAGCAACACTGCCCAGTTCTGCACAATCTTCACAATGGTTCTTATGTTTGAGTTCATTGTTGTAGCTGCTAGGTCAATCCACCACATCGAGGGCTTTCATCTTTTATGCCGTCCCTCTACTGTACCAGGCATGATGTCTTCTCCATGGACTGGTCTTTCCTAATAACATGTCCAAAGTATGTGACATGAATTCTCATTGTCCTTGCCTCTAAGCAGCATTCTGGCTGTACTTCTTCCAAGACAGAATTATGTGTTCTTTTGGCAACCATAGACGTGAACTATTCCTAAGCTGGTTTTGGTAGATAGCGGCAACCCTCACCCCCAACCCCACCCCGAACCAAAACTAAAACAAAAATCTCTCTGCCATCAAGTTGATTCTGACGCATAAAAAAGCTCTCTGGGACAGAGTAGAACCACGGATTTCTGGACCATAAATCTTTACAGGAGTTGAAAACCCTGTCTTTCTCCTGTGGAGATTCTGATAGTTTTGAACTGTTGATCTTGGAATTAACAGCCCAACTCATAACCCACTATAACACCACGGCTTTGTCTAAAACCTGCAAATGATTCTGCTTGAAAGATAGATGACCTCCTTCATGGGTAAATATGTGCCATTAGCAGTGCCAGAAATATGATTGCTGGCAACCCTAACATTGCAGGAATATGATCGTGATAAAGACAATATTATAAAACACATTACACACAATTGAGAAAAACAGCCTTCTGTTTTATTAATTTGCTAAAAATATTTATAAATCTTAATGCTCAATGAATTTTAAAATTTTATTTAATTTTTTAAATTTAATAAATCATTTTATTGGGGGCTCTTACAGCTCTTATAACAATCCATACATCAACTGTATCAAGTACATGTTTTGCCATTATCATTTCCAAAACATTTTCTTTCTACTTGAGCCGTTGGTATCAGCTCATCTCTTGTCCCCTCCCTCCCCACCCTCTCACCCTCATGAACCCTTGATAATTTATAAATTATTCTTATTTTCATATTTTACACTTTCTGCTTTCTCCCTTCACCCATGCTTCTGTTGTTCGTCCCCCTGGTGGTGGTGGGAGGGTGTTGTAAATCGATCTTTGCAATTGGTTCCCCTTTTCTTGCCCTTCCCCCACCTTCTCCCTATCTTCATGGTATTGCTACTTTCATTATTGGCCCTGAGAGGTTTATCTGCCCTGAGTTCTTATTGTACCAGTGTACATGGATTTGTAAATAGAACGGGGGTCATGATAGCAATAGGGAGGAAGCATTAAAGAGCTAGAGGAATGTTGGGTGTTTCATTGGTACATACTGCACCCTGGCTGACTCATCCCTTCTGTGTGACCCTTCTGGGAGGGGATATCCAATTGACTACAGATGGACTTTGGGTCTTCATTCCAACCCTCCTCGTTCACATCAAAATGGTGTTTCTTTTGAGTCTTCTGATGCCACACCAGGCATTCTATGCCCTCCTCACCATCGATTTTACATCTCTTGTTCCCTTGTCCCTGGGTTTGTTGGGTCCCCCATCCCTTTTCCCCACCTCCTCCTCTGCCCTGTCTCTTTGGAATCGTCAGTCCCGTTGTTTTCTCCTAGAGATTGTTTATCCTGCCTATCTTATATAGATAGATATGAAAAAAAAGACGAAGAAGAAAAAATAGCCTAGGAGTAGGTCCAGGTTTGCCTGCTGACCCTTATGAATGTTTTCTGATCTGGTCTGATGTGGTGCCAAGCCCTGCCCCCTGACTCCGAAGTCTATTTTCATAATTCCTTGGGAACTTTGTTGCTTTGCTCCACTTGCTGTCTGCTGCATTCCCTTCCTGTTACGCCCTGATGTGGGGTGGGATGGGGTGGTCAGATTGGGCACAATTCCTGCAGTGTCTCTGGTGTTGCCCCCACCCCACCCCTGTAGCTCTGTGGATCAGTAAGAGCATGTCCTGACTCTTAGTGAGGCTGACCCCATGGTCCTCTCTGTGCATTGGCTCCTCTGGATGGCTGGAATGTCATCCTTGAAGCTTGGTGAGCCAGGATGCTGTTTCTCTCTCTCTCTCTCTCTTTCCCTCTTAGTTTGCTCCCCTGTGGGGTGGGCAGACCTGCCACTCTCTCCAGGCTGTATCTTAAGTACTGTCCTCTGTAGTGCATTCTTCTGTGGAGGGGGCTTGACTTCCCTGTGCTAAGGGCCAGGCATTGCAGGCCTCTGTTAGTTCACTGCTTCATGCCAGTATGTTGCCCTCAAGACTTGGTGTACTAGGTTGATATCTGGTCCCGCTCTCCCTTTCCTGTGGAGACATAAACAGTATCTTCCCTGGGGTGTCTTGTTACCCACTATGCCTTCATCTTTCCCCTGCCTTTTTATTCTGCCCCCTCTCCTCTTTCCCCTCCTTTATGTTGGTATGCTATATGCATCATTGGACTTTGTCTGTCCCCTGCTTGTGTGCCTGTCCCTCAGCCTGTAAATCATGTATTAAATCATTTTTCTTCTGTTCCCACTATGTTGATTGGACCTACCTCAGTGGACTTATCTTGTACTTGTCCTTTTGTGTTTGCCTAACTTCGCGTAGCATAATTTCCTCCAACTCTTCCCATGAGACAATGTGCTTCATGGGTTTGTCACTGTTTTTTAGGGATGTGTGGTACTCCATCGTATGTATGTGGCAGAGTTTTCTAATCCACTCATCTATCGATGGGAATTTAGGTCGTTTCCAGATCTTTGCAATTGTGTATTGTGCCACAATAAACATTGGAGTGCAGATGACTGGTCATGATTTATTTCTTACTTTTTCTCAGTATATGCCCAATAGGGACAATGCTGGGTCATAAGGTAGCTCAATTTCCATTTGCTTTAAATATCACCAGATTGCTTTCCACAGTGGCTATACATATCTACAAGACCACCTTCAGTGGATGAGTGCTCCTACCTCACCATATCCCTTCCAACATTTGTTGCTCTCTGATTTTTTGAACTGGGCTATCCTCAGGTGTGTTAGGTGGTACCTCACAGTTGTTTTAATTTGCATTTCTCTGATGGCTAATGATCGTGAACATTTTCTCATATGTTTATTGGCCATTTGGGTTTCCTCCCTGGCAAAACTTCTGTTCATGTCCTTTGCCTACCTCCTCAGAGGGCTCTCTGCTTTTTTCTTGTTGTTGGCTAATAGGGTATTGTATATTTTAGTAATAAGCCCTTTGTCTGATGTGTCATTGCTTAAGATCGTCTCCTAGTCTGTGGGTTCTCTTACTACTCTCTTGGTGAAGTCTTTCGAAGTACACGGGTGTTTTAGCCTTAGTATATCCCATTTTTCAATTTCAGCTTCTGTTGTGTGTGTGTGTGTGTATGTGTCCTTCCCTATTTCAGTTATCCTATCTGATCCCTGTGCCAAGGTTCTCAGGTTTGTCCCAATTTCTTCATTTATGGCCTTAATAGTCTGGGGTTTTACTTCAAGGTCTGTGATCCACCTTAAGTTTTTTACTGTGCATCGGGTGAGGTAAGGATCTTGCTTCATTTTTCTGCAAGTAGATATCCATTTTTCCCCCCAACACCACTTGTTGAAGAGCTCATCTGCTTCCCATTTGATGTTTTTTGGACCCTAATTGAAGATCAGTTGTCTAACCAGTTGCTGCTGGGTTGTTGGGTTTTTTTTTTTCCTGGGTTTTCTGTTCTTTTTCATTGGTGTTTAATTCTGTAGTTTCCTTGTTGAATTTCTTTCCTGGCAACACATCTTTCTCTGATATCAGTGTATTAAAGTCACCTACTATGATTGTTGAATCTGTGATTTCTGTTTTCATTTTTTGAAGAATTTGTTTGACACATTTTTCAGGTCTCTGGGTAGGCATGTATATATTTATTATGTTCTCTGTTTCTTGATCTACTGATCCTTTTAGCATTATAGAGTAACCATCCTTATCTCTTAAAATTAATTTTGTCCTAGATTAAGATTTCAAACCCTGCTTTTTTTTTTTGGAGGGGGGGCGGGTGTTACTGTTTGCTTGGTATATTTATTCCAGCCTTTTATTCTTAGCCCATTTTAATCTGTGAGCTGAACAGATCTTGCTGGCAATAAATTGATGGATTATATTTTCTGGGCCAGTCTACCAGTCTTTGTCTTTTAATGGGTGAATTCAGACTATTGACATTCAGAGTTATTGGCACCAACTGTGGATTCATTGTTATCATCCCAGTGTGTCAGGTGTTTTCTTATCTCCCCACATAACACTGCGCTGAGTGTATGTGGGATGGGGGGCTTCCTTCTTGCCTTCTTTTCACCGTTGAGGCAATGTTATCTTGGTGGCTGTTTTTGGCACGTTGTCTTCCTGGTGAGTTTGCGCCATGTGATGGTCTCCTATTTGTACTTGGTGGATGCTGATCTTCTGACCACAGTGAGTTGGCAAGGATTTTTTGCAGGGTTGAGTGTTCTATAACCTATTCTTTGAGTTGTTCCTTGTCCGGGAAGACTCTTACCTCTCCATCTATCTTGATAGACAGGTGTGATAGAGGATTCTTTGATTGGCATTGTTCTCATTCAACTTTTGGAAGATGTTACTCCACTCTCTCTGTCTCTTCATGGTATCTGTTGATAGGTCTGAGTTCCATAGTATGTGATTGCCTTTTTTATCTCTAGCTGCTCTTACGAGTTATTCCTTTACATCATAGTTGAATACTTTAACTATTATGTGCGTTGGTGATTTCTTCATGGGGTTTAGTCTAATTGGTGTCCCCTCTGCTTCCTGTATGATTATCTGATTCTGATTCATTAGGTTGGGGAAGTTTTCTTCCAAGAATTCCCTTGCTACTTTCGCTGTTGACTTCTTCATTGTGTCTTGTTTGGGTATTCCTATTATTAGAATATTGTTGCTATTCATAGCATCTGCCATTGATCTCAGGTTTTCTTCTGCATCTTTGATTGTCTTGTTTAACTGTCATTCCTATTTGTGGAAGTCTGCCTGGTTGTCCTCCATATCGCTGGTATGATTCTCTTCCTCATCTAGTCTGTTGGTGAGGTCTGTTATCTTGTGTTTTGCTTCTGTTACCTTGCCCCTTTACTAGTGTATTTCCCTTTGGTGTGTGGACTTCATCCTGTTGATCATGAACTTCATTTACTCAAGCATTGCATCCTTAGTCTATATTGCCTCCTTCATATCCTGCACGACTCCAAGAATCATTCTGAGGATTTCTTTTTGTGGCAGATTAGCACCTGCTTCTTCTATGAGTGTAGTTAGGTTTAGGACTACCTCTGATGTTACATTTTGTTTCTCTTGTTTTCTTGTCCAGGGTGTTGAGGTAGGTTGCTATCTGCCCTCATTTGGTAGTGCTTGGTACCATATTCTCGAAAGACATGGGGACGCTAAGGTTTCTTTCTGTGGGGCTGGTAAGAGTGATTATGGGTATCAGGCTACTACATAAGGCAGGAACAGTGGCAGCTTGGTGGCTGACAGCAGCAGGGGTGCTTTCAAGATGGTCTGTGGCCAGTGACAATAGATATGACTCTGGATCAGGTCAGGGCATGCCTACGGCTGACTGGGACACCACTGGGCTGGGTTGAACTGTGAGGGGTCATGAATCTTCACTTGCAGCCGCTGGTTCACAGAGATACCCTGGGTGAGGTAGTTAGTTTATTGTGCCAACCTGCCCAATAAACACATGTAGGGTTAATTGAAAGGCAGAGGGATAAATGGCCCAGTGAGCCTCACCTTTCTAGTTCTTGGGTCTCTTGCTTTCTGATGGTCCGACCAGGGTACAACAGCCTTAGCCAGTTCCCTGCTTCAGCTGGCAAGACTCACTTCCTGCAAGACATCCCTGAGGAGAAGCCTCATGGACCTACCCCGATGCAGCCCTGGGTGCTGGAGCACCCGGGTGGAGACCGCTGCCAGTGCTGAGATGCTTACAAATCCACTGACTCTGCTTTCCTCCCGCAGTTGGCATCATTGCATCTGTTTTGTGAGATCGAGGAGGACTTTTTGGGTTGGTGTTAGACATGTGGGTTAATGGGTTAATGTTGGACTTGTGGGCTTAGGCAGCACTGGGTTGGGATCTTTTCTTCATGTGCACTTAACCTTTATATAAAACTCTCTTACACATGCATTTTGTGGATTCGTTTATCTAAAGTACCCAGACTAATACATTAGGGTAATCCTTGAGGTTGGTCATTGCCTGGCAGAGAGTTGGCAGAGCTGTGGTAGTACCTCAGTAAAGCCCCAGTGTTGGGGTGGGCTGGTAGAGAAGCTATGCCAGTGATTCTCAACCTACCTCATGCCGCGACCCTTTCAAACACTTCCTCATGTTGTGGTAACCCCCCCACCCCCAACTATAACATGATTTTTGTTGCTACTTCATAAATGTAATTTTTCTACTGTTATGAATTATAATGTAAATATCCAATATGCCAGATGTATTTTCATTGTTACAGATTGAACATAACTAAAGCATAGTGATTAATCATAAAAATAATATGCAATTATAATTCATGACGTGTCATTTTACCTCCAATACTGCTGCTTTCAACACAGTAGCTGCTTTTAACAGAGTAGCTTCTTACAACACAGCAGCTGATTTCTACACAGTAGCTGCTCTCTACACGTGTGACTGGTCCACATAAGTACATTATGGCGCCAACCCTGTCACATACACATGTATTTGTATGGCGTGTATATGATGGGGTTGGCGTGATGATGTCATCACGCCAGGTACTCATATGTGGGTGTATCTGCATGTGGGCGAAGCCACCTGGAGACTGATAGAGTGGCGTCTCAGTTCCTAAGAACATCATAAATATGCGTTTTCCAGTGGTCTTAAGAGACCCCTGTAAAAGGATCATTTGACCCCCAAAGGGGTCTCGACTCACAGGTTGAGAACCACTGAGCTACGCAGTTGTGGAGTTACCACTTGCAGGCCCCAGGGGGCAGAAGCAGCCTGCGTGGGAAAACTTCGGGTCTTGAGGTGGCCTGGCAGAGAAGCCACTTGTCTGGGACAGATTTACAAGAAGGCCGGGGTGTACAGGCTGGCCCTGTGGGACAATCTGCAGAGGATGGTGGATTCGTTCTAACTGTAGCTTTAAGAGCTGCAGTCACTTGCTGCGGAAGAATCTGGCTGCAGGCTTAAGACGCACAGTCAGACGCTGTGTAGTTACCGAAGTGTTCTAGTTGCAGCTATTGGAGCCTCACATTGATGGCTGTCGGGCTGCAGCCACAATGGCACAGGTCGCAGTTGGTAGGTAAGTGAAACCCAGGTGCGTGCACCTGAGCTACATATGGGCGACAGCGGTAGGGATGGGTTCCAACTGCGGCGGGGTATGACCACAGGATGGCGGTGTGTGTGTGGCATCCACTGTGGCGCTTACCTTGGGCGGACTGCAAAAGGGGTCTAGCTGCAGCTTCTCTGGCTGCAGCTGGTGGCAGGAGGATACCAGGTGTGGCAGTGGGGCACTGCATAGGGAGAAGGTGGCTGCTCGTGGCGGTGTGTCATGGATGAACGTCAGAGGAGCATGACTAGCTGGGTGGGGGAGATCTCATCCCTGGCCTCGGGAGAACTCTGGATTGCCACAGGAGTTAATTCACTTCCCTGAATCCCCCACTGGGGATTGGTGAATTTACTGATCGTCATGGAGTTCTCGTTGCAAGCTCCTTACCACTGCACCATCTTGCCAGAAGTCCTCAATGAATTTTTTAATTCGAAGTTTCAGAAGATAAATGTAAGCCTGGATGAACCCACTTAAAATACTTTTATTTATCTTTAACATTTATTGATATATAATTCACACATCATACAATTTATGGTTGAAGTGTATTTAAAAATTGTGCAACATGACCACAATCAATTTTAGAACATGATCTTCATTCTTGTACCCATTATTAATAGCTCCCCATTGCCCCCCAAACTCCTTTGCCACAATCCTAAGTAACTATTAATCTAGTTAATGTCTCTATAGATTTCTCTACCCTGTATTTCATATGAACAGCATGGGAAAAAAGTCCCCAGCAAAACAAAAGTAAAACTCAGAGATAGCTCAATTCAAGAGAAAGCAGAAGATAATAAAAACCATAGCGAATTAAAATGAATCAAAATAATGTGTTTAAAATTTTTAATTTTATTTTTTAACAAGTTTATTGACACTTCTTCCACATATCAAATAATCCAGTAGTTCAATCATATTCAGAAGAGTTGTATCATCATTACCACCATCAGTTTTAGAACATTTTCTTCTTCCTGTACTCATGGTTATTAGTGTAATTATTTTTTTCAATTGTGGCAAAAATATATTTAACAACACATTCCCCAATTCAACAGCTTCTACATGTATAATTCAGTGCCACTGAGTATAGTCTTTGTGTTGTGCAACTGTGTGTTTACCTTTAACATAACTCCATATGCAGTTGTCCGCTTTCCATCACACTCTGAGGGCAAGACTTCACACATCCTTGATCAGTGCTCTGAGGGAACTCCATGGAGGCTGAATACCCTGGTGACACTGCTCATGGCTTTTGGGCTTTTACTTTCATCCATAGCCTTCTGCAAACTGGGTGTCCAGAACTTAAGCTCTAATACAATTATCTCCTCTGTATATAAAATACTGAAGCTGTCTTCTGATTGAACTCTCACTAATACAATACCTCGTAAATGCACATGCTAGACATTAAGAAAAAACACACAAACTCAATGTAATTGAATAGATTCCAACTCATAGGCACCCTCTTGGTTTCTCATACTTTACGGTAGTTAAAAAACATCACTTTCTCCGATAGAGAAGCTGGTGGTTTCAAACTGATGACCTTGTTGTTAGCAGTTCAATGTATGACCCACTACATCTTCAGGGCTCCTTGGAAAGATATAAAAAAGAATGTTTACAGCATCACTATGAAATACACAAAATTGAGAATTATGAAAACTTTGGAAAATAATCACACGAGTAAATATATTTTAGTCAAAAAGTACTAGTAGCACAGTAGTTCCAGTGTTGGGCTGCAAACTGGAAGGTCTAAATTCCAATCCACCAGCCATTTGGAGGGAGAAAGATGAGGCAGTAGGCATCCTTGGAGAATTGTAATGTTTTAAGCCCTATGGTGTTAGGAGACTGTAAATGCTTGATATGGTGGAGGGGCAGCAAAAACGATGGAGTGTTACATGGCTGCCACAATGGGCTCAAGCTCGAACAGCTTTGAGGATGGTACAGGACCAGGTAATGTTGTTTACTGTTGGACATAGGTGGATATGAGTAGGAAATGAATTGAGGGCAGTTTACAACAAAAACAACAAAAACCCATGTAGCAGTTCCACTCAGTCCTATCAGGTCTTTAGAGTTGTAATTGACTTGATGGCAGTGGATTTGCGTTGGTTTCAAATACATTTTACTATGTTTATACAGTTTATATTAGTTGTCTATTGTTGCATCACAATCACTATGAACTTAGCCTCTTAGAAGACATCATTATTATCTCATAGATCCCATGGGTCAGAAGAGCTTACAACAAATTCATTGTCATTTATATAAACTATTTCCTCGTCAATTAACTCAATTTCCCACCAATCTAAATGGGATACAACCAATTAATTCTCAGACATTTATTTAACCTCTCTGACCCCTGAAGTCACCTGAATTCTTGATGTGTTAAGTCTGAATTTTCTCAGCATTTCTGGCTTATGGCTTCTTTCAGGCAATGGTAGGTGGGTGAGGTGTGAACTGGGAAAAATGACTCTGTCTCAGAGAGGACTTCAAACTGAGATCCTCTCCCCAGGAAAGAGGGCATGGAAGACTCCATAAGTTCATAAATATCATTCAGGGCATGAGAATCTGGGTCAGTCACCTCTCTTGCATATTCTGCTCAAATTGCTGAGAACACCTAGAAGACAGTTATTGTGGTTAATTGCCATCGAGGCCACTCCTGACCCTTGGGGACTCCCATCTCAGGTTAAGTGCATGCACAGCAGAACAGAAGACAACTCAGCCCTACACTATTCCCACAATTGGCTGCAGATTGAACTACTGTGATCGCCAGGATTTCCACTGATTATTGTTTTTGGAAGCAGATCAACAGGCCAGCCTTCCAAATATGCCTTAGCTTAGAACCTCTGAAGGAACCTGCAGCCTCATGGTGTTGTTGCCTCCTGGTGAAATCGCAACCTCCTGGTGTTGCCTCAGCCTCATGGTGAAATCACAGAGTCGGCTTAAAGTGAACGCACCATCCCAACTACATGGACAGTCCCCACTCCCTGCAGAAGAATTCACTTCAGAGGACAGCACTGAAGCTACAGCTCAGGGAGAGGGACATGTCTGATCAGAGCACACAGGAGCAAATGAAGGCAGAAGAAGAGAGAGTGGAGCACATCTTGACCCACCAATCCCTGAGGATGATATTCCTGCTCAGATCAGCCAATGCACAGAGAGGACCAGAGGGCCAGCCCCACTATGAGACACGACATCCATCACTGACCAACAGCACGACAGGGGACAACACTGGAGACACAGTGTGGAAATTGTGCCCAATCTGACCCCACCACACCGAGGTGAAACACTAAGGGTATGCAATAGAACAGCAAGGGTAGCAGAGCAACAAAGTCCCCAGGGAATACAAAAAGTAGATTTGGGGGTCGGAGCATGGTACCCCATCAGACTCGACCGGAAAACACTCCTAATGGTCAACAAACAGACCTTGAACTATTTATAGGCTTTTCTTTTTTTGTGTTGTTTGTTTTTGTTGTTGTTATTTTCTTTTCTTTTGTTGCTTTCTTTTGCTCTGTCTTGTTTTTTTTGTGTGTTCATATTATTATCTGTGTATGTCTAGCTAGATAAGATAGGTAGGCTAAACAATCTAGAGGAGAAAACAATGGGACAACGGTCCTTGGGGACATGGGAGAGGGGGAGGCAGGGGAAAGGAAGTGGGTGTTAACAAACCTGGGGACAAGGGAACAACAAGTGATCTAAAATTGACGGTGAGGAGGGTGTAGGAGGTCTGGTAGGGCTTGATCAAGGACAATGTAACCGAGAGGAATTACTGAAACCCAAATGAAGGCTGAACATGATAGTGTACCAAGAGGAAAATAAAAGGAAATAGAGGAAAGAACTAGGAGGCAAAGGGCATTTATGGAGGTCTAAATACAGGCATGTGCATATATATTTATATGTGATGATGGGAAAATACATCTATGTGCTTATATTTCTAGGTTTAGTATTAAGGTAGCAGATGGACCTTGGACCTCTACTCAAGTACTCCCTCAATGCAAGAACACATTGTTCTATAAAACTGGCATTCCATGATGCTCACCTTCCTGCCATGATTGCCAAAGTCAAAGTGGGTGCATAAACAAATATGGTGAAGAAAGCTGATGGTTCCCAGCTATAAAAGAATATAGCATCTGGGGTCTTAAAGGCTAGAAGATAAATAAGCGGCCATCTAGCTCAGAAGCAACAAAGCCCCATGGAAGAAACACACCAGCCTTGTGATCATGAAGTGTCGATAGGATCAGGTATCAGGCATCAAAGAACAAGAAATCCTATCATTGTGGTGAGGGGGAATGTGGAGTAGAGACCCAAAGCCCATCTGTAGGCAACCGGACATCTCCTTACAGAAGGGTCTCAGGGAGGAGATGAGTCAGTCAGGGTGCAGTATAGCACTGATGAAACATACAACTTTCCTCTAGTTCTTTAATGCTTCCTGCCACCCCCACATGACCCTCCACCCCACCCCACCCCCACTATCATGATCCCAATTCTAACTTGCAAATGCGGCTAGACCAGAGCATGTACACTGGTACAGATAAGAGCTGGAAGCACAGGGAGTCCAGGACAGATAAACTGCTAAGGACCAATAATGAGAGTAATGATACCAGGAGGATAAGGGGATGGTGGAGGAGGAATGGGGAACCAATCACAAGGATCTACATATAACCCCCTCTCTGGGTGACGGAGAGCAGAAAAGTAGGTAAAGGGAGACATTGGTCAGTGTAAGATGTCAAAAAATAATAATTTATAAATCATTGAGGGTTCATGAGGGACAGAGGTGGGAAAGGGAGGGGGAAAATGAAGAGCTGATACTAAGGGTTCTAGTAGAAGGAAAATATTTTGAAAATGATGATGGCATCAAATGTACAAATGTGCTTGACACAATGGATGGTGGGATGCATTGTGATAAGAGTTGTATGAGCCCCAACAAAATGATTTTTTTTTTTAAAAAGGTTTATTGAGAGTGCAATTTGTGAATTGGGGTTGTACAGCACAATGGGGCAGCTACAAAGTACTCCCGTTTACTGGAGCTGAGGAGAGGTATTTATGGTAGGAAAGAAATACATTCTCAGCAAAATTCTGACTGGTTGACCCTCTCTGGTTTTGCCCAAATTATCTAAGCATAGCCTCGTTGCCTGTTCAGCATACTATTGAAATTAGTGCGGAATCTATATCTTTAAAGCCGAACAAAATGTCGTTTGGTTTGTCCCTGCTATCAAAATGCCCTATACTTGGAAGCGACCTTATAGAGCTGTCAGGGTCCCTGTGAGCTGGACTTGTGAAGACGGCAGAGGACTGGGCAGTGTTTCTTCTGTAGCACACAGGCTCATGGGAGCTGCAGTCGACTCAATGGCATCTAACAGCAATGAGAAACTAGCTGGAACGGACTCAGTGACTTAACACCAGAAATAAGGTCACTTTTAGCCAGAATATATAGGAGGGCACTAGGTTTTTAGGTGGCAACTGTATGTTTTGGGACTTTTAAAATAGAAATAGGCCCTGAAACAAAAAAGGATAGAGTCTGATTCAACCCTTGTTCTATCATTTCTGAGTATGTTGCATGCCTTTATTTTAAAATACTCTTACACATCTGGCAAAATGGAGTTTGGCCTGCCTCTTGTCTTAGTTGTCCAGAGACACTTAAACACCTTGAATTTTAAGTTCTCCTATAGAATAGCAGTAGCCAAATTCCACTGACAGACAGGTACACAGACATGAGATGCGTTGGCCAAAATCAAACCAAATTTACCACTGAGCCCTTACCGAAGTCCCACTACACCACTAGAAGATGATAGGACTGTATTTGCCCAGCTATCGAGACCTATAGCGTCTGGGGACTTAAAGGCTTGAAAGTAAACAAGTGGCCATCTAGCCCAGAAGCAACAAAGCCCACATGGAAGCAGCATGCCCATATGTATGATCATGAAGGGCCGAAGGGACCAGGCTTCAAGCACCAAAGGCGGGGTGGGGTGGGGGTGTGGGGGTGGGTAAAAAAAAAAATCATATAATCGTGAATGAGGATAGCGCACGATGGGGACCCAATGCCCATCTGTAGACAACTGGACATACCTTGCAGAGGGGTAGTGGGGAGGAGATGAGTCACTTAGGGTTCAGTATAGCAATAATGAAACCCACAACCTTCTTCTAGTTCTTAAACACTTCCTCCCCCAACTGCCATGACCCCAATTCTACCTTGCAAACTTGGTTAGACCAGAGGATGCACAGCGGTACAAATGGGAACTGGAAACACGGGGAATCTAGGACAGATGAACCCCTCAGGACCAGCGGTGACAGTGG
>NW_022107431.1:15505002-15507573 GCF_000313985.2 Echinops telfairi
CCAAGAGGAAAGCGAATTTTGAGAATGATGAGGGCAACAAATGTATAAGTGTGCTTTACACAATTGATGTATGTATTGTGATGAATTGTATGAATCCCAATAAAATGATTTAAAAAAAAAAGAAGATGATTGGACTGACTGAGCTCCAATACAGTGAGAGAGCTGGGTGAGCAATTGTCTCAACCGCTCCTTACACCAAACTGAGTACTGGCCACTCTGCTCCGGAGACCCAGCAATTCCACTGTAACTGGAAGACTCATCCTTCAGTCAGTGCACAGGGGAATTTTATGAATACTACATCAGGTGCATCAGAAAACAAGATGGATGGACAGTGACTCTGAGAATTCAGCTATTGGCACAATCTCCCCTAATCCTTTTAATGTTCTCATCGCTCTGTTAGTCAACCACACTGCTTTTGTTTGTGGACAATCAATAAAAGTCTGAGAAGACCAAAAAAATCAATTTTAAGATCGAAGTAACATCAAAAGAAGTGTGCTTCTAAACTTTCAGAATGGCAAAGTCAATTTGTTCTTCAAAACTCACTGTTATTTAGTCAAATCTGACTCACAGCGACCCTATAGGACAAGGTAGAACTGCCCTTGTAGTTTCCCAGACTAACTCTTTGGGGTAATGAAAAGCCAGTCTTTCTCCCAGAGAGCAGTTGGTAGTTTCGACTACTGAACTTCGCTTAGCAGCCCAGTGTGTAACCACTACACTGCCAGGGCTCCTCAACTAATTCCCAATTCAGTTTATTGGAACATTCACTTTTTGATGATTCCTTAGTTTGTAGTACAGTGCTCTAAGCACTACTGATGAGCATGCTGGGGGGTTGGTTATAATAAACCATATTCATCAGGTTTGATATAGCATTCACCACTTATTTTATATGAAATTCATTTATTTATCGTTTGCCTCCAGTTGTAATTTAAGAATGAAAATGGATTCGTTAAAACAAGTTCAAGCAGGTTGAACTCAGGTTGAGGAATCCAAACTCTAAAACTGTTTTGCTCCAAATCACGATTAGAATTTGAGATTAGATGGTCTTCAATCTCAGGTTGATTTTGCATTTTAGACAGGCACTCCTTTCACCGATCAGTTCCAAAGTATCTCCTGTGATTCCTTTGTCGCTGTTTCTGCTGTAATAAGGGAGGACTAGCTAAGGAAATAGAGAGACGATCAGCGGGGGCTGCAGTCATTTGTTTGAACTCTGGTGTCTTTCTGGAAAGATAAATGTTGAGAATCAACATTCCCCGTGTCTTAGTTACATGGGAGGTCAGAAAGAGCTATTTCTGGCTCCAAGTTGATCCTTGGGTCAGATGGGTAAGCAACTGTCTTTGCAGTTTGGGGCTTGAGAAGAAATGAACTGTTGACTGAAGCCAAGGCTGGCTCTTGAGGCCACCTTACTCCCTTCAAGGCGGAAGTGCCGGCCCTTTGCAGTGGATCAGAGAAAGGCCACCATGGAGGAAGAGACCAAATACAAAGTCTGACTGAAGTCACTCCAGGGCTTTAGAGCAACCCCAGGGAAGATGTCCTGACACAAACAAATTCTTGCTTTAATGCCCTTAGTGCTTGATTCTCAGAAAAGTCGATCTTGCTTCTCTGCCTGCTGGGGGCTATAGCATACGGTATAGTTCCGTTTTTCAGCATTCATTGCAACCTCCTGAAGCTAAAGCCATTTCTGGGCGTTCTTGGCACAGATGCCTTGATTCAGTGGTGGAAAGCTGGCCTCTGTCCTGTCTTGTTGTAAGTCACAAGTTACAATGGGTCAATAATCAGGTCATTTGGGTCCATGGACTCGCGCTAAAATGATACGTGAGCCCTTAGGTGGCTCAAGATGGCTCTGAAACAGACAGTTCTATCCTGAAGCTCCATTTTAATTTCGAGCCCAAGAATGAGTGTGTGAGTCCCACTGAGAAGACACGGGAACATTAGAAGTTATGAAAAGAAGGCTCTGAAGCAGTCATCTTTATACTGCCTGTGCAGCACTTTCGTGAGTGGGAAAACCACAGAAAGCTGCTGTGTTGGTTGGTCAAAGATACCTTTAGGGTTATGTTTTCCTTCCAATAATATATACTGCAAAGAAGAGCCACTAATCAGCTTTGTTTATCACAAATCTGTGGTGAGTAATCACACTGATTTTCGTTTTATTCAAGCTAGCCTGGTGACTTCTTCATGAATGACTGAGAAGCAGCCTTTCCTAATTCATACCTACGATAAACCGTTCTCTGGGCAGTGAAAAAGAGGAAGGTCCTCAATGAGATGGGGGCACTATGTGGCTGTGATAATGGGCTCAGGCATGAGAACACTTGTAAGGATGGCACTGTTCGTAAGGACAGTTGTAAGGAGTGTGCAGTGTTGTGTTCTGTTGTGCATAGGGTCCCTATGGGCTAGATCCAACTTGATGGCAACTAACAACAATCTTAGCAGTTCTGGGGGAAAGACGAGGCTTTCCTGTAAATGATTAGTCTTGGAAACTAACAGGGGCAGTTCTACCATGTCCTCTTTGAGTCAGAATCAACTCGGTGGTAAAGAGTTTGGTTTTATTAGCAGAAAGATGAGTTTTTCTGCCCC
>NW_022107431.1:15507673-15517054 GCF_000313985.2 Echinops telfairi
CCCCCCCAAAGATTTATAGTATTAGAAACTCACATGGGCAATTCAACTGTGTCCTACAGGGTCACTAAAAGTTGAAATCCACTTGATAGCGGTGAGTTTGGCTGTTTGGATTAGTACCTCGGAGGTCTGGTGGAGCTCTGGTTAAGCACTTAACAGCGAACCAGAGTTGGCAGTTCAAATCCACCTGCTGCTCCTTGGGTCAAGAATCTGTTTCCGTAAAAATTACACTGCCGTACCATTTGATTTACCTTTGGACAAATGTTGAGTTTGCTCTAGTTTTTAATATTTTCTGATTTCTTTCAAACTGGGGTTTATCTCTGTTGTATTTTGTTATTATGGGTAGCTTTCTTGACTGGCTGATATTTGTTTTTGTATGCTTTTTTGTATATGAAACCCAGGATGGGTGACCCTCTAGAGAGAATAACTGGATTAAGGGTTCCTTGGGGCTGCCGCAGGGGAGGCTGGGGGAAATGGGGAGCCAATAACAAGGAGTACAAAATGGAAGAAACTGTTCTCAAACGGAATGTAGTAACAGTTGTACCACGCTTCTTGATATGACCGAACTATTGAATTGTATGATGTGTGGACTGTGTCCTAATAAGACTGTATGTAGATACAACTTTGCAAACCTTATGGCGCAGTCTTACTCTGTCCTCCCTGGTTGCTCTCAGGCAAAATTGACCCAACAGCACCAGGTTCTAGTACTCCAGAGCCCCTGGGTCGTACAAGATGCCATCAACTCAACGGCAGCTGGTTAACTAGCTAGTGGGAACCATGGCATACAGATCAGGACCGATATTTCTGCTTGTTGTTTATGCTGAAGCATCTTTGATTAACGGTACCCATGCATTGCTTAAAGAACGTGCAAGCCTTGATAAAAACTAGGGTTGAATTTGTCCTCTGCACGATCATGTAATCAATGTAATTCATACAATATGATCTCAATGAAAAGTAGTCACATGATTATTTTGTTTCCAAACATTTTTCCACATAAACAACTTAGCAGTTATGCCCCACAATTGAATGAATGACATTCAGTTTCCTCACTCTCAAAAGCACTGCCATTGAGTTGATGTTGACTCCCAGTGACCCTAGGACGGGATAGACCTATCCCTGGGTTTCCAAGACTGCAACTCTTTACAGGAGTTGAAAGCCTCTTCTTTCTTCCTGGGAGTAGCTGGTGGTTTTGAACCACTGACCTTACAGTTAGAAGCCCAAGCCTTAACTATGTCACCATGGTTCCTCAACATTGTTTTTGAAAATATAAATAATTCATATGTGTATTAAGATCATTCTGAAGTGTCATTGGATTATTTTTAAAATATGATAATTATAATGGGCTCATCATGGCTCAACTTTCACTATCTAATTTCATTTTAAATGTTGCCTTTATTTTCCAGGTGTATTCTCAGGCTTATGACTCTCTAAGCAACCCCTCAGTAAGAGCTGAGGGCTCAAAATGGGAATTGTCTCAGTTCTGTTTTACTGGAGTCACTCTTTGATCCCTGAGCACAATGTCAAAGTCACTCTTCCAGGGTGAATTCTATTTTTGATGTACGTCCGCTGCTCCCAAATTTTATCTCATTCATCTCTACCCAAGTCTACAAGAATAACATTTCTTTGTATAAGTACTAAGTTGCATAGAAAATTAGAGTGAAAATTAGTCTTTGCAGTGAAAATTAGAATAATGGCACAGTTATTTTCCTATTAGTAACTTATAAGCATACAGGCAATTACAAATGGTCTCTCAAAAATTTTGCTTTGAAACCCAGAAATACAAATAAAATGTAAATTAGGAAATACATTTTTAATATCTGTCTTACGAGTGCCCAGTGCCTGATGGAGAGACACTCTGTAAGGTCAATATGCATTTTCTGTCACTGGAACAAATGAGGTTAGCATGGAGGAAGGACAGGAAGCACATAAAAATACCCAAGAGAATGGAGCCTTAACGCTACAGAGAACAGAACAGTAAATGAAAAAGGAGCAAAATTATGAAACCAGGGCAAGTTTCCAAGGAAGAGAACAAGAAAGAACAATTGTGTGGCGGGAAATGAGAAAAGTTAAGCTATGAAAGGAGATGCATCTTGTAAGAGACTTGCAATTACACGAGGCAGAGAGATGGACCAAGGAACTTTTTTCTTTCCAACAGTCAGGGGAAAAAAAGCTGTTACCGAGGATTGTGAAAAGACGGATGCTTTCAATGCATCCTTTTCCTCTCTGCCTTTTCAAAAAATCGCAGCTGCTATCATTTAACCAGAGAGGGTCCCATCTGAGTTTGGTGAAGCAAAAAGAGGCTTGTGAAAATTGGACTACATGTCTCCAGAACCTAGATCTTGGAAAATTTACACCTCCGGAGTTTCTCAGGAATTGATAGATATTATTATAGAAGTCTAAGCCACTATCTTTGAGATAAGGAGCCCTGGGGGCACTAAGAGGGAAGCACTGAGTTGCTAACCACAGGTTGGGAGACAGTTTGAGGCTGCAGCCTTAACACCCTGGAGAGCAGTTCCACTCCGTCCTACATTGTTACTCTGAAGCAAAACCAACTTGATGACAGGGGTTTGGTTTTTGTGTCAGTATCTTTGACATATTCTGTAATGTAAATTTTCTGTTTATGTAATCCAGACAGAAAGATAATGTGTGTGCATGCGGGCACGTCACACACACACACACACACACACACACACGCTGGGTGGGGGGGGGAGCCAGAGAATCCTGGTGGTCCTATGGGCTAGGTGTTGGGCTACTAATTTCAAGGTTGGTGGTTCAAACCCACCAGACGTTTCACCAGAGAAATTTGAGGCTGCTTCCTCCTATAAAGATTTTAATCTCAGAAAACCTGTATAGAGTGGCTATCAGTGAAAATTTAATGGGTAGTAGCAAGTTAAAATATATAGGTATATTATCTACGAGCTTGAGTATATATCAAAACATATATATGAGTTTGAATATATAATTATATACATATGATTGGCTCCCCACTCCCCAAGTGGAAATAGCTCCAGTGGGTGGAGCTTTCTTAATACACATTTTTCCCCACTAGGCGAGCATCGAGCAACTCTCTATGAGTTAGTACATCCAGTGGCATCGCCTGGGAAGGTTGTCTGGTCAAAGTGAATTTTTTTGTAAAAGCAGTTTTGCTCGAACCCTGTTTTTTTGTGATGGCCGATTTAAGAGAACAGCATGTGGTTATGAAATTTTGTTTCCTGCTTGGTAAAAAATGCCACAAAACTGTTCTGATGTTGAACACAGCGTACAAGGACAGCACTATGAGAAAACTCATGAGTTCCAGTGGTTTTCTCGTGTCAAAACTGTGAAATGTCGATTGACGACAAACCTCATCTAGACCTCCATCAACTTCCCAAACAAATGAAAATGTTGACTTCTAGTGAATTTTGAGTTCATTCCACTGGGTCATACTGTTAATTAAGATTTCCATTTAGAGGTTCTGAAAAGATAGTGTAATCGTGTGTGACAGAAAGAGGCATGATTTGTGGCAGACGGGGATCTTGTTTCGTCACTACAACAATGCACCTGCTCACACAACTATCTCAGTGCATCAGCTTTTGGCAAAAAACAGCATGCCTCTCCTGCCCATGCACCTTACTCACCTAACCTCGCTCTGTGTGACTGGTTCTGACTGACCAGGAAAAAGCGCATCAAAGGGAAACATGTCGTGCTTTGAAAAAACAGCTCTGAATCAACCCAGACTTTTCCCCCAAGGTCATTACTGGTGAGGAGACACGGCGCAATTCTTACGACCCTGAAAGCAAACAGCCATCAAGCCAGTGGAAGATGCCATTGTTACCTCGATGCGCGCCCCTCCCCCCAAAGTTTGTCAAGTGAAATCAAAGATCAAGATGATGATCTTTTTATGTGAGAGTAGGATCAGACATTTGGAGTTCATTCCATCAGGTCAGCTTTCTATTTAGAGGTTCTGTAAAGACTGTGTAACAGTGTGCAACAGAAAAGGCCTGATTTGTGGCAGATGGGGGAGTGGCGTGGCCACCACAACAAATCACCTGCTCACACAGCCATCTCAGTGTGACTGTTTTTGTCAAAACAGCAGCATGTCTTGTCCCATTGCACCTTACTCACACAACCTTGCTTGGTGTGACTTCTTTTTGTTTCCAAGAATGAAGAGGGACATGAAAGGGCAGCCATGTGATGATATAGAAGAGGTGAAGAAAAAAATGAGGGAGGTGCTGTCAGACATCTATATAGACGAGTTTGAAAAATGTTTCCAAGAATGTAATTGCAGATTTGACCAATGTACATAATGGAGAGTACTTCGAAGGTGTTAAGGTTGTTTTGTAAAAAAAATTAAATATATAGCTTTGGAATCCCCTCATACACACACACACATACACACACACACACACACACACACATCTCTTTTTCATCAAGTAGATTCCTATGCATAGTTATTCCATAAGCCTTTAGTGTTTCCTAGGCTATAATATTTATGGGAGCAGACATCTGTCTGTCATGGAGTGACTGGTTATTTGAATTGCCAACAATTTGGTTAATAGCCAAATGCTTAACTATTGCACCACCAAGACTGAATATATATATACTGCTGATAGGTGCCTTTCCAGTTGGTTCCAAGTCATGGTGACCTCATGCACCACAGAGTAAAACACTGCTTGGTCATAGTTCAAACACCTTCATCATAGTTCCTGTTATGTTTGATCCCATTGACTTATAATGTATACTGAAAGCTATATTCTTTGATATTTGTATTAGTCAGGGTACTTTAGAGAAACAAATCAACAGAAATTCATGTATTAGAGAGAGTTTTATATAAAGGTTAAGTGCACATCAAGAAAACATCCCAACTCAGTGCTGCCTAAGCCCACAAGTCCAACATTAAGCAATATGTCCGACACCAATCCACGAAGTCCTCCTCCATCTCACAAAACACACACTATGACGCCGACTGCAGGAGAAAAGCAAAGTCACTGAATGTGTAAGCATCTCAGCGCTGGCAGAGGTCTCCACACAGGTGCTCCAGCACCCAGGGCTGCATCGGGGTAGGTCCATGTGGCTTCTCCTTGGGGATGTCTCGCAGGAAGTGAGCCTTGCCAGCTGAAGTAGGGAACTGGATAAGGCAGCTGCACCCTGGTCCAACCATCACAAAGCAAGAGACCTGAGAACTAGAAACACAAGGCTCACTGAGCCATTTATTCCTCTGCCCTTTAATTAACCCCACATGTGTTTATCGGCCAGGTTGGCACAATTAACTCCCTCAATGTTCATCAGTTGTTTTTGTTAGGTCTCCCCTAGTAGGCTTTGACCCATCGTTACCCTATGCACAACTGTACAAAACTCTGCCTGGACCTGTGCCATCCTCACAATTGTTCCTATGTCCCCCCCACCTTCCCACTCTCGTGAACCCTTGATCAATTAGAAATTATTTTAATTTTCATATCTTATACCATCTGCTGTCTCCTTTCACCCATGTTTCTGTTGTTTGTCCCCCTGAGGGTAGGGGGTGGTGGTGGTCATTGATGATTGCAAGCAGTCAGTTCCTCTTTTCTCCCCCCATTTTCCCCCTACCCTCATGGTCTTGCTACTCCCATTACTATCCCTGAGGGGCTTATCTGTCCTGGATTTTGTGTTTTGAGAGCTCTTATCTGCACCAGTGTACATGCTCCAGACTAGCCGGATTTGTAAGGTAGAACTGGGGTCATGATAGTGGTTGGGAGGAAGCATTCAAGAACTAGAGGAATGTTATGTGTCTCATCGATGTATACTGCACTTTTACTGACGTCTCCCTTCCTTGTGACCCTTCTGTGAGCAGATGTCCAATTGTCTACAGCTGGGTTTTGTGTCTCCGCTCTGACACCCCCTCCTTTGCATAATATGGTTGTTTGTTTAGGGTCTACTGATGCCTGATACCTGATCCTGCCAAAACCTAATGAACACACAGTCTTGTGTGCTTCTTTCATGTAGGTTTTGTGGCTTCCCTGTGAAATGGCTGCTTCTTCACTTCAAGCCTTTAAGACCTCAGATGCTGTATCTTTGCATAGCTGGGAGCCATCAGCTTTCTTCACCACATTAGCTTTTGCACCCATTTTGTCTTCAGTGACCGTGTTGGGAAGATGAACATTACAGAATGCCAGGTTGTTAGAACAAAGTGTTCTTGCATTGAGGGAGGATTTATAAATATATGTATGTAGACCTATATCCCTATCGTTATATATCAGAATATTTACATATGTATATGCCTATGTTTATATCTCTATACATTGTCTTTTGCATCCCAGTTAGTTCCTCTATTTCCTTTTACTGTCCTCCTGTCCCACTATCAAATTTGACCTTTATTCAGCTCTCAGTAATTTCTCTCGACTACTTTTCACTTGATCAAATCTCACTGGGCATTCTATGCCTTCCTTGCCATCAATTTTTAGATCTCTTGTTTTACCCTTAAGAGGAAATTCTTGATGTCAAATTTTTCTCCATCTATCATGATGTTACTCTACTGATCCAGTTGTGAGGCTTTTGATCTTCTTTACATCAGTAAATGCTTCAAGTCCTCTTCACCGAGTAAGGTGGTTAATGAGTCTTCCTCTAATTCTGATGCTGTGTTCGTCATACAGTCCAGCTTTACTCATTATTTGTTCTGCATGCAACCTGAGCAACTAAGGTGAATAGACATGACCTTGAGGCACATCTTTCCTGATTTTCAAACATGCAGCATCCCCTTGATCCATTCCAACTAGTATCTTTTGGTCTGTGTACAGTTTTGAATCACGAACCTTGTGGTTAAGTCCAATGCTTACCCAACAGCACCACCGGGGCTGTGAGACTTGATCAAGATGTCTAAAACACACTTAAAGGTTAATTTGACACATTCATAACTTATTGTTGAGGAGATTTGGGGACCTTCAAAACGAACATAATCTTAAAATAACAAATGTGATAAGCTGATACATATTCTGGGTTAGTAATGGAAATGTCCCAAGTGTGTGTCCATTGATGAGTGAAATAGGCATGATTGAAATGCACATGAAGAACTATCTAGTGAAGGTAAAAATAATTTTTCTGATATTCCTTATCTGTTTACTCTATTTCTCTTTCTGAAACTTCTTTTTTATTTGAAGGACGCCTTCTTGCGTTCTTTTCTCTTTTTTTCTTAATCATTTTATTGGGGGCTCATACAACTCTTATCATAATCCATACATACATGAATTGTATAAAGCACATATGTACATTCATTACCGTTATCATTTTCAAAACATTTGCTCTCCACGTAAGCCCCTGGCATCAGCTCCTCATTTTCCCCCCTCCCTCCCCACTCTCCCCGCATTATTTTCTACAACTCACTTTTTAATTCTCCGATTCATCCCTAATATTTTAAGCCATTTATTTGATTTTGACATAGAACTTTTCCATTAATTTAATTTAGGCAATTTTTTAAGGTTCAAAGCTTTTCCTTCCCTCTGGTCTATTTTATTGCATTGGGTTCTTGGATTATATATGTATTATTTTCTTAATCATCTCTGAAACTTGGTTAACATTTGTTCCCTGATACCTCTTTTACTTTGATCCAACTGTAAAATCTTTATTCTTTTGTTCTTGAGATTTTTCTCTGAGTCCTGGAGGCAGTCCTTAGTAGTTCATTGCTATGCAGCATTTATTATTGTAGCAGCTGCCACAGTAGCATGAACAGTGTGTTGTTGGCTGAACTATGAAAGAAAGAAACTCAGGGTCAAGGACGGAAGGTTGACTGGCATCTCTATGGAAACGAAGCTACTGAAAGGCAGGTTTCTTTTTAGGCTGAGCAGGTAGGATGTCAGATGCAACTTATTCAAACCAATTGCTGTCTGGTTGATTCTGGCTCATTGAAACTTTCTAGGACAAAGTACAACTGTCCCTTTGGGGGCTCTGAGACTTTAAATGTTTACAATCTTTACAGGAGTGGACAGCCTCATCTTCCCTCAGAGTGGTTGGTGGGTTCAAACCTCTGACCTTGTGGTTAGCAACTTGGTGTGTTGCCTACCACACCACCAGGGCTCCTTGAAGTAATTTAGAATGAGCCCAAATGGTAGCTGGTTTCAATCTGGAAAATGAACTCCCTTTGCAGCTTTCCTAGTTCTTCCTGGAAGTTTTTTCCATGTCTTTAGAGAACAGCCCTCTAATCTTAATACACATGGGCATCTCGGCCTTCCAAAATCTTGACAGATATTAATCTTTGGTATTCAAGAAGGAGCTATATGAATGGGTAGACATTCTCAGGAAATTTTAAAATTGTGTTTTGGAATTATTTTGTATTTTCCATAGAATTTGTTTACGTCCTTTCAAAGCCCTGGTGCTGTAGTGGTTATGCATTGGGCTGCATTCCTCATGGTCAGCAGTTCAAAACCACCAGTAGCTCTGTGGGAGAAAGGCTAGACTTTTTACTCCCGTAAATAGCTACAGTCTTGGAGACCCACTGGGGTCACTATGAATCAATGTTGACCCCATGACAGTGCATTTTTAAAAGAATAATCATCATCATAGGAAAAGGGAACAATTTCCTGGGATAAGCTCATATGGAATATTTCAGAAACTTTCTCTAACAAAAATAACATAATAAATGTGCATTGTTATTATTATGTACTAATATGGGTGGTGCCAATGTTTAAGTGCTCTACTTGGCTGCAACTAACAAACCCAACAATGCCGTGACAAAGTCGTATCTTCCAATAGCTGTAAAAATGACTTCTGTCCCTTTGTGGGAGCGAGCCTCATGTCAGCTGGGATTAAATGGCCAAGGGAGAGGAAGGTAATGTTGTCTACTGAGTAGCTGCCATACAAAGCTATGATGAGATCCCTTCACATAGGTAGACCGCCTTATCAGAAGGATAAGGGATAGTGATGGGAAAATCAAGTCAGGAGAAAGGAAAAGGAGAAAGCATGTCTTGGGAACACAAATGCATGACTCTTGGTAGAAAAAGCAGGAGGGTTGACCTCCAGTTGAAATGAAGAAAGACAGAAAATGCTTTTGAGGACCCTCGGTTGGCAGTGTCCCTGGCGGTATGCACCGAATGGGCCACATTAACTCAGGCTCTGGGTGCATACTGGGGACCAAGGCCGAGTGCTATGTAATGCTGGGGGGTTGAATCCTGGATTTTCAAGGCCCATGAGATGCCCCAGAGGCTGTACCAGTGATATTTGATGCAGAAAATCCACTGGGTGAACTGGACTCTATTTAGTTCCCACAAATGTATGTTGAGCTCCCACTGTCGTCCATTGCCTTCTTCAAACTGTCTTCTCACAATATAGGCTCTGATACTATTCCCGCCCTTGACTTTGGATTATAAGATTTACAGTCCTATTGGGCCTCCACTCAAGCACTTACTCAATGCAAGAACACATTGTTCTATTAAATTG
>NW_022107431.1:15518080-15539602 GCF_000313985.2 Echinops telfairi
GGCAAATGTTTTGAGAATGATGATGGCAACAAATGTACATATGTGCTTGACACAATGGATGGATGTATGGATTGTGATAAGAATTGTATGAGCCCCCAATAAAATGATTAAAAAAAAAGATTTACATTCCTTCGATGTCTGATGACATCAAAGACACTCAGAGACACTCAGATACCTGAGGACTTCAGATTGAAAATTCGTGATGTTTGAGGAAGCAGAAGACAGCTGTACCAAGTTTGTTGAACTGTCCATAGGTGGAAAATCACAAACTTATCATATTAATGAATGCCCTTTATGCTGTATTAAAATGTATATTATTCTGGCAAACCTGTGACTGACAGTCTCAGTAATTATTATTATAAAATTCTCCTAACAATTAACCCCCATTATTTGTGTAAATAACATCCAGCCACAAAAGAATTGATTCTGTACAAATAAATAATTCAGGTACTGTCATATGGAGTTAGCCATAGTGGGATGTGGTGCCCAATATCCATATCTTAACAGGGATTTAAAAATTTAGTACCAGGGGCTATTCAAAGACTACACTAATGGAATATCCTTATGCCCCAGGGATATAATTGATAAGACTTGCTACCATAAATGAACAAGGAAGGTGTGAAAGGGAGCCAAAGGCAGATTAATAAAGAAATATCCAGAAATAGGTTTGGGGTCACACTAAATCCTAGCTCCAACTTAAGAACAATTAATTCTTACATCATGGTCCTGCTCAATACTCACCCTCAGGAAGGGTGCACAGAAGATATGTGTGCTATGGCAAAACGTGGTGAAGAAATTAGATGGTGCCCGGCTCTCGTATGAAATAGCATCTGGGTTCTTAAAGGCTTGTTTTCAAATAAGCAGCCATCTAAGTGAGATGTTAACTAAGTCCACGTGGCAGAAGTACCCCAACATCAGACATTGAAGGACTGTAAATCTTATAATCCAAAGTCAAAGGAAGGAATAGTATTAGAGCCTATATTGTAAGAATCCAGTTTGAAGAAGGCAACAGATGACAGTGGGAGCTCAAGATACATTAGTGAGAACTACATAGAAAATAAGTCTCCAGTGATCTCCCTCTATCCAAATTGGGGTTTATCTCAGATGTATTATGTCATTGGGGTCACCATCTTGAATTTGTATTATATGCTTTTCTGTGTTCTGGGTTATATGAAACCCAGGATTGATGAAACTCTAGGGAAAGCAAGCAGAATAAGGGTTTCTGGGGTAGGTAGGTGGGTGTAGTTTGGGGTGGGGGGTGGGGACAAAAGGGAGCCCATGTCAGTGAGTCCAGGAAGGAAAAGAATGGTTGAAACTGATTGTGGTATCAATTGTACAGTACTGTCTGATGTGATTGAACTATGGAATGATATGATGATATCTGTATTAACTCCCAATACAAATAAATAAAAATAAAATAGAATTTTTAAAAATGACTTCTTCAGGATGTAATAGTTGATAATAGAAAACATTAGAAAGAGGGCATTCCATGCATCAGTATGTCCTGTTTGGGGTTTTGACTTGACATCAGTGTATCCTTTCAAACTAGTAACATTTCCGTGCTGGTTGCTAAGATTGGATTCTTGCATTCCCAGCTCATTCGATGGATTTTCTCAGGATTCAGGATTTCTTGAAATCTATGAGTATCAGAAAAGAAATTCCCCATGGAAGCAATAATCATTGCATTTCTCGAATCGGAGTCAAAGGCTTCTCTCTACAGGATGCTGTCAGCTGCACATCCTCCATGTTGGGTCAGCTCTGAACCTTCTATCACTGTGTCTCATGCAGACACTTTTCAAACACTGCCCATCTTCCTCCCAAAATGTTTTACAAGCTCTTGGCTGCTTATGGTTCCCTTTTTCTTTCATTTGTTATATGGAATGGAATGATATTAATGGAATTTAGGGAGGAAGAAAAGACACAGCAATAGGCTCAGACTACCATCTTGAACTTGAAAAATGATTTTGAAACATTGTGTCATTGTTCAGGGAGTTTTTGTGTGTATACACTAAAGGCAAAGGATGGGATAAAATCTTCTTTTCAGGCCTATAGAATGATTGCCAATATATAGTTTTAATGGACCTAATTTTGATCTCCTTTCAAATTCAGGTATGCAAGAATGTGAAGTTGTATTTTATAGCAGAAATCAGGTTGTATGTCAGGCACCAATCCATTGTTTCATTACCACTATTCGTTGTGATGGAGTCAGCTCTGAGTCATGGCAATCTGAGGCATAATAGAACAAAATGAACCAATGTGGGCTCGTCTGGTGTGGTGGGTTACGCCTTGAGCTGCCAACCACAACGTTAGTAGTTCAAAACGACCAGCCACTCCATGGGAGAAAGATGATCGTTCCTGTTCTTGTAAAGATGTTCCGTCTCAACAGCTCACAGAGGAAGTTCTACACTGTCCCAGAGGCCCCGTGAGTTGGAATTGACTGGAAGGAAGCGGGTTTGGTGATGTCTTCATGCTTGTTGGCATGTTTGAGTTCCTTGTTGTGCAATTGATCTCACGGAAGCTTTCCCCCACTTTAGATCATTCTCTCTCAACCATGCTGTCCTTTTAAATAATTGGCCTTTCCCCATGAGGTGTCCAAAGGAGGTAAATTGAAGCCTTGACATCCTCTTCTAAGGACCATTCTGGCTGTGTTTCTGCTAAGATAGATTTACTCATTAGTTGGCCCATCCACAGCAGAGTCCAGAGTCTTCACATCTACCACACTATAAACAAAATTGATCCTTCTGCTTTTTGTTTTCTTTCCCATTGTAGCACTCTCGTATGCACCTGAAGCAATTGAATGGCAGCATATGGCCAGGGTCAGATTTAACTTGATCGTTAAGGTGGCTTCTCTGCTTTTTAAACTTTCACAGGGCTCTCTAGCAGCAGACTGCTCTCTTGCTTGCTGCATTCATGGCTCTGCTTCAGTATTGATCGAAATAGAACCGAACTGTTGGCAACTTCAATTTGTTTTAACCACTTATTGTGAGATTGGTTGGTCCAATTGTGGTGATTTCCATCTTTTTAGGTTTAAGTATAGCCCATGCTAAAGTTTGTCATACTTGACCTTTATCAGTGAGTGCTTCAAGTCCTCTTCATTTTCTGTAAGCGTGGCTGAGTCATCTGTCTATCACCGGTTGTTAACAAGCCCTCCTTCAACCCTGAGGCCATGTTGGTCCTCATGCAGCCCAGCTCTTCAGTTATTTGTCCAGGGTCAGAATGAATAACCCAGGGAAATAGATACAGCCCTGCGGTGCACTTTCCCAGTGTTAAACCACGGAGCATCCCCCTTCCTGTTCAAATGACTGCCTCTTGACCCGTGTGCACATCCATCATGAGCACAGTACGTGTTGTTGAAATTGTGTGAGTTGGGTTCAAAAAGAATTTCAGTAAATTCATAGTGATTTTGTAAATTTGAGTCTCCCTTTTTCCCTGGGATTGCATAAAATCCCAGGGAAAGTTTTTATTTATCAAATGTTTGCTGTATCAAATTTCCCTCAACAACATATATCAGACTCAGATGGTATTTTAATTGGAGGATGATTGGATTAGTTTCTTTTTGCTACTATAATAAGTTACCACAAAGCTAACAGCTGGAGAGGGGTCCCTGGGTGGTATAAATGGTTAAATACTCAACTACTAGTCATAAAGTTGGCATTTCAAACCCACGAAGAAGTTCCTTGGGGCTGAGCTGGGTGATCAGCTTAGGAAATGGTACAACCTTGGAAACCTTGCCGAGTCGTTCAACTCTACACTCACAGGGTTGTCACACGTCTGACTAGACGTAGCGGGCCTTAGACGAAGTAACAATGACCTAAGCCAATCATACCTCTATGATCCTGCAGCTCTGGAAGGTGACCTGCATATGAAATGTGAAATGCAAACGCATGTGAAATGCATATGAAAACGGGTGTCGCTGGGGTAATACGAATGAACCCGCGTGGCTGCATTTCTCCTGGAGACCTGCTTTCCTCGACTCCTTGCTCTTCACGGCATCACTCCAACTGCTTCACGGTCACAGCTCCTTCTCTGACCTTACTGACACCTTCTTTCATTTTTTAGAAAGCACTTTTGCAATAACTTTAGGAGCCCTAGTGGCACAGGGGTTGCACATTGATTTACCGTTTGAAACTACCAGATCCTCCATGGTAGAAAGATGAGCCTTCTGCTTTCATCAAGAGTTATAGTCTTGGAAACCCACAGGGACAGTTCTACCCAGACCCATAGCATCATTTGAATCAGAATCAACCCAATTGTAGTGAGCTTTTGTGATTCCTTTGGACCCACCTAGATAATCTCTCACTCTTAAGGTGCTGAAATTAATTTGACTTGCAACGTTCCTTTTGACATGTAAGGCAACACACTGCCAGGTTGTGGTGATTTGGCAATTGACATATTTAGGGTCCATTATTTTGCCTAATGCAACAATAAAGGTAAACTTAGCTTTTAAAACATAAACAAACAAAAAACACTTGGCAAAAAATTGATTCTGACTCATGATAGCCCCATGTGTGTCAAAATAGAATTGTGCTTTCAGTGGTTGTTTGGCTTAAAGGTCTTTCTTCTGAGGTGCCTGTGGGCAGACAGTAACTGCTAACCTTTCAATCAGGAGCCCAGTGCTTAATCATTTGTACCACCCAAGGACTCCAAAATTAGCCTGTGGAATATGAAATAGTATCGGGTAAGTTAAGATTTCAAAACATATTGTTCTACCACACAGTAATTTGCTCTGTTGTTTTCTAATAACTTTTGTACCATAGGTACTTTAAAATGTAATTCAACTGTCCAGCTCATGAAGACAAAGTAAAATATTACAATGAAATGCAAATACCTAGAGTTAGAAAAACAAAAGGTAAGAACACAGTGTATCTTAAATGGAAAGAACTCAAGAAAATATTCAAGCCTCAAGTTCCATAGTTGAAAGATTCTCTCAGTATGATATTGAATGATTTAGGAAGTATCAAAGGAGGATGGAAAGAATACACAGAGTCACTGTATCAAAGAGAACTAATCAACATCCCATCAATAAAAGAGGTATGTTATGAGCAAGACTAAATTGGGCTAAAGGAAGAAGTTCAAGGTGGGGTGCACTAAACGCATTAGCCAAAAACAAGACTGCAGGGATTGATGGAATACAGATTTAAATGTTTCAACAGGCTGATGAAACACTGGAAATACTCACTCATCTATGCCAGGAAATTTAGAAGACAGCTACTTGGACAAATGCCTGGAAGAGATTCTTAGCTCTTTCATTCCAAAGAAAGATGACCCAACAGAATGCTCAAATTATAGAGTGATATCACATGCATGTGATATTTTACTGAAGATCATCCCACAGTGATTCCAGCAGTACATTGATAGGGAGCTGCCAAAGGTTCAGGCTGGATTCAGAAGAGGACCCTGTACAAGCGATATCATCGCTGATGTCAGATGGATCTTGGCTGACAGCAGAGCAGATCAGAAAGATGTTTACTCATGTTTCATTGACTATGCAAAGGCGTTTAACTGTGTGAATCGTAACAAACTATGGATAAACTTGAGAAGAATGGGAATTACAGAACACTTCCTGGTGTTCTTGAGGAGCTGAATGGATTAAGAGGCAGTTGAGGATATAGACCAGGGGAATACTGCTTGGTTTAGAGTCAGGAAAGGTGTCATTGAGGGTTGTGTCCTCTCACCATACTCTTTCAATATGTTTGCTGAGAAGGTAACCAGAGAGGGTGGATGATACAAAGAAGAATGTGGCATCAGGATTGGAGGAAGACTTATAACAACCTGCTATACACAAACGACAAAACCTTGCTTGCTGAAAATGAGGAGGACTTGAAGCACTTGCTGATGAAGATCAAGAAGTACAACCTTCAGTATCAATTACAACTACATGTAAAAGAAGACCACAGTTCTCACAACTGGACCAATAGGTAACATCATAAATGAAAAAAAAAAGTTGAAGTTGACAAGGATTTTGTCTTGCTTGGGTCCACAATGGGTGTTCCTGGAAGCAGGAGCCTTGAGATTAAATGATGCATTGACTTCTTTAAGGTTTTGAAAAGCAAGACTGCTACTTTGAGAACTGAGGTGTGTCTCACCTACGCCAAGATAATTCCAACTGTATGTTAAAATTGGACGTTGAATAAGGAAGACCGAGGAAGAATCAATGTATTTGAATTGTGGTGCTGACACATAATATTGAAATTACCGTGGACTGCCAAAAGAACAAATGAATTGATCGTGGAACAAGTATAGCCAGACTGCTCCTCCGAGGAAGGATGGTGCGACTTTGTCTCATGTACTTCGGACATATCAATAGGCGATCCTAGTCCCCGGAGAAGGACACCGTGCTTGGTAGAGGAGAGGGACAGTGAAAAGAGGAAGCCCTTCAAGAAGAGTAATTGACACAGTTACGGCAACAGTGGCTCAAACAGAACAATTGTGGTGGTGCAGGGCTGGGCAGTGCTTCATTCTATTGTATGCCAGGTCACGATGAGTCAGAACTGACTACACAGCACCTGGCAACAACACGTGTGCATGAGGTATTATTTATAAAGATATACAATGATCAAACAGAACGTTGTTCTTTCCTCTGGACCATTCACATGCAACAAAGCCACGGGAAGCTTTCCACTCCACTACCAAAGTATTGAGTTGGATGTCTTATAACACAACAAATTAAACTCTTCTTAAATCACATTTTCAGTGGCAAAATCTTCAAAGACTTTCATCTTAACAAATCCCTATGTGATAAACCTTGGAATCACTGTAGATTTCCAGTTCTTCAATCCAACAACAACATGCTTCATTCTACTTCCAAAGGGTATTTGAACTCTGACCACTGCCGAACTCCGCTGCTCTGATCCCGGTCAAAACGCCCTCGTCTTTTATCTGACTAATAGCCAAGAGCTCCTTACTCCTCATTTTGCTTCTCCCCTTACTACTGCTTTACCTTACTTTCAGTACAGCAATCAGAGTGATGTTGAAATTAAGACAGATGTCCCCTTTATCCAAAACTGTACAGTGCCTCTGCTTCTTACGCTTAGGAACTTACAGGAGCCGGCAGTCCTTGGGACCTCTGAGATCTCACCTGCTGTTCGGTCCCTTCTGGCTGCTGATGCCCCAACTACAATTTTAAGACCAGCTAAGACGACTCCCTCTTTTCAACTTGCCAAGTTCCCACTGCCCAGAGCACTCCGCCGTTAGGTACTTGTCTGGAACATCATAGTCTTTCAGTCAAACCTTCTTGAAGGAATAGCATTGTTTTTGCTGTTCTTGCTTGGCACCATTGGGTGGGTTCTGTCTCATAGTGACATTAGGCACAACACAAGGCAACACTGCCTTGTCCTGTGCCCTTCTGGCATCATTGCTTTGTTGAAGGTCATTGTTGTGGCCACTGTGCCTTCCCCCTTTTCACTTACCCTCTACTTTACCAAGCATGATGTCCTTCAAGGGCTGGTCCCTCCTAAGGCACGTCCAAAGAAGTGGGATGAGGTCTAGCCATCCTTGCTTCGGAGGACCATTCTTTCAAGTACTTCTTTCAACACAGAATGGAATAAACAGGGAAAAAAAAGTCCATTAATGAGATGAAATGGAAGCTCATCAGCTTCACAATCGTAATGTGAATTCTAGCTAAAATTCTTACTCATTTGATTTTTGTAAGCTTCTCCTGTGCAAATATCTCCTAAAAGTTTTATTTTCATTGTAGTGCATTGCATAGAAGAGTAACTTACGATGTATGTAATCATTTGTGGAATCAGATGTGGATAAAAGATACCATCAGTTCAATTCATTTCAACCTGTGTTTCACTGGTCGCTCTTAGTGCGGTGAGTTAAGTACTGTACTGCTAACCAAAGGGCTGGACCCCACCAGTCAGTTTGCTGGAGAAATATGTGGCCATTTGCTTTTTAAGAGTGCAGGTCTTATAGGATTGCTGGGAGTTGAGATCTGTTCCATGGAAGAGAATTTGGTTGATTTCTAGGAATTCTAGACTAGTTCCTACTTTTCAGAGGTATGGCACGTGCCCTTGGACCACTTGAAGGGGGTGTTGCCACTGAGCTGTTTCTATTAACCATAGTAGTGTCATCAACAGCAGTTAAAAGTCACCAGCAGCTCATTGAAGTTAAAAGTCACTTGCTGCCATTGAGTTAATGCCACTCATAGTGACTCGCTAGGGTGTGGCAGAAGTGCCCTCTATAACTCAATGGGAGTAGAAAGCCCTGCCTTTCTCCTGTGGAGCAGCTGGTGGCTTTGTACTGCGGAACCTAGTACTCGCCTGTTGGAAAGCCTTGAATGAACTTTTCTGTTGCAAGTGCTTACGGGTGCTCAGCCTCCACACCAAGTTATCTTAGTGAAGAAGGTAGGCAGCCTGGAAACTAGCTTCTCAGGATCCAGCAGGGTCTGTGTGCGGACACTGATTAGGGGTCTCTGGGTAGACACTGACTGGAATGTGATGGTCTAGAGATTTGGGAAAGCAGCCCCTGGGGGGGGTTAAAACACCCCCATTCCTCACCCCTGCCTGTGGAAGCCCCTGTCATTCTTCCTGCTCCCCCTGTGAAACCCCTTCTCAGCTCCGGGGGAGTATCACAGCTCTCCCGGCTTCTCTCCCTCCCCTCTGCATTGTCCCTAACCCTCGTTCCTGACTCCCAAAGGCTCTGAGGGGCAAGTGTGCGCTGGTGACGCCCCCGGGTCTCAGGTGTCCTGCTCCCCTGGAAGTGGTCTGGGTGTCAGACTCCAGCAGCCCTCTGGAAGCCTCCTCAGTTCACAAGATCTCGGGCTGCTCTGTGCAGTGACGAGAGAGAAAACAGCAGAGTGACTTTAAGACCATGGCCAACCAGTTTTTATCAGCGACGCAAGGGAAGTGCCATTGTCATTTCCGTGCCTTATAGGTGATGTGTTGGGCTGCTAACCATGAGGTCAGCAGTTCAAAACCACCAGCTGCCCCACGGGAGAAAGATGGGGCGTTTAACTCTCATAGTTACCATTATGGAAAGCCATAGGGGCAGTTCTACTCCGTCCTCTGGGGTCACTATAAGTCAGAATCAGCTGGATGGCAGTGAGAGTTTGAGCCATCAAGCCTTAAGGAAAAGATTAAGGAGCTTGAGTTGTCTGGTCAAGGGATCTGAAAGAGGAGGAGTGTCTGCTGTCTGGACAGAGGCTCAAGTTCTGGGCTCGTCCTGGGCTCTACTTTCTGTGGCCACACCTCTGGTACTAAATATACGTTTGCTCTAATGGTAACCTCTGCTACTGAGTAGCACCTGATGATGTGCATGCTTCTTCATGAAGGATTAGGTTTAACTGTAACTCCCTTTGCCATTTCTTTACATGCACACGTGTGTGTTTGTGTGTGTGTAAGAGAGAGAGAGAGAGAGAATTTAAATTTCAGACCTTGAAATTTAAAAAAATTAATCCTACATGAATATATTCTTTGCTTTACTTTCACTGGTGTGTTATGGTTGTGTGTGTTTGTGTTATTGTTTTATACTAATAAAACTCCAGTTTTTAGCTGGGAACATGATCACCCCTCGAGAAGCACGCATTTCTCAGCCTCTCAGGCAGATGACGGTGGTCTCTGGACAATGTGTTCACTCAAGGGGTGTTAGTGTCAGGTGCGTAGTGGAAGGACACCCTTTGCTCAAATTGCTTCCTGCTCCTTCATCCTTCCTGCAGCCTTGAGGCAGATTTGATGTGTGTGTGGGGTGGGGTGGGGTGGGGGGGGGGTGGAGTGAGGGGAATCTTGAATCCTGAGGATAAGCACCACATTCTCAGAGACCATGGGTAAGGTGGTAGGGGGTTAGAATTTCCTGAAGGAGAACCATCATTCTACTTGTTGACATTTTCCCTCAGGTCAAGCATTAAAAAAAATATCTTCTTTTTAAATATAAGCCACTGTTATTTTAGGACTCTGACAATCAAACATATTCCTACCTCACAACAACAAAACTGCCTCCTCCCTTGTACTCTACAGCTCAGAAGAGTGACTGCGGATACCTTTGTGAGAATCAAAACAATACAAAGTATTTGCAATGAGAATCAAATGTCTTTATTCTCTAGAATTAATTTCTTACAATCACGTTGAGAAAAAACTAGTGCATCCCCAAATCTCCTTTCCCGGGAAGGGAGCTGATCTGAGCAGACAGGTATTCTGAGTGATTGTGGCAAAAGCTTGCTTTTTACTGAAGAACAAGAGTTCCACTCATTTTCCATCTCACCCCCTCCCCCAGCACAAACGTAAAGGGAAGTCCATGCCCGAAGGAGGGGGCTGCTGTTCTCCTTGACGAAAACGTGAGAGAACAAGACAGTGTCTGACAATTCAAGATCCAAACCTGAGATAGCCGCCATCCCATTAAAAGAAAAAAAGGAAGAAAAAAGACTACCTAGAAATGAGGAAAAGTACAACCGTTTGTAAAAATGTCTTTCTGAAGAATGTCTTTTTCTCGTTATTGTTAATATTCTCTAGTCATTTGGAGGTTTATTTAACCAAGTAGTCAATCTGCTTAGCATTCAAATTTAGATGCGCTGATTAATTGCTCTACGCTTCTGAATGGGTAAGTACACTCTATAAATAAACACATCAATTTTGCTTTATTACCACCCTTCCAAAGAGCCTCACAGAGTGGGGATTAACCTAGTGTCTACTTATCATTAAATATATTTTTGTTAGTGAGAACACACAGCATGTGAGTTACAGGATTTTCAAGAGTTGAAGATAATTTTAGTACTCTAAATAATATTTACAGTGTAAACATCACAGTTATAGTAGAATAAAGGAAATCACAACATTCACAAAACAATATATTTGGCTTTGATGTTGAAGCTGTTTTCTTGAATACTTAGGTCGAACTCAAAATATAATTACTTTATAATTTTCCTTCAAGAATCCTGAAAAAGAAAGAATTGGTAAATTAAGCATCAAATTCAAAAATTATTTGCAGCATCTTAGCATCATTCACTCTTGGACTCATTTGATAAAGGTCTATTTCTCTTTGCCCCTTGAAATTGCGAACTGGCTTCAGCAGGGTCTGTGTGTCACAAGCACTGAGTGAAAGTCTCTGTGTAGACATTGCCAGGGACTTAATGTCTCAGTGGAGATACAGAGATTGGAAAAGCAGCCCCCGAGGAGTTTAAATCACCCCCACTCCCCAGGGAACCATCAGGGGCTATCAGGAGGATGTCATCCGAAGAGCAGAGGATCAGAAAACAACTAGAATGCAAAGGAGCTCATTAATTGGTTGTTAATAATGACCCATCAGGAATTTTTACCAAGACTTCCTGTTTGAAAACAAATTGTCCCACACCAAGATGTGGAAGAAACCCTGAGCACACAAATTGATGAACTTAAAAGAAAGAGTGGTTCTCTTTTATAGTTCAGTACTTCTTATATTTTTAATCAGAAGAAAGCTTCTTTTGATCTTTCCCTCCCAAGAAACTACTTGTAATAAGCTTTCTTCTTTTAAAAAAGGTACTTGACAAGGAATGGACTTGTTCAGCTAATGACCCGGTACCTCCCATAAAAGAGAAGGGGTCATCAGTGAACAGTCACTCCTGCAGGTGTCTTCCCGGCCCACCGCTCCACGCATGACGTCTTTGTGGACACGTTAATATCCAGAAATTCTGATAAGATGATGAACTGCCATCAGATGTCCTTTGGGGCTCTTAATCACCCAACCTAATTGAAGGGCAGTATCTGGACTGCCAAGCAGATTTTGAAAGCAAAGTTTTATTGGGACAGAGCCACACCCAGCTGCTCTCAGACTACAATAAAACCATAAAATTCATTCTGACTCATTGAAACCCCATATGACAGCCTAGTCTGACCGTAGCAGCCCTATAAAACAGAAGAACTGCCCCATATGGTTTCTAAAACTATAAATCTCCATCGTTCTCCTGAGGAGCTGGTGGGTTTGAACCATCAACCTTGCAGTTAGCAGGACAATGCTTAACTCACTATAACTCTAAGCCTTCTTTACACTAGTATAGTTAGCTATTTGAACACAGAACATATGATCCACAAAACTTAATATATTTACTCTGAAGCTCTGTAGAGAAAGAATTTCCCAACCTCTGATATAGTTATGGCATGAAATTTCTTTTAATCAATTGATAATCGATTATAACTAGATTGTTATGAACCAATACAAACAGTAATATAAACTAATTTTGAAACTAACCTATGTCTTGTGCTCATATGTATAAGAGGGTGCTCTAAAAAGTTCATGGAAAATTTCATTATCTTTTCATTCCTTGTTTCCACCAACTTTTTGAAGCCCCCTTGTATAAGAGCAATTTTGATAAGAAGCATATCACATCACAAAGGAAAAACACCCAACTAACTGTTGTTTTCACCACTCAAAAAATATTTTACCACGGATGCTAAAGGGGTGATAGTCCTTCTACTTGGAGGTCAAATAAACCAAACTTGAATTTTTCCTCCAAGGTGCACATTACCTTTCAAGGCATACAATTGGATCCCGATGAAGTATTTTCATGGGCTGTATTGACATTAGTTTTCCCTGTACTTCAATTAAATGAGATGACAACAGTCAATTGTGGGGCTAAATCCCAAATTAATAAAAACAACATGGCTTGATACTCATGAAGAAATCAAATTTTTCTCATTAGCGCAAGTCAGGCTCCTCTGTTTAATATCTCAACACCAGAAGAGGCAGATGTCCGAATCAACGAGAACTGTTCGGATACCAAACTCTGTTCAGTGTGAGCCTTCCCGCCTATAGGATCAGAACACAACATGAAGAATTTAGAGCTGTTAACTGGGTTGTGGGAGCCCTGGTAGTGTAGTGTAGTGGTTATGCAGCGGACTGCTAATCAAAAAGTCAGCAGTTCAAAACCACCAGCGTCAGGAGAAAGAGGAGGCTTTTTACTCCCATAAAGAGCGACAGTCTCAGAAATCCACAGGGGCAGATGAACTCGGTGGCAGTGCGGTTAACTGGGCTGGAGGAGTTCGTTTCAGGTCCTCTCTAGAGGACGTCTCTTTGTAAGGAATTCTTCAAGGCCAGACTACTTCCTGCCAGGTGACTCTCATCCACTGAACTAATTCGGTGGTTGCTATAAGAAGGCAAAAATGTACCCACCGCTGGGAAGCTGTCGGCAGCTTTGTTCAAAGAGCGCTTGCATCATTTCTCTAACTCTTCAGGGAAATTGAGAGATTCTCCCTCACTGCTGCAGAGCAGAAAAAGAATATTACATGTGTTGTGCCTCTTAAATAAGAAATCTAAAGAAATGGTTCATGAGCAACTTGAAAAGTTCGGGGACAGCACGTGTCTGGTGAAAGTGGTTGTGCTGGGGGAAATATAGTTGTCTAATGGGAAGAATGCAATCAACATCACTGAGCTGTCCATGCAGAAAATGTTGAATTTGTGTAAACTTTGCTGTGTATATTCTCAACAAAAACAACATACCTGAGATAAGAATATAGTTTTAAATGCAGATAAATGAGGTTGGTAGAACTATCACATGCTTTTTGTGTACAAAACAAAACCAAGTGAAAGACGATTCGTGTGACCCCGTGCTCTTTCTGTGTTCTGGGAAGTGTACTTGGGGGTCAAACAATGATATCAGAGGCTTGTCATTGTTGTCAGGGGCTGTGGACGTGGCCTTGCCTTGTAATTGTTCTCATACAGCATAAGGAAACACTGTCAGGTTCTGCACCACCTCACCATTGTTGTTACATGTGAATATTATGTATGAACACATTATTACGAATGAACTGATACTCAACCTTCAAATGTTTAAAATCATTTTCACGGAATTATGACCTGGTGAGCAGAAAGAGTCATCTTGTCTGATCTCGCCTAAACAGAATTATCCTTAAAGCTCAGCAAAAAAACAAAATCCAATAGAAAATGAGAGAAGTAACTCCACTTCCTAGTTACCCTGCACCACAGAGAGAGATGTCAGACGCAGAATCTGCAAACTACACAACTGGGTGGTTTCAGCTGGTCAGATAAGGGGACTGAAATGTACTCATGGAGGAAAAAGAAAACCTCAAAATTTCCATGAGGTGCAGGACTTTTCTTTCTTTCCCCTATCTTCCTCTTTTTTTTCTTTTTTTTTTAAACCTTTTGATTAAAGCTGTTCCCACATCCAGACTGGATGCCTCCACAGCAGTCATGCTCAGCCCAGGCGGTAGACAAGAATCCACTAAGACAATGTGGGAGCCCAACCCGGAGCCGCTCATTTCCTGGCGGGTGGATTTGGGTTAGACCCAGAGGAGTGTTTTTCCTAACCTGAGCCAAGGTTGAGAATTCCTGCTGCGCAGAGCATGTGGACACATGCAAACCCCAATGTTCCACAGTGAACCTCTGCCTGGAGGTTGTATTTTCAAAGCCATGTATAATTTCTCATGCTAGTAAGCTCTCTATTTATTTATTTTTTTACCTCCTCTTCCCATTCAGGATTGAGTTCAAGTATTTCTTCACAGCCATTTGTTTTCTAAGGCGGGTGTAGTTGTCAGTGAAGACGGCGTCCGAGTGACGTTTGATTGGCGCGCTGTCTTCTGAGATGTTACTGCTAAGGAAGGTGACAAAAGGAAAGATAAAATCTTTGTAGCGAGGAATGGCAAATGAGCCAATGTGTCACGTTGTTCGGAGTTGTGTAGAAAGCAATTCCAACCAATTCATGTTTGATCGTTAAAGAAAGGGAAAGACAAATATACTGAACCCAAGGCTAGAGAAATGAGCCCCGGTGTTACAGTGGTTATGCGTTGGGCTGCTAACCTTCAGGTTAGCAGTTCAAAACCACACGCTACAGCATGGGAAAAAGACAGGGCTTTCTACACGTGTAAAGAGTTACCGTCTCGGAAACCCACAGGGCCAGTTCTACCCTGTCCTAAACGGTCACCGTTAGTTAGAATGGACTCAATGGCGGTTGCCGTTTTGTTTTGGTATGCTGGCTTTAACAAGTCCTATGGCTGCCTTTAAAAAGTGTTTATGTGGAATATGGTGTGGGGGGCAGGGAGGGAGGAATTGGGGAGCAGACAATGAATGCGGCAGGGAGAGGGAGCACTAGAACGGATTGTGATGATGTATATACAACTCTTTTTGAAAGCAACGGAACTATGGAAATGTATGATGTGTGAATACGATATCAAGAAAACTACTGCTACTAAGAAACGGAAAGAAAGAAACCAACCTTGACCAGTGGTTACCACGAACTAAGGAAGGAGAGTTTTTGGTTAGTGGGCATTCAGTTGATGTTAATAGTGGTGGAAGAATTTGGAAAAGCATCTCAATAATGGTTGTACAAACTGACGAGTATAATCAAGGACACTAAATTATACATGTAGAAGTTGTTGAATTGGACAATATTTTGTTTTGTATATTTTTGCCACAATTGAAAAAATAATTGCATTAATAACAATGAGTATAATGAAGAAGAAAATGTTCTAAAATTTATTGTGGGAATCACAATATCTTCTTGATATGATTGAACTACTGAATTATATGCGGATGAAGTGCCAATAAAACTGATCTTATTTATTTTAATGTGTTTAGTTCGGCCTGATGACAGATTTGTAAATGATTTTTACTTAAGAAAAGAAATGTGTCTCAAGGTAGTATAATATCACTAAAGGGCCATCTTTTCTTAATCTGTGAGCCATGTATAGTTTATTCATGAATATAAATTATATTTGTCGAAAGCAAACCTTATCAAAAGCTTAGTAGTTTAGAACACTAGGTTGCTTACAGAGAAACTAATACTTTGAACTTTAAGTCATGATAATGCCTTTGATAAAAATGAGAATTTCTCTTTACCTGACTCGTTTTCCAATAAGGGACTCAAGGTATTTTTTGGCAGAAAGCTGACCCAAGAGTCTACTATAGTCACTGGTAAAAACGCCATCAGCATGTCTGGCATTCCTAAAGCAAGCAAGAAAAGATAGTTATTATCTTGTAAATGTTTTCTTCTAAAATATTTCTTTGGTTCCTTGAATAACATAAGTAACATTAAAGAAACTTAGCTTGTCATCAAAGCTTCTTATAAAATGGAAAAGATTTCCTAACAACCTAACAGAAATATTTTCTGGTCATTTTTTTCAAGATATATTCTATATTTCCAACCTAAGAATTTGAAAATAAATTTAATGGCATTTTAGGAAATATATCTCAATATTAAATAATGCTCCTAAGTAGAATCCTTAAAACAAAATTTTCTCTAAAAACTACTGCTGTAAGAATACATTGAATCTAGTTTTTTATCTTGACTTTTGTTAGTTTATTTCTTGATCCTGAATAAAATATAGGCAATAAGAAGATGTCCTGACTTTTGGTTATTTCTTCTTTGAAAATATTTGGACACAAAAATTATTAGAATAGAGAAGACTTTAGAGACTCTTGTCCAATATTTTTATACAGATCAGAAAAATTTATATTCTGTCTTCAGCATAGACATGTTGTGTCTTTGAATGTTCCAAGTCATTTCAGTAATGAATAGTTATATTAGATACCTTTCTTTACATTAAGATGAAATTCTTGCTTTAGAACCTACTCCACCGCAGAATCCTAATTGCTGTGGTTTTATTAGGATTAGAACAATTTAAAGAATGCTTTGTTCATTCCATCTCATTTCAACCTTCCTACCTGAAAATCATGTAGAATCAGTGAGGCTGCAGTAAATCCGTCTGAGTAAAGCCAAGCTACATGGAGGTTCATAGCATTATGCTAAAGAAGGAGCTTCAGGGTGATACACGCTTTGGAGTGAGACAAAATTAATCATATTTAAAAAAAATAAAAATCAACAAGCTCACCTGGCTACATCATAATAAGGTGTTTCATTTTCAGTTAACGCATCATGCAAGATTCCAGTGTCTGCCTTCAATGAAACTTGGTCAGGTTCATTTGCTCCTTCAAGTGGTGTTCTGTCACCCAACCTATTAGGGAAAAATAGAAGTGTTAATATGTGTCTTTCTGGGAAGATGCTTCTTGTGTTTTTGTAACAATTAGAAACAGGAACTCAAAATCTTAGGAAATATCGCACAGTCACGAAATAAGGATCGTGTAACTGGATTTAATGAATGTAGTTGAACTTAAGGGCCTCTGTAATTTATAAGAATACACACACAGTAGATTTTAAAATTATCTCATAACAAAGGTGCCATGTGACTTGTACTAGTTGGATATGCCAAATATCAGAACTGCTTCATTCAATTCCTATCTGAATGTTAAACAAAGTATACTTCCTTGATATATCTTCACTTTGCACAGTTAAAAGGTCTACAGGTAGATATGTTTTGGTTTCACATTTTTATATTCAATGTGAAAAATCAGAGCAATTTGAGTGTATATTTATAAACAGTGTCATTATTTTAGAGTTTCTGTTGGCCAGCTGCATTTCTCCTAATTAATTGAGTCAAAAGAACGCACCCCTCTATGCATAATTACTCAAACCCAGTCAGATTTGTGGAACCTTTTGGCTTCAGTCTTATAAGTTAATAAAATTCCAATAATGGATGTATGATGCTATACTATATGTCCAAGAATGATCATGTCTATTTAGGTAATATAACTATATTTTTGAATGCATGCACTTTTGAATATCAGAACACTATTGAAATTACCTGCATGTAGGCATGTGTGTGTGTTTGTGTGTTTACTCCATTAGGGTAAACTTCCAATGAGTGTGTCAGCTTTTAGGCCGTGGTATATCCTTTGGTCAGTAACATGCAAAGCAACTGATACAAATGTCCGCATTCTTGTGGTTGTTCATCTACCGTGGTTTAGCCACTCAAATATAAACCTTCTCTGTAGTTATCAGAGCAACATAGGAAGTCACGTTTACCTGGTGTCACAAAGAACACCACCAGCTAAGAGATTACTCACTTAACTGAGCATAGTATATCTTGAGCTGAGAATCAGGACTGGGCAAATTTAAAAAAATGATTATTTCCTCTTAGATAGAGTGGTGACCATACACCAGAAGAGAACTGGAGTTGGTGTGGTTTTCATTTACTACTTGTTTCTAAGTATATCTTATTTCAGATAAAGCTTTAAACATGAGATTTTTTATACTTTTAGAATTTAAAATATATACTATAGCATATAGATCAATGAAGCTAGAGATTTATGTTTAAACCAATTTATTATGATTTACTCATTGGGGGATGGCTATCCCAAGAAATCAATTATCTTATGGTTTTTAATATTGGCAAGTAGATTCTACCTACAGACCTCTGTCCAACATGATATGTTTAACTAACAGCATTAGTGTTATGCTTATGTAAAGTGGGATATTTCTGTTTCACCGACTGGCTTTGAAAAGAAACCATCATGAGATTGCCAGCCCAACATCTCAGTTCAGAAACTAAAGTATTTTTGAATGAAAGGAAAGTGAACTCCTTTAATCCTTGCTTAGAAACCTCACCCGTAGACTAATTACAGACACAGCCTCACATGCCCTGGAAGTGAACGTCAAGACTTGGTGACCTGATGTTGGAAAAACACTTCCTCAGCACACCAACCAAAGATGTAAATAACAGCTCACAACTTATACAGTTTCATTGTTAAAAATGACATACACGAGATTTCCCCACAGATGAAGAAGGAATGCCCCACCATTCTAAAGGCAAGAACACTCACCTCAGAGAAAGAGGTGCTGCAAAAAGTGGCCATGCCAGCGTGTGGGAGAAGAGGACACTACAGAGTGTCAGGAGCAGGAGGAGCTGGGGTTTACTTCTGGTTTCCATTTTTCACCTTCGAAAGAGAGACAGTTATGTCAGCGTCCCCGCCACAGCGCCACCAGCAAGCTGCTTCTGAATATCCAGGAACACCTTCTTAGGTCACTTGGTGAGCTTGGAGAAAGCAATTCCTATCTCACAGAAAGAGTTAAACTGTGATATGGTTACTCCTTAATTTCTGTCTGTGATGGGTGCTCAAATTAAAATTAGGGTAGGTTTTATTTGCTGCCCATCTCTCAGCAAGCACACAGTTGGCCCAGGTATGCATTGAATGTTGTATTATATTTTTGCATTGCTGGAAATTACATGGGGGACTATCTTCTTCTAACACATTTAAGCATTTAAGCTGAACTTTTGAGGCTAGAGAAACAGCTTCATGAAGTTTCTCCTATTTTTATGCTTTTCATATCTGACTAATATGAACCTGGAGTGGCATCTGTTTAATTATTCTTCTATAATAAATGTTAAATATGGGTTTATATGTCAGCACCAAAAGATTTTGCATATACATTCCCGTTTCCTCTTTTAATTATAGATAACATTAGGGATTGAGTTCCCGTTTGAGTTTTAACAACTGAGTAGCGAGAATTAATGTAAAAACTTATCATCAAACCACAGAAATATAATTTAAATAAGTTTTTCCATTAAAGAAAAGTTCTTAAAAACAAAACTAAAAATATTTAATCCATTTACAGGCTTTATTTCTAAAGAGTTTCTAGAAAGAAACTTTAGAGGTTCAAAGATTATTTCTTCTGCTGTCTGTGAAGACTTCGATATTTAAACTTAAAGAGGAAAATAAATATGTCATAGATTCAATTAACCAACACATGAAGTGGAAAGTCAACGCTTTAAAAAAATAGATTAAAAACATCTAAAACAAATACACCCAGTAAATCTTTCAGTCAAAATTTATATGCAACCAAATAAAAAGCAGTTGAATATATATTTAAAGATCAATATTCAGTAAAAAGCAGGCAGGATAAAGTATGTGGTAATTAAAAGAACTCAGAAATACCGCCATATGAGATAATTTGAAGCATGTTTATACTTACCAGGTGACTTGAAAAACTTGCCTTTTTCTGTTGCAAATGGGGAGCATTGTAAAATTCTTTTCAAGAGAGAAAAATTCAGTATAGCCTGAGAAATTTGAAGAGGCAAGAGAAAAGAGACGGAAGGGAAGATGGGAGGAAGTGCAGGGAAGAGGAAGGAAGGTCAAGTGTTCCCTTACCTTGTTGATGTTCTCAGGGAGCTTGCTCTTCCGAAGACAAGTCTGGAGCTGTCTTCGGTGCTGAAGTCCTGTGAGCGATCTCTCTGCCTTTACTGCTGAAGCAGAACTTGCACTGGCTAAGGACTTCCAGGCTTGTGAATTGCCAGCTCTGTTCTGCACTCTGACCAGCATTTCAAAGCCCCTCGTTTTATAGGGCTTAGACTTAGGGCTGAGCAATCACAAAGCTCTTCGAAAGACGTCACAGTAGCACTCTCATGGGATGAAGAGGGCTCAAAGTTCTTTTTTAATTGTCATTATGTCTGATTTATATAAATTTACGGTGATTAACTTCAAGATGTAAGATATAAAGAGGAAATTTACTTTTCTTTACACAAAATTTGTTTTTCTTTAAACAAGCTTATGTGAAATGCTTTAGTCTTTCATTTAGCACTAATGAAATAAGAGAGTGATTATAGTGTTTCAGCCAGGGCCACCGGGGTTCCTTCAGAAAATAAGAATTTCCAAGTGCAAGATCGAATACAGAAAGCAACAAGGACTTATGTTCATCTACTTATGACCGTCTAATTTTCCCATTAGTACATAGCATTAGTTCTCCACATGCTTTATTTTTATACTATTCGTGATGATCCTGATATAATCACTCTGTAGAACTATCCTCATTTTTAAAACATCTAGAAATCCTTTCAGTTTTTCTAGAACCATATTTCCCTAATATTAAAACTAACCCCAGGAAGAGAGTTCCAGTAAGTCTCTCAGAGGGTGCGATATGCACAGAGGTGTATAAAGCAGCACTGCCTCTTCACATTTGCATACAATGTTACAATTTTCTGTGCACTCTCAGATACACTATCTCAAACGATCTCAGTAATATAAGCTGTTATCAGACTACATGCTTCAAAGGGTTCATTTTTCTCCTCTGTTTAAAATTAATCTTGTCATCTTTACATGCAATATATAGAATGATTGTATTTTTCTCCTTTCCACCTACACTAACGCAGTTGGGTTTTTTCGGTCATTTCTGTGTTTGCATTCCAAAGTATAAGTGTTTGTAAGAATTTTGAAAAAGACTTCATTTCTATGCGTGAACTGTCATCTCAAAGTAGACTAGTATCGATTCAATGGGAGGTTACGGTAGAAATACAGTAATATGAACAATCTCACAAGCAAAGCAGAACCGTTTATTCACCCACACCTTACCCGAAACATCCAGTGTGTTTATTATATTCTTATTTGAAAATTCCTCAAGAGAAAATGGTTCTAAATATTCTTTCTTTCTACTACTTAAAACTGGGAACATATATGTGCTTTGTTCAAAGTCAGGCTGGTCCAGTAAAAGAATATCCTGCTATTCTTAATCATAGTTTCTAATCCAGTTTCCAGGAAAATTAAATGAATTAAATTTCAAAATGTCTGGAAATTTGTTTCCCAGTTGACAGCTCTGACTTAAACCAGAGTTCCTGTGGCTTAATTCCAGGAAATCTTTTTTTACCTGATTATTACAAACTGGAGGTTGAAAGGTTTGTCATATGGAATTTGTTATGCTTAGCTCATCGTCACTCAGTTCACAGAGAGGCAATTGTATTGATGAGCAGCAACAGCAAAAGGAGGCTGATG
>NW_022107431.1:15539702-15554220 GCF_000313985.2 Echinops telfairi
GGGGGTCACAGAAAAACTTTTTGCCCCCAGAAAAGAATCCAATAGAAAATAAAAGACGTAGAAATTGCTGATCATTAAGTGTAAGGAATTACTTAGCATTCACTACCAGCAAGTATAATATTGGTTTTCCAGTAGTAAAGAAAATTTCTCCCATGATAGTGATAAGATACAAAATTAAAAAGAAATAATCCAATCTTATTACCTTGGAAGAAGAATAAACTAGGCAAGCCCCCTGCATTGCCCCTCTATTAATTTTAAAAGCAAAATTGAATTTCAGAATGGGATCATAGCACCATCTGCAGGTTCAAAGGCTTAATTCATAACCTTTAAAGATGTATTTATCTTTTCCAGCCAGTGGCCCTGTTCACATAAAACATATGGATAAGTTCGGAAAAATAAACACAAATATGCCATAGATAAATTAGTCTTGAATACTTTGATATTATATGATTCTAACCACAAAACCACAAGCATTAACGCACTATTGAAATCTCTTTTTTCTTTATTTTGCTATCCCTAAGAAACAAATTCACTGCCCTCTAGCTAATCAATTCTGACTCAGAACAACCTCATAGGAAAGAGTAGAACTGCCCCTGTGGGTTTCTAAGCTGTAAATCTTTATGGGAGCTGAAGTTCTCATCTTTTTCCTATTGGGCAGCTGTTGGGTTCACATTGCTGACCTTGTGATTAGTGGAACAACTCATATCTCATGACACCACCAGTTTTTCTTGACCACTCCTTCATGGGTCGCTCTGAAAACGTCAATTTTTTGATCCACATAGCCTAATTCATTTGTTTATAAAGCACAGGTAAATATCTCTCTGCCATCTTTGTTTTAGTCAGGATCCATCTAACATTTACAATTATATCCCTCATTCCATATCTTTTAGCTTCAATTTCTGGCAGTGTTTTGGCAACATACTGTTGCACCTAATTTTAAATTATATTTTGCAAAGTTTAGCTAGCATGAAATATTGATTAAAATTAATAATTTTCACATTCCATATACAGTAATGGCCTTCCTTTGTTGGTTGGCCAGGTAACTCTTCCAAACTTCTTGACATAGGTGAGTAAGGATTTGCAATGTTTGAATCATTTGTCAAAGCATCTCAATTGGTATTTAATTCCTTTTTGGAGCCTTGTTGTTCACCAATGCCATCAGTAAAGCATAGACTCCTTCATTCAGCACTAGCACTTCTTGATCATATGCAGCCTTGTGACGTGGCTCAATGTCCATCTTCTTTTTGGGAGGGGGGCACAGTGACTTTGTATATTTCTTCCATTTTCTTCTGATGCTTCCTACATAATTCAATGTTTCACCATTGTTAGGTGCCATCCATTCAGTTGGCTAGGACTCATAGCCACTCTAGGTACAACAGAAAAACACTCAATGCCCAGTCCTGCGCCAACCTCATGATTGTTGTCATGTTTGAACCCAGTCAAGCAGCCACTGTGTCAATCTATCTCATCAAGGATCTTTATCTTTTTTGCTGACCCTCTACTTTACCAACTATGATGTTCTCTGATTTACATGAACATGCTTTGTTTTACATGGTGTTACAGGCTGCTTAGCAGTTCTGACTCACAGTGAACCTGTGCACCACACTATGAACCATTGGCAGTTGTTATGTTTGACCTAAATGTTCCAGCCACGGTAGCTATTCATCTCCTTTGCCAAATATAACGTCCTTTTCAAGGGGTGTTCTTTAGAATCCCTTAATATGTCAGCTCAAGGCTTGAATTTTTGTCTTCATTTATTACAACTTAAGGTACTATGAATGTGATCTCCCCCTTTAGATTTTTAATTCTAGACATTTGCACATTATGATATTTTACCTTGTTTTCTTGAATTCAATTCTTTTATAGAAAACTCTTCCATGTGCTTTAGCTACTCTGTGCTTAAAAGCACATTTCAGAGTATCTTATGTCATCCATTTTTGATGTTTTCTTTCTCCCTGTCTCTTTAATGCCTTTTGCATTCTTCCCTTATGCTATCAAATGTATTTCCACAACTCTCCTGATCTTCAGTCATTAGTGTTCAGTGTGTCAGATCTATGTTTGAGGATGCATGTCAGGCTACACTTTGGCTTTCTTGAACTTGTTTTGATTTTATTCAACTTCAACTTGAAATTTCACATGAACAATTGGTGGATTGTTCTGCCATTGGCCCCTGGCTTTGTCTTGACAGATAATATTGAATGTCGCCATCATTTCTTTACACCGCTGTAGTGGTGCTTGAAATGCGGATGGCATCGCTGGCAGCATCATACCTGTATGAAAGCCACAACAGTGCAACAAACTGACAGACAGATGGTGGTATAAGGTATTAGGGTTATATTTATCAGATAATTATCTACAGTAGATTTTGCCGGGAAGGTTATAGAGAAATCACAAGAGAAGGAAAAAATGGGTTCTGGGAATTCTCCACTTGTCAATGTCACTTTCTGATGTGGGATATGTACCCTCTCCCACCACACACAAATTCCGTGCAACCAGCCTTCAAATCCTTGGTTCCTGAAACTCAGGACGCAGGAGCTAAGTAGCTGTCAAGGAAGGCAGAGGTTGCTAACAGCAAAAATGGAAAACATATTTGATTGATTCTTGACTTTTAACTTTGAGAAATCTGTTTGAGAATACAATCTAGATATTAGACTGGAAGATTTGGCAAGAAAATTTGTTGAGTGAGATTCATAGTCCTTATGTTTGTCTTTCTCAGACAATAGAAGAGATTCTGAGAGGGAGAAGAAAAGAGATTATTAGTGATAGGAAGGGCATCCATCCCTCTGTCCCTCGTTCATGGGAGCTGATGGTAGGTTTGAAGGGATAGATGGTACAATTCTATCCTCCTCACCTTGGGAATGACAAGAGAGAACAATTTAGTTCCAGTTCACAGGAACCCATGGAGGAACTGTCTCAACAATAATCCAAGAGGAGGTAGAAGAACCGGAATGACAAATTGAGTAGACTAGAGAAAATCCCACATGCCCTGCTTGGTAAGACTCCAAACGCCTTCCAACTGGATATGGGTTGGTGGAGTCCTATGCCTGGACATATCTGGGGACAGTTAATGGTACATTTTTGTCAAGTACAAATGACACGGAAGCATTTCCCAAGGCTAGAGACACCCCAAGATTCCTTCTTACTATATACGCTCTCGGTAACTTGGAAGCGATTCCAAACAAAAGAGGGGAGGAAAGAGCAAGCCTCACCCAATGGAAAGTTAAGTCTGAAAATTATTGAATTTACCCAGATGTGACTGAGATTCCATTTTCTGTGAAACGGAGTCCCAAAATACAAGTCACGAGAGAGACAGCATTTTGAAACTAATTTTGCATGTGTGTATCTTACTATGTAGCTTGCAAAAACTTGTACATATACTACTTTTATGAAAGCTCTAAATTTTGTGTGGTTCTGGTTTGTCTAGGATGACCTTCACATGACCCTCTACCCTATTTCGTAGCACAATCAAATGAGGAGAGAGCCTGAATCTAAAGCCCAGTACCTGGACGTCTTCTCTTGAATTAGAAGGGCTTCCTGCGTCCCTGGCTGCAATGAGTCCTTCTCCATCCTCTGTTGTCCTCTCATTGTCCTAGCTAGTCTTCAGCTTTCATGTCCAGTTCTCTCTAAGGAGGAGTTAATAATGCCCCCAACCTATTACTTGGCCTTAAGACTTTCAGTCTTTTCCTTCTGTGTTGTCTCAGTTTGAAATCATTCCCCAATGTACCTGGCTTGGGCCTTGCTCTTAGGAAGATAGGATGCCACAGGGAGCAGAACCCTGTGCCACACCCTCCAGCTGTCCACTTCTGTTAGACACTCTCCATTCATTGCACACCTGGTTCCCACTCCATTCTTCTCCATCGGGCGTTGTTTCCTGGGGCTGATGTTTATGGACTGCTTCCTCTTTACCCTGTGGTTTTCTGGCCTCTGATTGTGTGTAGCCAAAGGGAGGCACTGGCAAGAAATCATAGGGACTAAAGTGGCGAGGAAAGAGGTTTCCATTTATTTAATCCCTGTTGGCCACTGGATGGGGATGCTTGTGTAAGATCACGTTTCTGTACACTGACCCCGTTCCTGCAGTTATAATTCCTACGTCTCCTGTGATTCTGGCAGCAGCTTTCCCACTTTCCCCCTTCAATCCTAGAGGTGCCAACAACTTCCTGAAGAGTCTCGTTTATGGGCCATTGGTCATCCCACTGATTTCCTTAAACTGGCCTCTGCCTTCATTCAAGTGTCCTCAGCTAACCTTGTGAGAGAAAACTATGTTTCTGTTGCCATGGCCCTACCTGTTATGCTCTTATTTCCAAGAGCAATCGAGGCATTACATGTTAGGTTTGAGCAGCTTTGGAAGCTGTATTCATCATTAATGTTTTAATATACTTTGTCACTCAAGGCTTAAACAGGTCTGATGATTTGGTAATAAGTGATTTTTGAAGTTTAGTGGCTGGAGCACTAATAAATTAGCAGCCTATTCAAGTCCTTGAAGATAGTGAAATCTCTCCAGGAAAAGAGGCAGGATCCTTTGCTGACCCAGGTCCAGAGGAAAGGTCAATGTGCTGCCAGAAGCCAGTTGTCAAACCCTGGTGGAGATTTTTGTTGGGCATCACAGAAGAGTCCTGCGGACAGAATCCAAAGCAAACAGCCTCTCCCTCTGGAGGGCTCCTGGCACCTTGTCCTCAGGAAAGAGAATCTCACTGTCTAGGAAGCAGAAGTTGTGGCTATTTGATAAGCTTAAAAACAAAACAAAACCTTAGTTATCATTCTAATATCCTGTGTCTGTAGTCATTTCAATGCACTTCCCAATCTGGGAGACTCATGTTCTAATTTCTTACTCATACGCCATAATTTTCTACTGGACTTTAACTTAGTTCAGTTACTTTGTTTTGAGAAGAGATAGCAAAGTCAATATCCAAATAGATACCCCCCCAAAGGTAAGGAACTTCCAGTTGAGTAGAAAGTCTGGGTTTAGGAGCAGCCTTTTCTCTCTCCAAGTTCACTGACTTTTGTTGTAACCATGTGAAGCCAGAAAAATTAGAGCCCCTATGAACAGAGGCTGTATGATGGGGGGAAGTAAACATGAAAAGGAAGAATGCTACTGTGATCATGTGGATCTACCAAGGATGCTTGATAAATGTGTATTTATTGGTGATGTTAACAAGTAAGTCCAGGGGCTTCATTTGTTTTCAAATAGTCCATTGGAAAGTCTCACCAAAGCATCATTCAGGAAGAGAACGTCACTCCTTATCATTTTTTATTTTTAGCAAAAGAGCTCTGAGACCTTCCCTCCCCTAGTTTAGAAACAAGAAGTACAAGGCTGCTTCTTTCTTTTTTCTCCATATAAGAAGCATCATATTTGGCATTTTTCTTGAAATTGTATACTGTTGGTGGTAGCTGTACTTCTTAGAAGTCCTGATGGCACGGTAATTAAATGCAAAATTGTTGACCAAAACATCAGCAGTTCAAACCCACCAGCCACTCCACAGGAGCAAGATGTGACTGTCTGCTTCCAAAAGGATGTATTCTGGAAACCCTGTAGGAAATTACACTCTGTCCTTTAGCATTGTTATGGTTAAGAAACAGCTGGATGACAGTGAGTTTTTATTGTTGCTGCTAGGTGTGTGTGTGTAGAGGACAGTACTTCTAGGTACCGATATCAAGGACCTCTAATAATTGTACTTGCTTGTATACATATAGGAGAGAGCTTCATATGAGAGAGAAAAACCAACTGTGGGATTCCGTGTTCTTTGGGCATCAAAAGAAAGGAGTCATAACAGAGGCCAAGTGTCATAGCGAGGCTCTGTGTCAGCTTGGCTGGGCCAGGATCCTCCCAAGATGTGATCTGACTCCATGGTGTGATCTTCTGTGAGCCACCAAGCTGCTCACAGAAGAATAGGTGGAACAACAACCTCTTACCAACGTCACAGCCCTGTTACAATGGAAAGGAAGCTAGTATGTTTCTTTTCTCTGGTCCAGATCTTGCTTCTTGACGCATCGACCTGACAACACAGGGAACTAGCCTCTCCCTACCATGTTGCCTTGCCTGCTAATCTTGGATTAATTCAGGTTCAGTGGCCTCAGGCCTGATGTGTTGACCTTCAATTCATCCACCTCTACCTCCAGCAGCCGGTGGCCTTTCTTATTCCCGGTTCATTGGCCTCAGAAGCTATGCAAGTTAGAAAAACCTCTAGACTAACATCTGTGTGAGGTTGGGTTTTCTACAGAAAAACAACAACAACAATGGCACTCATATACGTATAATAAATAAAAGTTAATTGAAGTGGCCCACGTGGCTGCAGGGTGGGCAAGTCCATCCAACTTAAGTCCATGAATGAGATGCTAGTTAGAAGCCCTTCGCAGCTCACATAGCTGCTGAAGAGAGGAACTAGGGAGCAGGAAGATCACAGACTAATGGAGACAGAATGGAGACGATCTGTGTTAAGCCTGGCTGACTAGAAAAACAAATCTAGTGACACTCGTATATGTAAGAAAGAGTTTTATATCAAGAAGCAATTATATATCAAGAAAAATCCCAGACCAGTCCAGCTGAGATTTGTTGAATATGTATGTTTCAGTCAAAATAAATAAATAGAAACAAGAAGAAGGAACATCCCAAGTAAAAGGACAAGCATTTGAGAAGCCTTTGAAATTTAACATAAGTAAGAAATTGATATGTATCAACTGACGAGTCAATGGATGGATCTGAAAACATCCAAAGAGAAAAATTAATATGAGAAAGATGTAGTCACGGGCCAGATAATTTCTAACCGTTGTGAAAGAGTTTGAGCCTTATCTTAAGGAAATGGGCACACGTTGGAGCGAAATGTGAGCAGGTACTTGTTTTACAAAGCTCACTGAGACTACCTTATGGAGTACAGGTTAAGTACTGGGTGCAGAAAGACTAGGGTATCAATATGATGAAAAAACACAGTTTTCTAGTTCCAAAGGATAGTGAAGTGGGTATTCTCTCTTAGGATGAACAAACTTTTTACGAACACATAGATTCCCAGAACATGAAGGAACATAAGCAGGCTTATTGCTGCCGTCAATCTCACAGAACACATTGGAGATTAAAGTCAAAAAGCTTTAATCAAAAGAGGGAGTTCAATTTTGTTCTATGACATGGCCCTGTTTGACATTCATCCTCATGAAGAGATCGCTGAAGAGAAGGGGCTTACAGCAAAGTGTGATGAAGAAAGCCGGTGGTGCTCAACTATCAAAAAGAATAGTGTCTGGGGTTTTACAGACCTATATTCAAGCAAGCAGCCATCTAAGTGAGGTGTCCACTAAGTCTACATGGAAAAAGCACACCAGCCTGTGTGACCCAAAGATGACAAGTAACAAAATCCAAGTATGATGGACTGAAAGGATCAGAGCTTAAATTGTGAACACCCAATTTACTGACGGCTATGGGTGACCCCGGGACCCCAAAATCCATCTGCAGGGCACCTACAGGGATTAGGCCTCTAGTAGATCCCCTCTGACCAAAGTCGAGCGACGTGAATAGCCTTGCTATCAGACAGAGATGATGGTAAAGTTACTTGTCATGGATGAAGCTACTATGTAATATGATATCTGGTCACTTGATCTCCTTCTTGAGCGATTTTGGATTTGTTCTAGGCTGGAATATTTCTTACTTGTTTCTCAACAGCAATTTTTTTCTCTGACTTATTTTAATATTGCTGGTGGTCTTTTCCTTCTTCTTAGATGCACATTTTTAATTTTATATTTTTGAATGCTTATGTTTTTGTTTGTTTCCCACTTTACGAAGCCCAGAAGAAATGAATGTATAAAGATAATAATCGACATAATAGCTTTTGGGGGATGGGGAGCAAGGCTAAGGTGTATTGGGGAGCAAATACGGAATACAGGAGTAACAAGGAGGCACTAGAACTGATGGCAGTGATGCACATACAACTCTTTTGAAAGAGGACTAAACTGGAAAGGTATAATATGTGAATGCTATGTCAATAAAACTATTTGGAAAAAGAAAACACGTGGCGTTACCATGATTTGGAAAAAACATGGGAGAATTGAGGTTCAGGCTAAGTTCATGGAAAGGGGAGAGGATGGTGGTTGAGAAGAGGTGAGTGAGTAGACATGACCTTCATAGCAGTGGGCATGGCCCCTGATCTTCAAAAAGCTGGTCCTTGTCTAGGTCAGAGCTTTCTCTTTATAAACTCAAACTTGAGTAGCATTGTATTTATTTCATCACCAGTGTTGAGAATATACACAGAAAAGCATACACCGATTCAAGTTTGAGTTACACTGATTACATTATTGGAATTTTTAACATTCTTGTCCTCCTTTTCCTTGATGTTCCTCCACCATTAGCGTGAGCTCATGCCCACTAAGGTGCTATATAATCTTTTGAGTTGCTGTTATCAATTTGATCTCACATAGATAGTTTGTTTTTTAAAAAGTTTATTACTCAAGCCAGGAATTTTTTTTTCCATTAAGCCCAACTATTGTTTGAATCTTAAGACTTCAAGAGATATTTTTGGTTTAAAACTTTAAAGATGACTTCAGGACATAGTCTAAGGGCAAGGTCCCAGAAAGTCTAGAGGCCATGAGAATTTGAAATTACATTCTGCATGTCCTCTCTGGATCTGAAACTCCTCTGTAGCATCTTTTATTGAAATATTCAGTCATATTAACCCACCAAAGCCTGTTCTTTTGGTCTAATGGCAAAGGAGGCAATTGTTCATGGAAGCAATTGACCACATATTGCCACTGCCCTGGGGCCCCTGGGATGGTAGTAGATTAGACATTGTGCTAAACTTAAGGTCAGCAGTTTGATCCTACCAGCCATTCCTTGCAGTAAAGATGAGGCTTTGTGTTCCTGTAAAGATTTGCAGCCCTGGAAACACAAAGGGGAGGTTCTGCTCAGTCCTGTAAGGTTGCAGGAGATACATGTAGCACATATATATTCTATTCAATGAGTCAGAATTGACTCTGTGACAGCGAGATTTTGTCTTGTCCCAGCCTTCTACTATGACTGAATCTTGTTCTTCCTCTGCTCGTCTAGGCAAGTAGAAGCAAATAGTTTTGCCTTGGATGGCCACTTCTACACTTTTAAGAGCTGAAGCACTACACATTGCACTAGGGTTTAGAACAGAAGCACTGAAAATGGTATAGGCAAATTAACTGGATGCCCCATGAGCCCATAGCTCCAAACTTTCAAACCAAGACATCACCTTCTATAATGTCTTCCATTGTGCATATGTAGCCTCAGCAACTTCCCTTCTTTTTTGATCATTGTTGCTGAATTACACACAACTTTTGCCAATTCAAATTCTTTACATGTGTACAATTTATTGCACATTGAACTTCCTAGATACAGCCAGACGGCTATACCATCAGAAGAGCAGCAGCAGAACCATGAAACAGAGCATGGAACAGAGGGATGGACGTACCAACCGATGGAGAAAGTAAACCTGAGTGCTTTTGTGCAGGAGGCTGGCTTGTGCAGGACTGGAATGTCTCCGGGCCCTTCGTTCAGGAAGGTGTCCTTGCTGATCTACGGAGCTTAAGATGAATGTCTTCAGGTGCAGACTTATAGCAGAGTGGAATGTCCTTTGGGCATTAGATGAATGCCTTCAGGTTCAGACTTACAGCAGAGTGGAATGTCCTTTGTGCATTTATTAGCAGGCTGGACAGAACTTTATCATAAACAACACAACCTCAAGCTTTTCTCACTGGCATTTCAATTTGTTCACTTCTTTAATAAACCCATTCATCATGATTTTTTTTCTGTGACTTCTCTGTAGCCATTGAAAATAGATATTAGAACCTCAGTGACATTGAGGCAATGCTGCCTCATAGCGACTCTATAGGGGAGGGTAGAAATGACCCTGTGAGTTTCTGAGACAAACTCTATATTGAAGTAGAAAGACCCATCTTTCTAGACCAGAGTGGCTGATAGTTTTGAACTACTGACATTGGTGTTAGTATCCCTAGTTGTAATCACTGTGCCACCTGGGCTCCACTTATAGTAGAACCCCGAGAGCTGTGATAGAGACCATTAGTAAGACAGCTCAAGTTTACTGAATTGGGCTCGTGGGAAAGGAAGACTGAAGCTATTCATTCTGAAAGGAATTTTATAGAGGGAGAGCACAGTGAAATCTCTAGGTAATGTTTAGAATCTCATCAGATCTTGTTGCTAATGGCGAACACATATACAGCAAAATGTATACCAAGTCAACAATTTCTACATTTAAGTGATATTGTTCATACTCTTCCAATTGCGTAACCATTCTCCTGTGCCTTTTCCAAGTTGTTCCTCCCTAATGAACATAAATGCACTTTCCCCTACCTAACTTTTCTTGGTTTGGGACATGTGCTCTGAAGAGATAAGTCCCAGGAGAAGGACCTCATACAAAGTACGGGAGCAGCAAAAAAGAGGACTTCCCGCAATGAAGTGATGGACACCGTGGCGGCAACATGGGCTCAAGCATGGAACAGTTGTGAGGATGGGGCAGGACCAGGTGGGGTTTTGTTCGGTTGTTCATAGGGTTGATGAGAAAACAACCAGGAGCCTAGAGCTCTAGTGACATCGTGGATTAATGGTGGGTTCCTGGATTACTGGTGAAATCCTAGTGGATTACTCAATAGTCTGCTAGATTTATAGCCTTAGAAACACACAAGCACAGTTCTAGAAGTCTGGTGTGCGTGTGAATCAACCCCATGGCAGTGAGAAAGATAAAGAGTGAATAATAGTGGGAATAGAGGTCCCATTCAACTTTAAGGCCAAGTAGCTCCTGAGGCTATTTCCCACTTTCTACAGTAAATAGAAAATATATCCTGACAATGTAATGGTAGTCAGGAATTCAGCCAGCTCTGTCATGCTCTGTCCCATGTACTATAGAGACCATCAGATTTTCTAGCTGAGAGGCCACGAAACTTAGAATGGAATATACATATCAGTATCAGTTGTGGCTTACAAACAAGCTGCAACAGCAGTACCGATATTTTGCTCTACTATCCTTTTATAAAGAGTTCTGGTGATGCTGTGGGTTAGGCATTGTACTGGTACCCCCAACGTCTGAGGTTCAAGCCCACCAGCTGCTCTGTGTACTCCCATAAAAATTCACTGTCTTAGAAATCCCGAGTCAGAATTGATTTGATGACAATGGGTATCTTTTACAATTTCCCCCAGATAAAGAGACCAAAGGGGAATTGCAGGCATGTTGCTTCTGGGATGCATTTCAAAGCCTCATATGCCACCCGGATTCTCTCACCACTTCATGACTCAAATGCCCAGAGATGAGGTATGTTCGTGACTGACACCAGTCCTTGGATGACATGTCTTAGAATTGTCCTTGGCTTAAGAGAGTCAAATTTCCCAAATCCATGTTCCAGGGGTATTCCGCTTCCAATGACTGGCCACTGTGAAGTATGAATAGCAATGAGTTTGCCTCAGTGAGGGACAATTTTCACACATCCTCATCTCTCCAGAATACCCTGTGGTAGCCCCATGCACAAAAATGAACTCCAGATGGATTAAAGACCTAAAGGTAAACTCCAAAGCCCCCAGGATCCTCAAGGAGAAGGCTGGAACAAACCTAAGGGCCCTGTTGCAGGGCCCACATAGACTACCAAGTATAATGGAGGAGGCACACACAGTAGAAGACAAAATAGATGACTGGGACAAGCCAAAATTACATCACTTATGCGCATCAAAAAAACTTCATCAGGAGAGTGAAATCAGAGCCCGCAGATTGGTGTGTGTGTGTGTGTGTGTGTGTGTGTGTGTGTGTAAATTTACCAAGGACACATCGGACAAAGGGCTGATTACCCAAATCAGAATTCTACAACAGCTCAATAAGAAAATAAGAGACCCAATTAAGAAATGGGAAAATGACATGAACAGACAGTTCACCAAAAAAAGAAGATCAAATGGCTAACAAACCCATGTAAAATGTTCGCGATCACCAGCCATCAGGGAGATGCAATTAAAGCCACAGTGAGATACTACTTTGCATCCATAATGATAGCCCAAATCAAAACAATAGAAAGCAACAAATACTGGAGAGGATGTGAAGAGATTGAAACTTGTATATAATGTAAAAACATACAGTCACTGTGGAAAATTATATAGTGATATTGAAAGCCACTGGAAATTGAAATCCCATATGATCCAGCAATACTACTATTAGGCATTTACCCTAAAGAAGTAAGAGACACAACATAAGTGGATGTATATTTTACCATGTTCATAGCAGCAAAGTCTACAATAGTAAGAAACTGGAAGCAGTTTAAATGCCCAATGGATAAAGAAACTACGGTACATACACACAGGGATACTATGCATCCCTGAAAAACAATGACGAAAGCATGAAACACCGTATGACATGGGAGGAGCTGGAAACCATGATGCTGAGTTAAGTAAGTCAATCACAAAAGGACGAGTACTGTATGAGTCCACTACTACAAGGAGAAACACCATTTAAACAAATCTTAGGGACCAATTTTTTAATAAAAGGGGAAATGACCATGAACCATGTACCACCTCCTTTTTACGCACCTCACAAAAACCACCTTCTTAAAGGAGGAGACCTCACATTGTCTGGGGTCACTCCTGCAAGAGGGGGAAAGGGTATAAGACCATACACTTGAGGCTGTCCAACAACAACAAAAAGTCTGGGACAAATCAATGCCCCCCCCCCCACCAGGAATGGAATGAGAGTCTTTCCCAGAGTCTCAACTTCAACACAAAGACTTTACTCATTTTCAAAGGGTAGGCCAAAATTACTAATAGGGTCTTAATCAGAAAACCCATCTACACCAATTCTGAAGGGAAGTTTTGTGCTCTGTGTTAGACTGGGTCGACTAGAGAAACAAATCCAGAGACATTCATATGTGTGCAAGAGAGAGCTTTAAGTCAAAGAGCAATTGTATATTGAGAAAACATCCTAGCCCAGTCCAGATCAAGTCCATAAGTCTGGTATTAACCCATATGTCTGACCCTAGTCTATAAATTTCTCTTCAGACTCACTCAGTACATGCAGTGATGCCTACTGCAGGAAGACCACAGGCTGTCGGGTGGAAAGTCTTGTGGATCCAGTGGCAGAGGAAGCATCTCAGCACTGGCACAGGCCTCCAAATGCCTCCTCCATCTCTCCAAGTGTCTCCTCCCCAGGAAGGGAAAGCAGAGAGAGTGGTCCACATCCAGGGAGAAAGAGAGGAAGTTTTCAGAATCCTCATGAGAAGGCCACACCCACCAGGAGGCATCATCAGGTTGTGACCTGATTGATAGGCTAAACTCCACCCCCTCACTTTATTTATCACGTTGACATGAAATTGTGTAATTACCCCATGCCCTAAAGCAACAGAGACACTGCTGAACTAGAAAGTAGTCTCAGTGTTATATTTGTTGGAAAGGAGTGAATTTGTGAATATTGAGTGTGCCCTTAAGTATGAACAGGACAGCTATGAGTCCTCAAGACATTCAAAGGTGAAAAATGACATGCCTCATGACATAATCATAGTTATTATAGGAGCAGTTTTGCCAACTGTGCTGATTTGAAGTGGACAGAGGTGGCCATGGCAGTCCCCCTTAACCAATGTGAATAATCAGATTTCCACATTACTAACTAACATTAATAGTGCCATGGACGGTCAAAAGAACAAACAAATCTGCCTTGGTAGAGTACAGCCATGGCTAGACTCCATCTCACCTACTGTGGGCATGTTATCAGGAGAGACCAGTCTCTACCTCATGGCTGGGAAGGCAGAGGGGCAGTGAAGAAGAAAGCCCATTACAAAATAGATGGACACAGTGGCTGATAAAATGAGAACAGGTGTGAGGATGGCACCGGGCTGGGCAGTCTTTAGTTCGATTGTATATTACGTCACTATGCGTCAGCTCCAACTTGACACCTAGCAAAGACTATTGATAACCTCCCGCACTCTGTGGCATGAAAGCCTTCTGCTTCACAGAGGCACACTGAGGCGGGGAAAAGTCGTTAAAATATGCAAAATATTATCATCTTTAATAGAAAAAAACTATTAAAATGTAAAAAAATGAGCAAGAAGAAATGCAGGAGGGCAATGAACACATAAAGCATGTTGTGGTTAGGTGCCGCCAGTTCCCACCTCTCGTGACCTTAAATACAACAGAACAAAACACTGCCCAGTCCTGCCCTGCACCCTCCTCACAAGTGTTCCTGCACCTGAACCCACTGTTGCAGCTATGGTGTTAATCTGTCTTTGGAAGGGCCTTCCTCTCCTTTGCAGCCCCTCTACTTTACCAAACATGATCTCTTCTGACAACAGGTCAAAGTATGTAAAATGAAGTTTCATCACCCTTGCCTCTAAGGAGCACTCTGGCCGTACTTCTTCCAAGACTAATCGGTTTGTGTTTTTGTTTTTGTTTTTTAAACATTTTATTAGGGGCTCATACAACTGTTATCCCACTCCATACACACATCAATTGTGTAAAGCGCATTTGTACATCATTCTCAAACGTTTTCTCTCCACTTAAACCCCCGACATTAGGTCCTCATTTTTCCCCTCCCTCCCC
>NW_022107431.1:15555432-15570149 GCF_000313985.2 Echinops telfairi
ACCTCCCCACCAATTTGGATCGCTTGTTGTTCCCTTGTCCCTGGGTTTGTTAACACCTCTTCCCTTCCCCTCACCTCCCCCTCTCCCATGTCCCCCTGGAACTGTCAGTCCCATTGTTTTCTCCTCCAGATTGTTCATGTTTTTAGCAGTCTTCTCCAGTACCACAATTGAAATGCATCCATTCTCCTATGGTCTTCTTTGTTCAATGTCAAACTTTCAAATACATACGAGGCTATTGAAAATGGCTTGGGTCTGGTGCACCATATTCTCAAAGTAACATTCTTGCTTTTCAATACTCTAAAGCAGCAGTTCTCAACCTGTGGGTCATGAGCCCTTTGGGGGTCAAACGACCCTTTCACAGGGGTCACCTGATTCATAATAGCAGCAAAATTATAGTTATGAAAAAGCAACAAAAATAATTTTATGGTTGAGGGGTCACCACAACATGAGGGACTGTATTAAAAGGTCGCAGCATTATGAAAGTTGAGAATCCCTGCTCTAAAGAGATCTGGGGCCGCAGATTTTCTTAATGCAACTAGTCTTTTGATCTCTTGACTGCTGCTTCTATGAGCATTGATTGTGTATCCAAGCAAGACAAAATCCTTGACAACTTCAACCTTTTCTTCATTTATCATGATGTTGATTGTTGGTCCAGTTGTGAGGAACCTGGTATTCTTTACATTGATTCATACATAATCCATGTGGAAGGCTGAAATCCTAGATTATCAGCAAGTGCCACAAGTCCTCCTCACTTTTAGCAATCAAGGTTGTTTCAACTGCATATCTCTGGTTGTTAATAAGCTTTCCTCTAACCCTGATGCCTCACTCTTCTTTCTATAAACCAGTTTCTCTGATAATTTTCTCAGAATACAGATTGAACAAGTATGGTGAGAGGATACAACCCTGACACACACCTTTCCTGATTTGAAATCACACAGTATTCCCTTGTTCTATTCACCAAGCTGCCTCTTGGTCCCTGTACAAGTTCCTCATGAGCACAGTGAAGCTTTCTGGAATTCTCAGGGTTATCCACAGTTTGTTATGATCCACACAGTCAAATGTCTTGGCACAGTCAATAAAACACAAGGAAACACCTTTCTAATCTTCTTTGCTTTCAGTCAAGATCCACCTGCCACCAGCAATGATATTCCTTGTGCCACATCCTCTTCTGAATCCGGCCTGAACTTCTGGCAGCTCCCTGTCAATGTACTGTTGTAACGACTGTTGTATGATCTCGTTTTACAGTTTGAGATTCTGTTGGATTATCTTTCCTTGGAATGGGTACAAATGTGGATCTCTTCCAGTCAGTTGGCCAAGTAGCTAACTTCCAAATGTCCTGGCACAGATGAGTGAGTGCTTCCAGTGCTTCATCAACCTGCCGAAACATTTCAATTCGTATTCCAACAATTCCTGAAGCCTTGATTCTGGCTAATGCTTTCACTTTGAACTTCTTTCTCCAGCACCATTAGTTCTTGCTCTTGTACAGGAAGAATACTCAACCTGATTAGACATAAAAGGAACTCGAAGTAGAATATTGAGATAACATGTAGTATATCAATCACTATAATTTTATTTTAGTATAGTACTTTAGCTAAACAAGAGTTAGGAAATAAAGCTATAATTTTTTTAGACATTCTGGCAGTCAATTGACAAAACAAAATACATGCAGCATATTACAAATGTTCAAAATGTTTAAACATGAGCTCTATGATTGAGTGAGGCAGTCTACTTTTAGAGATTAGCCTGGGCAAATAATTAATTATGAGCTATTTTTCCACCTGAAAGTTTTTGAAATAAGTAAATAACCTAAAAGTCTTTCTGCCTCAGCACTATATGTTTCCAAAGCACAAAAACTGTGCCTAGTGTGTGCGAACCTGTCTCTCCAGCATCTTCAATATGATGTATTCAAGTAATATGTACCAAATTTACATTTGACAAAATAGATTGTGATACATACACACACAGAGTACCAGGTATCCTTGAAATAATAATTAAGTGGACTGAAATTGGCGCATGATAACTTGAGCCTGTCAAAAACCTGAGAAAATACCCTTTGAGTAATATCAATTTTGCTATATGTTTTCTACATATGCATACAAACTCTGTTGAGCTATGCATAGAAATCAAAATAGTAATTATCTCTGTAGGAGAGGGCATTGTTAAATTCATAAAGAGAAATATGAAATTATAAAGAATAACTGAGCTATGAAAAGTATATTTCCAAGAAATCCTTTGAGTGATGTTTTCATTTTTGCCTAAGACCAAAATAGAAAATAAAAGAAAAAATCCTTGCAATCTAATAGGAGAGATACCTGTTCAATCATTTCGACATTTAGAAAAGTTAAGACAATGTCTGTGCACATCAATTGTAGTGTCTTCTAAGAAATAGCAGGTTGCCAATGTGTTAGAATTATTGAGTCTTTATCAAAATCCCCAAGAAGGCAATCCCTTCATGAATTGTGGTTTAAAGGATAAGGGATCAAGATTTGATCGTTCTAGGACCAAAACTCTTCACACGAAACAGAGTGGCATCTATAGAAGCAAAACGTTTTCTTGTCATTGGCTTAGAAAAGGGTCTAAGCGCCAAGAAAACGTCATCACTCTGTCCAAGTTGGAGCCACTGTCAATGCGGGCAGTGTTTCTTTTTATTTTCCTTTAATTGGAACTTCAAGTCAATGCACCCAACTAAGACAGAATTATTAAGCAATTTACACTAGACTTTAGACACGGTATACCATGACATGATATGCCTCCCTCCTTCATTACCAACCTCCCTATACTCCATAATAATAAAGGAACGGCCAGTATCTTCTTAAAGCTCCCGTCTCAGCTTTGTTAACCCAAGTATCATCAGGCACATAGATTCTTAAATTACCAAACTTATACAGAACATGGAGAAGCCCCGTGTTTATTAGTAGCCAATTAGTAGCCCCTAAATAGTTTCCGTTTTGTTTTATCTCATTCTTATAAACCACCAGGGGACTCTAAAAAATGGCACTGGCTTGATAAATTGTAAATGAATGAATACCACAACTAAAGACACAATAAAATATAACATAAAGATAGCCACTAAATATAGAGAGTCATAGATTGAAGAAATATCAAATGTGTTCACAAGAGTGAACCCAGTGGAAATGATGTAAATCTAAAGCTAATGCCTGAGAGTTGCAGGAGTGTCTTTTGATTGAGAGGCAATGGTCTCTAGTACTAGAATCTGGGGTCTGGGGGAGATAGGGTGAAGTCAGAGATGAGCACTTAGAGATTCTGATTGGAAAAGTCTGGAAAAGTGAAAATATTTTTTGATCTTCCTAATGTTGACTTATTAACACTCTTCAAAATTAACTTTGTGTATTAAAAATAATCCTTCTTGAAAATTTGCTAGTGTTGTAATAAGAGAAAAAACTATGAAGCACATACAATGAAATCTACTTTAAAATTTATATGTGAAAATATTAATCTTTCAAACATAAAGAAAATGTGTCCTTTTGCTCCTATTGTCAGCTAAAACATCACAATCTGAAAATGATTTCCTGTGAGATTAGCCTACTTGTTTAAATTGATTAAAAATGCAGCTCTTCTGGAGAGGACCAATTAGATAAGAGAAATAAACCAGTGATGTCATTATTTACAATTTGTGCTTACTAAATTTACATCGTTTCAGAAATGTTAGATCTATTTTGTTCCTTCTGTTTAAGTTTTCCACCTTGACGTTTCTATTTTCCTGTAAAGTCTACTTTCAATGACTTAAGGCTCTTGGAATGGGCTCAGTGGCAGCAGACAACGACTGAGTTTGAAAGGATCTTTAAAATTTCTTATGTCTCTATTTTATTAGAGTGCTGATTTCACGGTCTTTATTAAGCCTATTGTAACAGCTATATGTTTTCTCCCACGTGTTTTCCTCATAGTCTATGACAAATAAAGATGCACTTTCGGCTTCCCTTAAAATATTTCACAGGGACAAATGCCTACGGTCAACTAGTAAAAGGAGTCGTAAGGCTGACTGGAGGAAATTGGAAGAGGGAGGGAGGAAAAACCCTGTAAATCGAAGTGGAATCTCTTCAATATGTTTAAATAAAACAATGTCTATCCTTAAAAGGAGAGAGAAGTCAGTTCCTCTATGTGTATTATCTGTCACAGACATCTCTTGATTTTGGCATTCTTGTGATCTTGACAGAAGTTGATTATTTCCTTTAGGAAAAAACAATAGGAATAGAGACTATTTTATGCTAACTTGGTCTTTAATGATTGTGCAGTATTTGAATGACACAGATGCATTTTTCCTCCTTTATAACCCCTCCTACAGACAATGAAAAGTCAGCATTCTTGTAGAAGTGTCTTTGTATTTTTGCACAAGAGACAGCATGGTTGCATAACTTGAGAAATGCACCAGAGTGCTGGCTGTCTTTTTTTTTTTTTAAGTACTTAATTTCCCTCTGGTGCTCCTGTTAAATCTCTAAGCCCTAAGCAATGAGCTCCTAGTCACAAGACTGGAGATTGGAACCTCCCAGTCACTCTGGGAGAAAGATGAGAGGCTGTCTGCTCCTGTAAGATTTAAAGTCCCAGGAACCCAACGTGGCAGTTCCACTCTGTTCTAGAGGGTCACTATATGTCAGTATCGACTCAATGGCAGTTGGGGTTTTTGTTTGTTTCTTTTAACAGTTTCATTGGCACTTCATCCACATGTCATACAATTCAATAATATCAAGAAGAGTTCTACAGTCGTCACCACAATTAATTCTAGAACATTTTCTTCTTTCTTGTATTCATTGTTATTTGTGTGATTATTTTTTTCAATTGGAGCACAAACTTTGAGTGATCAGACTATAGTTCACTTTTGAAGCCTTAGCACAATGCTTGGTTGACAATCCATATCATAATACCTAGTGATTAATATCTAGATAGATTCCAGCTGTGTCCTATTTGTCTTTTCCCCTCTACATGCTATATTTGTTTATTATATTTGACAGAAATAACCAGCTAAACAATCTTGTAAAGATGCTAAGTATTACAACTATCTAGAATCTAAATTGTCCAGCTCAATGGTCGGCGAACTGTGGCTCATACATTTTATTGGGGCTCATACAACTCTTATCACAATCCACACATACATCAATTGTGTAAAGCACGCTTATACATTCGTTGCCCTCATCATTCTCAAAACTCTCGCTTTCTGCTTGGGGTCCTGGAATCAGCTCCTCATTTTTCTCCCCCTCTCCCTTCTCGCTCCCCACTCCCCCATGAACCCTTGATAATTTATAAATTATTATTTTATCATATCTTATACTGCCTGGAGTCTCCCTTCACCCACTTTTCTGTTGCCCATCCCCCAGGGAGGAGGTTATATGTAGATCCTTGTAAATTGGTTCCCCTTTTCTACATCCCCTCCACCCCCACCCCAGCCGCTTCCCTCTTCCCTCCTGGTATTGCCACTCTCACCACTGGTCCTGAGGGGTTCATCTGTCCTGGATGCCCTGTGTTTCCAGTTCCCATCTGCACTGCTGTGCATCCTCTGGTCTAACCAGGTTTGCAAGGTAGATTGGGATCATGATAGTGGAGGGTAGGAAGCCTTTGCCATCATCATTCTCAAAACATTTTCTTTCTACTTTGGCCCTTGGTATCAGCTCCTCACTTTTTCCCCTCCCTCCCCTTGATAATTTATAAATTATTATTATTTTTTCATGTCTTACACTGTTCGATGCCTCCCTTTACCCACTTTTCTGTTTTCCATCCCCCAGGAGGGGGTTATATGTAGATCATTGTGATTGGTTCCCCCTTTCTCCCCCACCTTCCCCTTACCTTCCTGGTATCTCTACTCTCATTATTGGTCTTAAGGGGCACTATTCAAATAGTGGTGCTTTCATTTGTTTGTACAAATATATTTATGGTTCTTGAATAGTTTTTAAATTTTTGGGAGGGACAGGATTGTCTCTTCTGTCTCAAAAAATGTGCTGACTTTTGGTCTAAATCATAGGTTCACAAGCTTATATGGCCCACCATCTCCCTTTTCAGAAAAAAAAATTACTCAGCACCACCTGGAAATTAAAAACATTCGTACCATACCACATAAAGTGTAGGTATCTGCTCTTTGTAGCCTCTCTGGATCATTCCAGTGCCCCCGAAGGGGGCAATATCACACACTTTGAGAAAAACTGGCTTAGATTTTGGACTTAGAGTAAATCCAGAATGCATGCCTTCATGATTAAAAAAAAAATGTCTTCTAAGGATATGCCACCCCTTTATTTACAGCTATATGTTTGAATTTTTGGTATGGATTTCTCAGCAGTATAGTGCCTTTATTTTACTTATTCATTTTTTTCAGTATAGTGCCTTTAATATTCAAGACCTAGTCAGAACCTTAGAAACATCTGACCCAAACTCTACAGCCAGAAAGGAAAGTTCTAATTTATTTACAGCCGACAATGCCATTCCACAAGGTAGTTCATTCAGTTAGAAGAATACATTTATCTTAGTGTGATGTTCCAGCAAACTGCATTGCTCAAGGCCAGACTGTCCATGGGCAAATTTACTCAACTCCCCTTGAGTTGAGATAAGCTTGTGGTTGCACCTGCTTTAAAAATACCCAGGCTAAACTTATTAATGCACTAGGTATGTAAACAACTGAAACTTTATTCTGTCATGAGGAATACATACCAAAAATATTTTTATAAAAACCCTTATTTTTCCCTTCAACATCCCCTGGATTTTCTCACTTCCAGGCATGTATAAAGCAAGTTTTGATAGTATTAGCCCTAAGTCATTGTCTCAGTTTTCATAATCAGAGGATAAGCCTATTCTGATGAATTGAATCTTAAACAATATGTTTTGATTCTTTACTGTGACATCAAAATTAGGTATGGAAATAGATACAGATATAGATATCGATTTCCATTCTGAGAATTCAGCATAGGGTAAAATAACAAAACTCATTATAAATACTTATGAAAACCTCATTTAAAAGATAGGTACTCTCTTCACATTTCTAAACAAGCAGTTCCCTACTTTGGTGGAGTTCTTGAATATGAAAGGCACTATACTGAAAATACACTTTTGGTAAAAATTATATACACTATTCTCAGAAACATTCATTCATGCCCATAATACCAAACAAAGAACTGAACCAATTGCCAGCTTGTTGATTTTGACTCATAGGAGCCATGCAGGTTTTAAAGCAGAATTATGTTCTGGACGCTGAGTGTTCTCAAATTGTTGGCTCTTTGGGAAATAGATCACCAGTCTTTTTTCCCCACAATGACTCTAAGATGAGTCTAATTGCTAGCCTTTTTGTTAGTCACCAAGAGCTTACCCATTTCTGCTACCCAGAGACTTTTTACATGCCTATAATGCCCACAAATGTACACAATTTATGTGATTTTTATATCGCTTCCATTAAATGTATCCATTGACTCCCTTTGGGTTCATCTATCTACTTAGAAAGGTCTGCTCAAGACACCCTAAAAATCTCCCAAGTACATTTATGTGTTGTTTACCTTAATGAGATTGTGGTATTGGACTCACAGGAATACTTTTATTGATCCCATTAATTTTTAATGTGATAACAACTCTCTGTAATAGTTAAGTTCTGTGCCAACTTGACTGGAATCAGGATTTTCAGTAGTTTGGCCATTGAGGTCTCATATTCCTTCCTCAGATGATGCACCACAATGTAATCATCGCCATACTGGGATCTACTATAAGTAGCCAAGCAGTTGTAAGATGATAAGGGTGGAGTGCAGGCCCTTAACTCGGATCACAACCCTGATGCAACTCCTTGGGAGTGTGGCTTACTTCCTATATACATGCATGCCATGGGGACATTTATGCACATAAAAGTTGGATGTTGTTGAATAAGGAAGAGGGAAGAAGAATTGATGCATTTGAATTTTGGTGCTGGCAAAAAATATTGAAAGTATCATTGTGGTAGTTACATAATCTGTTGTCAATTTGAGACTTACGAGTGAAGGGGTGGAATTTACCTGTCAATCAGGTTGTAGCTTGATGACCTCATCTGTAGGTGTTACGAAGATAAATACCAATAGCTCGCTAGACTTCCCACCCACTGGCCTGTGCTCTTCCTGCATTTGGCATCATTGCATGTGTTTCGTGAGTCTGAAGATGACTTTATAGATTGGTTTCAGACATATGGGCTAATAGCAGACTTACGGACTTGATCTGGACAGGGCTGGAATGTTTTGTCAATATTTGATTGCTCTTGTATATAAAGCTCTTTCTTATACACATATGAGTATCTCTAAATTTTGTTTCTCTAGTCTATCCAAAAAGAAAAAAATCTGTTTAGGAAGAAATACAGCCAGAATACTCCTTGGATACAAAGATGTTCATCTTATATGCTTTAGATATGTTGTCAGCAAAGACCAGTCACTGGAGAATGACATCATGTTTGACAAAGTAGACGGACAGTGAAAAAGAGGAAGACCCTCAATGAGATAGATTGACACAGTGGCTGTAATAATTGGATCAAATATAGGAACAATTGTGAGGATGACACAGGACCGGACATTGTTTCATTCTCTGGGCTGAGAGTTGCTATGGGTTGGAACCATCTTGATAGTACATAACAATAACAATAATATAGGAAATGTTGATTGCTTTTTGCTGGATCTGTATCTCCATTGGACTCATTGATCTCCATTTCTTTGGGCTTGAACCAATGGCTTACCATATTGCCTTCAGACCCTGGGAGCCATCAATGGTTTGTCATCTGATCCACTGCCCTTGGATTCATCCACAAGCCTGTAGTGTTCCTGCCTATCTTGGGTTCATAAGCGCCCTTACCCCACAAAGCTATGTTAGCCAAGAGAAGTCTCCAGCTTAGTATCTTACTCATGGAAATTGGACTTGACATGTCTTCTTCTACAACCGTGTGAGTTATTATTTTCTTGATAAACACCTCTCTCTCAATATATATATATCGTATATACTCGAGTATATGCTGACCTGAATATCAGTTGAGGCACCTAATTTTAACCACAAAAACTGCATTAAAAATATGCTAAAAAACTTGGCTTATACACAAGTATATACAGTGTATATACATATACATGTATGTATGTATGTATATATGTTACTTCTTTCACTTGTTTTGCTTCTCTATAGAACCCAGGCTAAAGCACTAAGATACATACTCATGAATACCTTGCTGCAGTTATCCTACAGATAGTATGTAGGATTTTGATCATTACATAACACAAGTGTATCTGTATGATACACTTCAAATGAGCAACTCTTAAGACATAAATCAGAAATTACACTGATTCTCCTAAAAGATAATTAGATCTTATTTTATGAACATTATGATGCTATATCTGATAATATTTCTTTAAGTCCATTACTAGACAGCCGAGAGTTAAATCCATTGCCCCTGGTTGGTAAGCGTATAAGATATAAGGCTCTGCTTCCTGAGTGCTAACCTCATTACTGGCTCCATATGATGTTTCCTTGGTCCTGTCTATCTTTTATTTATGCTGCCTTGTTCAAATGCCCTCTTAGAAAAATTATATAGCAATGCTGAGAAGAAAGAAGATAAAGAAGAAAAGGGAAGGAAACCATGAAAGTGATTAGATATTTAATTCTGAAAGTGATTAGATATTTAATTCTGATTCATATTTTTTTCAAATTGGACAAGACTTTAGAAAATCTAGAGTAAAAGAGTATTTTACAATCCATGCATTCTGATCGGTGGCAGACATTCTGTAGCCACTGTAACTGTCTGCTTACCTCTGTTTAGCCATATTCATTGAGGGCCCAATAGTGATCTATATGTGTGACTCAATAGTTGATATCAATGAAGCGATGAAAGATGCATGAGACTCCATTCAGTAACAAGAGCTAATACTAGATTATTCAGTGAGAAATTAAAGTGATCCTGTAGGAAAACTTTACCATTAAGTATGACGACACAAAAAATGTCACCTTTTATGAAACATTCAAAGGTTCTTTTGAACATCAGTTTCTGAATATGGGCCCCTGACACCAGTTTATCTGTGTATAGTACTGACAGGTTCCTTTCAGTTCTTTGAGCAATGTTAAACATTTCCAACCACTTAACGTGATTATATTCTCTGCCTGTCTTACAAAAACAAACATCTAGAAAATAATGATGGCAACATATGGACAAATGTTCTTGATACACGTGATGTATGGATTGTTACAAGAGCTGTAAGAGCCCTCAATAAAAGGTTTATAAATACATAAATAAAAAATCAAACAAACAAACAACTGGATTTGGTCCTAACACTGTACACCCTTTCTTGTCTGTCTTCTGTTCCTAATGGGCAATATTTTCTTTTATGATTATAGAAATATTAGAGATAAATGTCATTATTTTTCATAAAATGAAAAATAAAATGTTCATTCAGCAGCATTACCTCATAAGCATTGCCTAATTTTATAAAGCATCCGTAGATCAGGGATCTGGCAAATGTTGTTTTATTTTTAAAACAAATTTCCAGTAAATGCAGTTTTCAGTTTACACTTATGAAGTCAAAACGTCAAGATGACTCAAAAACAATACATTAAATTGCAAGTGAACTTTACAGATTTGATTTGGTAAAGAAGCGCAAGATTCAATGAGACCTCATGTCTACAAATGCCTGAGTGAGCAATCAGAGATCATGCAGGAAGATAATGTCAAAGGCCAGACGGACACGACTCATGCAAATAGCTTGGGGTGAAATTAGCCTCATAGACTGAAACATGCCTCCACCAAGAAAAAGACAAAACAAATCCAAAGCATGTGGCAAACGTTATGGAAGTCTGACCTCTAATGACAATTTCCAAGAGGAATAATGGATAGGAAAACATCCACTTAGAGAAGAGGCAGAGGCCAAAAATGCCACAACCCACAGGTCATAGACAGACCCAGATAGAACCTGTGCGATTCTGTTTCTTTCCACCCAGGTAAATTGAAGTGACAAAAGGCAACGACTAAAATTACATTAAGCGCCATCAGTCCTTGATGGTTATCACATATGAGTAGTTTCTCCTGGCAGGACCATTTTGGAAGCGATTTAACAGTGAAGTCTATGTTTGTCTAGAGAAAAAGAAAAGCTAATGAAGTTGGAAATTTATTCTGAAGAGTTGGAGGATGAAACGTCATAGAATATATGGGACAAAGTGTTTAGCCCTGTGGGGAAACTCCAAAAATAAACCACCAGCCTAGTGATGGAAACCACAGCGAAAGAAGGTGGTGTCTAGTTGATTTTGACTCTGACACTCGGAGACTTGATGCCCCCAGGTCACAGCATACAACTCTTCAGTCGGGTTCTCTTGGCTGTAGTCTTTATAGAAACAGATCCACAGGCCTTTCTTCCCTGGGTGGGTTCCAATAACAAAACTTTAGTTTTGCTTGCAATTGCAAAATGTGTGTGCCACCCAGGGAAATCAAGGAATGACCAAGGAAATTTTAATGGATGTTAGAGCATGTCTATTGAACACAGAAGACATTAGGGAGGAAGGGAGGACAAAAAGTGCACATAGTGAAGGCAACCCGCAAAGGAAGACATAAATTCTACTGAATCGGTAATTGCATTTAAAGTAAATGGTATGTTAATCAACTGGGAGTGTTGTTGTTGTTGTTGTTGTTAGCAACCTGATACACAACAGAATAAAAAACTGAACAGTCCTGTACCATCGTCAATGCTGACTCATAGAGAGTCCTCTGGGGGGTTCTGGCTTCTAACTATTTATGGGAGTGGAAAACCCAGTCATTCTCCTGTGGAGCTGCTGGTAGTTTTGAACTCCTGACCATAAGTACCACATCCCAAAGTGAAACCAATATGTCTCCAGGGCTTCTGTTTCCTCAAAGTATGGAGGAACTGAAGCTCTTGATGATGAAGATAAAGGATTGTAGCCTTCAGTCTGGATTACAACTCAAAGTGAAAACCAACATCCTGACAACCAGAACAGCAGGTAACATCATAAAAAATGGAGAAAATGCTGAAACTGTCAAGAATTTTATACCAGATAAAAGAAGAGAAAGGTCAACAAAGAAAGATGGTACCTTCTACTACCAGCAAAGACCCGAACAGGGAGCAAAGCATATCCTTTGTAATGAGGCCCTGCACTAGGAAGCGCTAAGACCCAGGGAAAGATTGATCAAGACAACCTCACGGATGTCCAAGGGAGACCAAGACCTTCTCTCGGAATTGATAGAGGGAGTCAGCCTTCCCCTACAGCTGTCACGCTGAATTCAAACGTCCAGACTCTTAAAGTGTGGGAAAACAAATCTCTGTTTGTTACAGCCATCCACTATGGTGTTTCCATGATAGCAGCACCAAATATTAAGATATATAGTCATTAAACAACACATTTAAAAGAACCAATGGAGAAATTAAATTGAAAGTTAGAAAAATACTTTGAGATGAATAAAACTGAAAACACAATATAGTAAAACTCGTGGTATGCAGTGGAATTAGAGCTTGGGTGGGGGTAGTGAATGTTTAATGCCATAAACCCTAAATTATGATGGAAGAAGTATCTCAAATTAGTAGCCTGCCTTCCACCATAAGTAACTAGTAACTAGAAAAACTAATTCAAAATAATTAGAAAGGGAAAATAACACTTAGAGTGAAAATAAATAAAATAGAGAATAGGCAGTATAGAAAGTCAGTGAAACTAAACGTTGATATCTTGAAAATATCAACAAAATTGGCAATCCTTTACAGAGACTGACCAGAAAAAAGAAAGAATATACAAATTATTAAAGTCAAGACTTAAAGATGGAACATCACTCTTGCCTTACAGGATTAAAAAAGATTATAAGCAAAAATTGTGAATAATGTAATACAAACAAATTATATAACTTAAATAAAATTGAGAAATTCCTAAAAAGACACAGAAGCTACCAACATGGATTCAAAATTAGAAAATTTGAGTAGACCTGAAATAAGTGGATATTTAATTAGTAATTTAAATATTTCTACAAATAAAATTTTAAATTTGAATGGATTTGCTGGTAATTAAAAATAATATGCCAACAATTAATACAATATTCCACAAACACTTCCACATATATGCACACTGGACCTGATCTGGTTTTTAACATTTTCTGTATTTTTGTTTCCTTTGGGTTTGTTTTTTGTTTGTTCATATTAGGGTTTATCTCAGAGGTGGTATATATTGGAAGTTGCGTTATATGTTTTTTCTGTTTTTCCGTCTATGAAACCCAGGATTGCTGAACCCATAAGGATGGCAAACAGAATACGGGTTTCAGAAGGTGGTGGTGGGGTCGGGGGTTGGTATAGGGGAGTTCATGCCAAGGAGTTCAGGAGTGAAAATAGTTTTTGGAAACCGATTGTGGTAGCAATTGTACAATACTGCTTAACATGATTGAACTATGGAACAATATTATATATGTATTAACTCCTAATTGATAATAAAAATTTTAAAGTAGGTAATAATTCTTTTACCCTGATATAAAAAGCAAATATATTACAAGGAAAGAAAACTGCTTTCATTATCTCTTTTATAACTTTAAGCTTTCTTTTAAAAGTACTAGTAATATAATCCAACAAAAGTTAAGGAGTTGTGTATCATAACCACGTAGAATTTATTTCAGGAATGGGAGTTTGGTTTAATAACTGAAATTCAATCGAGATAATACAACCTATGAATAGAATATAGGAAATAATCAAATGCATATAAATCATTTGACAAAATCCAATACATTTTATGATAAAAAAATAAAGCAAAACAAATAAACAAGAAACTAAACTAAATAGAAATAAAAAGAAACGTCTTCAGCATGATAAAGAACAGCTGCTAAAATTCACAGCTATCATTGTACTAATAGTGAAAGACAATCTTCCCCACTAAAATCAAGAATGTGAGAGAACATTTGTTGTCATTCTTTTCAATAAACATATTGAAGTTAACAGCCAGAAAAAAGAAATAAATGACAACAAATTTGAAAGGAAGATAAAAAACTATCTCTACTAATAGGTGACATGATGTTATATGTATAAAATTCTAATAAACCCACAGAAAGCTGTTATGTATAATAACCAAGACTAGCAATGTTGACAAATACAAGATCAGTATACACTAGCAATGAAAATTTCAAAATCAAAATTCAGAAACCAATTCCCCTTATGATAGCATTCAAAATTACTTAGGAACAAATTGAACAAAAATTGTATACCGAAACAAACCCAACATTGTTGAAAGGTATCAAAAAACTAAATAAACAGAAAGACAGCCCATGTCTATGTATTAATATACTTAATATTGTTAAAAAGACAACCATCTCCAATTTGATCTACAGATGAAATACAAATCTTATCAAAATCATACTTGTTTTTTTGCAGCAATCAACCTACAGATCTTGTATTTGAAGATGCAAGTAACCAATAGTATCATTAGAATAATTTTGAAATGTATGAGTTGGAAGACTCACATTTCCTGATTTCAAAATAGATTTTATAGCAGCAATAACAAAGAGAGTTTAGCACTGGATTAGGTTAGATATGTATATACACACGTACAGTAAATAAACAACATATTTTAAAATAACTGTAAATTTAAAAATATCTGATAAGGGACTTATATGTAGAATTTTTAAGGAATTCTTACAACTCAACAATATAAGGACAATAATTTAAAATCTTTTTTTAAATCATTTTATTAGGGGCTCATACAACTCTTATAACAATCCATACATACATCAATTGTGTAAAGCACATTTGTACATTCATTGCCCT
>NW_022107431.1:15572158-15574772 GCF_000313985.2 Echinops telfairi
ATGGTGCTGATGAATAATATTGAAAGTATCATAGATAAAAGAAATCTGTCTTGGAAGAAGTACAGCCAGAATGCTCCTGAGAGGGAAGGATGGTATGACTTCATCTCAAGTACTTTGGACATGTCAGGAAAAACCAGTCTCTAGAGAAGACTATCATGCTTAGTAAAGGAGTGGAGCAACAAAAATGAGGAGTTCCCTTAATGAGATGGATTGGCACATGTCTTCAACAATGGGCTCAAACATAAGAACAATTGTGAGTTTGGATCATTAGCAGACTGTATTTTGTTCTGTTGTACATTGGGTGTTTTGAGTCATAATTGATTCTCTGCCACCTCAGTACACACAAATGTTAAATATGGCAAATAATTTTAAAATGGGAAAAGTTGGAATGATAATCTCTCCAAAGAAAATGTACATTTGGCCAACAAGTGCTTGTAAAGATGCTAAACTTTATGTCTAGTTTCCATTAAATCAATCCCAATTCACAGTGGCCCCATGTCTGTCTGAATAGAACAGTGCCATGTAGTATTTTCAATTATTGTTTTGGCTTTTCTTCCGAGGCACCTCTGGGTAGACTGAATCAACTATCTTTTGGTTAGTAGTAGGACTTAGCTGTTTGCAACATCCAAGTACTCTTCAACCTCTCTCCCAAGGACTCTTCAATTTCTCTCTAAAACCCCCAAATAAAACCCATTACAGTTGACTCAATTCCACCTCATAGCCACTCTATACGGTAGAGTAGAACTACTCCATAGGTTTCCAAGGCTGTGAATCTTTACAGTAACAGACATCATCTTTCTCCCACAAACATGGCTGGTGTGTTTGAACTGCCCACCTTACAGTTAGGAATCCAGTGTTTACCCAACAGCACTTTCAGGGTTCCTTAACACTCACTCTAAACTAACAAATAAACACAAACTCACAACCATTGAGTTGATTCATATTGATCCCATAGGACAGAGTAGAACTGCCCCTTTAGGTTTCTGAGACTAAATTTGTAAAGGAACTTCACCTTTCTCCCATCACACTAATTAGTGTAGCTAACATTAAAAATATATATAATAATATGTGTTTAGAAGAATATGGAGAAGTGAGAAGTTTCATACATTGCTAGTAGAATCATAAAATGGTGCAACCACTTTGAAAAGTTTGGCAGTTTCTCAAAGTTCTAAATAAAGCATTATCCCATGACCCAACAATTCTCTTTGTATATAGCCAAGATCATTGAAAACCGATGACAGCCAATAATCCTGTGCATAGGTATTTATAGAAGCATTATTCATAATAGCCAACATTTGGAAACAAACTAAATGTTCATTAATTTAAGAATGGATAACACATATATGGCATCCCATACAATAGAACACTATTCAATTATACAAAAGAATTAAGTACTGATACTACATACATGAATTTTGAAAACATGATGCTAAGTGAAAATAGTTTAAAGACCATGTATTATATTATTTCACTTATAGAAAAGGTCCAAATGGGCAAATTCATATGGAAAGGATGTAAATTAGTGTTCTGAGGAAGAGGAAATGGGAAAGTACTGCTATTGGGGGCAGGGATTCTTTTTGACATGGTGACAATATTCTAAATTTGCTTGTAGAGTTGATTACCTAACTGTGAATATATTAAACCACTAAAAGGACTCTAAGAGTCACACAATAAAAGTGTCAGTGTATGGTATAAAATTATATCTCAATAAATCTATTATTTTAAGAAACTCAGTAACAGGCTATGTGATGATCCCACAGACCAAGGGGTTGAATTAGGAATGGTCCCACTTCCATTCATTTTTTGTGACACACTTGGGCGATTTTTGTTTACCATCTTCTGGTAAACAAAAAAAGAACTTTGGCTAAAGAACATATCAAGTATCCTTTTAAACCTTAAACTATAGCCTCTACCCATTAACTTTGGAGAAAGAGATTAGGAACTAAAGGCTTCAAAAACCTAGCAGGAGCCATCAGCGTGATGGTCCTCAGGAGGCTAAAGTTCTACTCTTCAACAATGGAGGCAGACACTTGTACAAACTTCTAACAAAATAAGTTGGGCATTCCAAAGATGCAAAGAGCATCTATTCCTGTCCCCTTGCCTAATTTTAATGATAAATGAACAAATGGACATGCTGAAAAGGACCTGGTATCCAGTGACCCAGATCTTTCAGGCACGAGTCTGATTTATTCCCAAAAGTAAACCTTCAGACCAGCTAATGTGCTATCCGTAGGAATCCTGGTAGAGTAGGGTGACCAGTTGGGCTGTGAGCCACAAGCCCAGCAGTTTGAACCCACCCACTGCTCTGCACTGGAAAGATGAGATTTTTTATTCCTGTAATGGTTTACCGAGGCAGCTCTACTCCGTCCGACAGGATAGTTGTGAATCAGAATAGGCTCCATGTCAGTGAGTTTAGAGAGTGATTACCTCCAATCTGCTTGTAATGCTTCTTTAATTTATGTTTTGCTATAGGTAATCAGGTTTTTCTATATGAGTATTTGCAGAACTTAATCTATATGATTCCACAACGTAATCAGTGTCTCTGTTCAGGGCCTCTGGTTGATTTTGCTCAGAGTCACTAAGCACTTTAAATTTACACTCTCCGTGGGTTGTC
>NW_022107431.1:15575060-15597710 GCF_000313985.2 Echinops telfairi
ATAATTTATAAATTATTATTTTATCTTATCTTACACTGCCCGGCGTTTCCCTTCACCCACTTTAAGAGTGAATTCTTAGCCCAATGGAGCTGTATCTGGATTGGGGCTTGAGGCTCAGGGATAGATTTCTTGTATACTACCTATTCAGTAGAAGTTGAGGTTTAATAGTCATCAGGTCCCTGTGAAAAAGTAAGTTATAATATAGAAATTTTTAAACAGATTTCCCCAGCATGGCTAGTTATATTACTCAAGTAATATTCAAATTTTAAGCTTACTTAGCCAAAGTAAGCTTCTAAAAATCATGAACATTCATGTGGGTCATCTTTATTGTGCAAAATGCCCTATGACCTTCATGCATTTTCCATTGAGTTGTTTATATTTCTATGTGAAACAATAGAGCAGTTAATATACATCAAGGCTGGTAGCTTATCTATGTATGACAAAGATTGCTCACAGTTCCTAATCTGTCTTTTAATATTGTTTATAGCTTAGCTCTAGGATAATATATTTATTAAAATTCGTATAGAAATGCCAACCTCCAGTTACAATGAAGTAAAAGGAATAATATTTACCTTCTGGCAATAACCAAACCGTGAAATTGGACAAAATATCTAAAACAATGATTTTCACATGCTACAGTCCAGGCATCCCAGGAGTGTGGTTCGCCAAAGGAAGGAAAACAAATGAGCTAAGTCCCACAATTACATTACATTTTCGTGCTAGGCGGTGAGTGCAGGGAAGGGAACATTCCAGACAATCGAGCGGAGGGAGGGATCAGAAACAGAACACACTTATCTTCTGGAATTGAGAGTTTTTCATTTGAGCAAGTGTATTCAAAGCTGGACAATGAATAAGGAACACTGGAGAAGAATCGATGAATTTTGAAATACAGCACTGGTGAAGAATAAGGGAAGTGCGATGGACTCCCAGACGAGCAAACAAATCTCTCTCAGAGGAAGGACAGGCGAATGTGCCCTAGAAAGGATTGATGGCAAGACTTGGCCTCACGTACTTTGGGCATTTTATCAGGAGAAACCGGTTCTGGAAAAGGACATCATGCTTGACCAGGTAGAGTGTCTGCAAAGGGAAGAATGACACAGTGGCTGCAATAATGGGCTCAAACACCAACACCATTACAAGAATGGTGCAGGGCTCGGCAGTGTTACACTCTCTTATACATGGGGTCGCTATGAGACAACCTGACAACCCCTAACAACAGTCCTGGTTCCTTCAAGATATGGATGGTCCAGGAAAAACACCCAAGGAACCAAAGGACTTTTGAATTATATTGTTACCATTTCTCTACCTCCCAATCGTGTAAGAGGTACCTGACATCAAAGAAATACACATTTTAGCAGAACAGACTCTATTTCTTTGAAGATACAAAAAAAGCTTGTCTTCAAATTCCCACAGTCCCTGCCTGAAAGCTCCTTGACTCCTCAAGTTGAATGGCAGCGTGTGTGTGTGTGTGTGTGTGTGTGTGTGTGTGTGTGTGTGTGTTGGGGCTGAGGATGAGTCCTTCTTACACTTCATTCGTCTCCAACCACTGTTCATAGGCACTGAGTCTTCTCATTGCTCGCGGGGTTGTTTCCACGTAATGGATTCTTCACGTTCATCAGGTCCCTGAGCTAGAAAATGCATCTTGTTCTTGATGTCAATTTTATAAAAATTCTATTGCATATTCTTCTTATTCTTCTCAGATTGGTAATAGAAGTTTACAGTTTTTCTTACTTTCAATTCAGATCAAGTTTTCTATTTAAAAATCTTTATTATCATTTATTATCAGTGAGTTCCCTGGTCTTTCTCATGTGCCTTTCCCTCCTCGTTGATTTTATGCAATTGTACGTAAATAACAATTATTTATCTTCCATTTGTATTTTTTTCTATTTGCACTTGATCTTTAAGCCCTCATCTTAGAGGACTCCTACCATAGCTTCATATTTTCCTTCTCAAATTTCCTCGATAATTTGACTACTTGGTTTCTGTTACCAAACGGCAGCCACTTTCTTCCTGCCATGAGAGTCAACAATCTAATTTTAATTTTAGCGTAAACATGCCAACTCAGCTATGCTCAAACATACAACAAGCATGAAGATGGTGCCAGGACAGGCAGTATTTCCTTCTGTTTCCTGTAATGTTGCCATGAGTTGGAGTCAACTCAATGGTTAGTAGCAATAGTGACTTTAGTCTGAGCAAGGACTTCCTTCCCTTTCACTGTCTGCTTGTGTCAAGAAAGATCTTCATTAATCATAGAGCCCCAACTACTCTGGTAACCCCACAATTCCCAAAGATGTTCATTTCTGGAGCTGGTATTCTAGAAAGGTCCAGCTACAACAGAAAGGATTTCTGGCTGTCGTACCAGAGGAAGGAAGTTCCATCATTCCCTGATTATGCACCTTGGGACTGGGGTCTATTATTTCCGCAAGATGCCTTCCAAGGCCACCATGCACACCAATGCTTCACTGAGGTTGTGAGAGGGAGCCAGTGAAGCTGGTTCTTCGTTGGGGCCACTCTAAAGCTACTACCCAATGTTCAAAGCTCTATCGTAAGACAATGTATCACAAGGATCAGAGAGGACAAGTGTTTCATCACCACAAAGCAGGCACTTGTTTCCCAATCACTTCAGTCAAACTTTGGGTGTCCCTGCCATATAGTAGCACAGGGTCACCCGTGGGGTGTGTGAAATGCTGAGCAGAAATGTTTTCAGGGTCTTTATTATCAGTATAAACATTTTAATTAAAGCTCATTGGTGCATGTGAACTATAATGATCTATGAAGATTTAAACTGAGCCATAAAGAAGTACTTACGGATTTGTTTATTGTCCAATTAGGGTATATAAAGATTCTTCATCTTGCAAGGAGTCGTCCTCACCGGTATGTTAGTCTCATTTTCATGGCCTAATGTCATGTGGTTTCAAGAAGGGAGTAAAAGCAGGAATCAATCAATGAGACCAAGCATACCCCAGTGATAAAAGCCCTGGGGCTTCCTGAGCATATCCTTGACCCCACCCATGGGACAGAGGGTCCAAGAACACTTTCAAGAATTACTTTCAAAGGAAAGTAATCCACACAGGGCAAAGATCCACACAGGTCATAGTCCAGGCTCAGGACACCACAACCAGACAGCATTCCCAGACTTGTAAAGTCCTCTTCACTGAATTGTGCCTTAGAATCTCAAAGAACATATTCCAAAGCATGTGGCCCCATGAGGCATGAGACACGAGACTGAGATCGGGGTCCCACTTGTTGAGGTCAGGGCAGCACTGTGCCAGTGTATAGAATCTAGGAATCTATTTGTCATCATCTCCTCCTGGAACTGGTTTTGTGGTTAATTCTTTTCAGGAGATGAAGCCATAAAAGTATATATAAGTAATGCATATTTTTTAATAAGAGGATGCTCCAACTTTTTGGCACCAGACTTCTGACATTCCACTATCACCCTGCCCCTCCATAGTTCTATGGTATTGCTGCTGGCAATTCTCCCATTCTTCTTTCTCATCCCAATCCTCTTACCTCAAAACAGGAAAGATCTATTGTTTCATATGGAATGTCCTATCTGGGTACATCTGGCTGATATAGTAGGACTGGTGTCCCTAAAAATCCCTCACTACTTTCCTAAAGAAAGCCTGTGTCCCAGGCAGGTACTATGAGACTTCGCTACCTATCCAATACAAAACAAGGACACCTTGTATCAGACTGTCTCCCCAAGTTCAGACTTTATTTCCCTGGCTCCCAGGCCTGTGTGAAAACGCTTAGAAATGATCAGCTAATATGAAAAAGATGCTAGAGATTATTTAAATGCAATTCCTCAGTAGGAATTATGACCATTCTACCATTAATTAAATTTTCTCTTGGGAGAATCTTTTGTTTGGGGCCTTTACAAAGCAGGGATATTACTCTGAGGACTAAGATGTGCCAGACCCAAGCCATGGTATTGTCAGTTTCCTCCGATGCATGTGAAAGTTGGACATTGAATAAAGAGACTTGATGCATTTGAATGAAGGAGCTGGTGAATGCTGTTGACTGCCAAGGGCTATCATAGAGGAGGTACCGCCAGTATGATCTTAGAGGTGAGGATGGGGAGCCTTCATCTCGTGTGCTTTGGACATGCTCTCAGGAGAGACCAATCTCGAGGAGAACGTCATGCTTGGTGAATAGAGGGGCAGAGAAAAATAGGAAGACCCTGGACAAGATGGATTGACCCAGTGTGGGTGCCACAGTGAGCTCAGATCTAACAACAATTCTGAGGCTGGCACAAGACTGGGCAGTGTTTTGTTCTATTGTATACAGGATTGCTACGAGTTTGAACGGACTCGATGGGATCTAATAAAAACAGTATAATTTAAAGATATTGGGGATTTATTTGTAATATTTATGGTGGTGTTATTGTCTCTCTTAATTTTTTTAGTTTGCTTTTCAACTGGATATATTTTCAGATGAACAGAGCTTTACAATTTTTAAAATACTGCAATCAAAGATATCAATGTTGTCTTTGGCAATTTACACCATCCCTCTGACTCTAGGAAAGCCTATTTTTCCCCTTTTATAGATTTTCTGAGCACTCGTTTCAAATTTCCTGCTTCTATATGGCCTGTATTTAAGCTGTTTATTTTGTAAATAAGTTAATCAGATAATTCTGGAATTATTTTGATGGGCACAAGGGAGTAGAAATCTAAATTAATTTTGTTTAATTTTATTTTTGGCAAAAATATGCACAGCATAAATTCTACCTCCACCTAGCCCAAGTTTCTGTGAGTCCTCCTGTCATAGTGGTTACATCTGTTGGACTGTTAACCATAAGGTCAGTAGTTTGAAACTACCAGCTGCACCAGGAGAGAGAGATGGAGCATTCTACTCTTGTATAGAGTTATAGTCTCAGAAACCCACAGGGACAGTTCTACCCTGTCCAATAGGGTCACTATTAATCAGCACTGAAAAAACCAACAACAGGAGCTGACACCAAGGGCTCAATGGAAAAAGGATGTTTTGAAAAAGATGATGGCAGCATATGTACAGATGTGTTTGACACAATGGATGCATGTATGGATTGTGATAAGAGTTGTAAAGGCCCCAAATAAAGTTTAAAAAAAATAGCCAGCATTGATGTGTTGCAGTGAGCTTGGTTTTGGGGTTTCTTAGTATCCCAGTTTCTACACATAACAATCAGTGATATTGGGGACACTCTTCACATTGTATCAACATTCTCGTTATTTCTTAATTTCACTTTTTAACAAGTAACGTACTAATTTTCTATTGGCCTCAACTTATTGAAAAATCTTCTTTATTTTTATATCTTGTACATATTCATGCAAAAAATGAATTGTTTTATTTCAGTCTTCTAGGTTACAAAGAATGGTCTACATTCGGTTAAGACACCAAATTAAAAAGGATACTTTTTTTATTCAACTAATTTTAATAAGTTATAAAACTTTAGTTCTGTGTATAGATCCATAGATTGAAATGTGTCTTTATTCAAAAGTGTTTCCTTAATCTAGAGCTGCATTTCACAATTTCTTACACTCTTGCTTTTGGTTTCAACATATGCACTGTACACCAAACTTGCCATCAGCTGCGTTTTATTTATCATCAAAAAACAAAGGAATCACAACCAAAATAAACCTCTCCAGTTTTTGCTCTGATTTCACATTTCTTCCACTAAACAGTATCTATGAAGACACTCATTGTGACTATTGGGTCGCTCAGGACAGAGGGAGGCAGCAATTCAGCCAGATGGTTACACACAGCTGGGAAACCTCGGCTCTTGTTTCCTTAATTTGAGAGACATAAAGCAGTTTTTACTGCCAGTATAAATTCTAGACAAAAATCATACACTTTGCTTAATTCTCACATTAAAGTAAAAAGAGAGAGAGAGAAATGGTCGTTACTAAATTAACAGGCTGTTAAAATCATACTTGGCCTATGAAAACTTTAAATTTCCTTGTTAAAAACCAACTAACAATTAATTTGATCATTTAGGGAGACACCCTCCCATTCCTTCTCTTTCCCTTTCTTCCTTCTTCCTCTCTTCCTCGCTTTCCCTCCTTCTTCCCGTCACATCGCATCAGAGCACTCACTTAGAGATGTCTTTGTTCCTCATCTGAGGAACCACGGATAGTGCCAGCTAAATTAGACTAATAAAGAGAATGCCACGCAGAATCTTTTATTGCATAAGAATTGTTACATCCTTGAGCCAAACAAAATTATGACCACCACATTGCAGAAAACAAGAGTCAGTTTTGTCACTGAAAGTCCCAATATTCAGAGAAACAAGCAAAAGGCAATGTAACAAAAGGCTCACTACAGCAGAAGAAAACCATAGGCCTTGTTAACAATACCCTCTGTGACCTCATGTTCTAAAACAAAAAGGGGGCATCAGGCATCTGGCCACTGAAACCCTCTGGCACCCCCATTTAGGAGGGTGGCTACTTGTGGAAGTGGACTTTTTAAAGAAGTATCTGCACCAACCATCAGCATGCTTTTATTAGTGTGCACAGGGTCTTCAGAGATTTGGGATTCACCGAATTCATCGAGGAGCAGATGAGGGATGACACCTGCAGGCTGTATTGACCCAGGAAGGAGAATGCCTCCGGAAGGTAGCCTCCGTTTCAACAGCAAGCACTGTCACCCAGCTGACCCTTACTTCTTCCATCTCCGAAGAACCAAAAGATGATTCCGAGAGTAACTGGTTTTCCTTGTTTCTAGATATAAGCATGGAAAATAAAAATGCTTAAAAAAACCCCAACTTGTCCCTTAAGAAAAATGTCAAAGTGTGTTTTTAGGTCAAATCGATGTGGGTTGGTGCTGTATTTGTAGCAACGTAGCAAAACGACAAAAGTGAAGGCTCATTCTATGATCATCTTAGGACATCAGAGGAGTTCTCCCTCCGGGAAGTAGGGAAACTCTTCTTGGGGAAAGGGTCAAAAGCGGGTGCCTGGGGGAAAGTACGTTTCCAAATCAAAGCGACTCGGCTCCCTGGCAGTGAGGATTCTTGATTGTTTGTGTGTTTTTGATAACCTCAAACAAGAGCCCTGGTGGGGTCAGCAGTGAAGTACGTGCCTGCTAAACATAGATTGATGGGAGAAAGGCCTGTAGTCTTCTTCCATGAAGACCACAGTTGAGAAAACCCATATGGGGCAGGTCTCCTCTGCCACATGGGTTCTGAAGAACCGGACAGTACGCGATAGCGAGACACCAGCCGCCTTCCGCCTCCTATGTTTGAGCCCCTGACTTCTCACACACCGAGGAAATCAAGAAACCCTCATTTCTGACACGGTCACGTTCTGCTGCGTAAAAGTCATTAAACATCCCGAAAGTAAAATTACAATTCTGTGGGGCAGAATATTTGTATAAAAGATGACCCAGTGATCCCCTCCATCCTTTCCAGCCACGTTGGGAAATAAACGAGGTCTGTGAACCACTTATAGCTAGCATTTTAGCTCAGTATACACATACACATGGCACCACGGCTTCTTTATAGATCTGAACCACTATCTTGAGTATCAAACATATAAATACACACTTATTTCGTTACTTTCCTTTGCAACATACACACCCAAATGTATTCAAAGAGATGGTATTCTATGGATAATGTCCAACTCCGGGGAGCGTATGTTCAGCTCAGAAACCCCTTCGTTCTTTGAGCCGTGAGCTCAACCTTCTGCGGAGTCAATTTAATAATAAAATATTATTCCCTCCCAATAAAATACAGGAAAATAAAAGAACCAGAGAAAAGAAAAATACCCCCGCTCCCCCTACTCAAGAATCTGGGAAAGCCTTTATGATAGACTCATAGGCCGGCGGGGGCGGGGTGGAGAAGGCGATGCGGAGATTGTTGCTGGACCAGTGGGCATCCGGGCGGCCCAGGCTTGGGGACGAGTTGCTGGTGGGCGAAGCGCTGGAAGCAGGGAGTGTCATCAAGTGACTGTCCGTTTCCACGGGAAGCGGCGGGCATTGCAGAAAGGGATGGAAAGTAGAGGCCCTGAAACTGGATTTTCGTGGGAAAGAATTTGCTTGCTCCGCGGACGCTTGTCGCTGGAACGTGAGGCTGGCCAGGCTGAGGTTGCTGCGTCGTTCGCAGCCGCTGTGGCGGTAAAAGCCGCTCCGGTGCAGTCCCTGGTGGTAGGACCGCGAGCGCCTGCTGGGGCTCCACTGCGAGATGGGAGCGCTGGCTCTTCTCCGAGACAAGCAAACCAGCAGCGCCCAGAAACAGCCTCCGATCACCAGTCCGATCGCCATGGACACGGTGAAGGATATCAGGACGTCCTCTGAAACAAAGCAGGCGGGAAACAAGCCGAACCACGTTTTAAATAGGCATTCCACGAAAAAGAGATGTCAGACAGTAGCATGCTGAAAATATCATCAACCTACTTTGAAATGGGGAAACACAAGGTGGTCCTGGGTGCTAGGGAACAATTGGAAGAGGTGGAGTGGTTACCAGTTGGGCGGCTAACTGCAAGGCCCGCAGTTCGAAACCACCTTGGGAGAAAGACAAAGCTTTCTGTGGCACTGAAGGGCTTGTCTGGGAAACTCACAGGGCCCAGTTCTACCCTGACTGTAGAGTCGCTGTGAGTCGGAATTGACTCTGGCAGTGACGTTTTCGTGAGGAATGCTTCCACACATTAATGAAGCCAGAGCGCAGGTGATGTTCCCCTGTGATCTCCAGGGTCCTCACTGCCAAGGGCTAATCCCATAGGACAGAGGAGAACTGCTCCTGTGGATTTCCGAGGGTGTGACCCTTGATGTGAGCAGCAAGCCTGATCTCTCTAGTTCCTCCTGCTATGTTATCATCTCTAAGAAACAGGAAGTAAGAAGAGCTGCGTGGTTTAGCTTTAGATTTTATTTTATTTTCAGTTACAAAAGCTGTCTGAGGATGACTTCCTTTTGAGTCACAGTACTAACGCAGGTGCCCAGCTGTCTAACAGCCTCATGGTCTCATTGCCCTTGCCTTGCTCATGTCTCTCTGCTGGCATTTATCAGCTTTGGGCCTATCGCCCACCTGCAGGCTTCCTGGAGTCACCCGGGAGACAGCACGTGCCGGATTAGCCCCATCTGTTGGGATGACTGATGAATGCCCCTTTTCCTGAACTCCTGAGCTGTCACCTGGAATTGACTCCTGGTGACATGACCTACGGAGACAACTGGGCTCTTTCTGAGTCACCAGCTTCCAGCTCATGCTGTTATCATGCCATGGATGTGGTCATGGAATTCCTGTCTCTGAAGCACCATAGGCTCCCTGCTCCCCATTTTATCCTCCAATTCATAGAAACTGCATTTGCTTAGGCTTCCTGTTCTGGGGAATTAAAAAAAAGTAGACAATGGAAACTCTGCCTTGCCACCTGTCCTTTTGAACTAAAATTTCACTCTTGGTTGAAACTGGTAGCTTAGCTTCTGCTTCCCCCCACTTCCTCACACCATAGAGCCGATGCCGATCATACAGACCCTCTAGGACAGGGTAGAACAATATTGAGTCATAGCCTTAAAATGCAATCACTTTAAGACAAGGATTTCATAGGTTTATGGCCTATCAAGATAAAAGCAAGCAAATACAGTCAGAGCCTTATAATGAGTTTTCTCAGTGCTAAAGCACAGTTCCAGATTAACTTGCAACTCTCAGTATCCCAAATATTTAGAACCCCAAATTTGGCTAAAAAGGATGTTGTTAGAATACTGGGTTGACAAGGAAATGACAGTCATATAAACCAGAAATTCCAAATTCTGTTTGAAAACAACCGAGACCAATAGAAACAAATAAAACTGTACCAAATGTATGCCTTCAGCCTAACTAAAAGACAAAGGACACTCAAACCTAAAGTTAGCTGGACAATTTAACAGGAAAACAAGTAGATGCCAATGAATTATCTGTTATACTTCCTTCCCACAAGCCTTCATGGAAAGTAAGCACAACTGTGGAAAGTGATAACAAATATATTGGCACAGGGACACACTACCTAATGGACAGGAATTATAAGGGAGGGTAGGAACGAGAGGGGGACAGTCTGGGACAGTAATTCCTACTCTACTTCTAAAGATAAAGGTAAAGAGCCATTCATACAAGGCCACGTGTAATATAAATGCATTTGTAGGAAATGTCTCATGCAGGTAAAACTATAGCATGTAGGTTAGTGATTACTGGCAGTTGGGGTAAGAGAGAATGGAAGAGACTACTAGTGGATACAATTTATGTGTGTGAATTATTTCCAAGTATATTGTGATTGTGGCACTATTCAGAGACTATAATAAACCCAAACCCAAACCAAACGTACAGCCATTGAGTCGATGATGACTTATAGGGAAGGACCTTGTAGGACAGGGTAGAACTGCCCTTCTGAGTTTCTAAGACTCTAACAGTTTATGAGAGTAGAAAGCTCCATATTTCTCCCGAGGAGTTGGCTGGTGGTTTTTGAATCATCGACCTTTCAGATCATAGCCCAATACATAACCACTGTGCCACCAGGGCTCCTTTAGAAGAAACCAGCCAAACGAAATTAGTTGTTGTTGGGTCCATGTCAGCTCATGGTAACCCCTTTTTGCTAGAGAAGAACTCTATGAGATTTCAGATGTAGATTGCAAAGGCTTTCTACTAAGGAACCTCTGGTGGTCACAAACTACCAGCCCAGAGACCGTGGGCATTTGTACCACTACCCTGAACCTCCTAGGAGTGACTATGAAAGAAGGCATTTATTGTACATTTGAAGTGGAGAAATTATAATATATGTAAATGATCAAAAGTAAATGTTTTTATTATAAAAAGAGAAAAGGAGAGGTGCTTTGTTGGGAAGCCATCCAATGAAGGGGACCATCAATAAAGAAGGAAGATAAGACTGAAAATGCTTCATGACAAAAGGAAATCAGAAGCAATCTGAGGTAGTTAGTTTATTGTGCCAACCTGGCCGATAAGCACACATGGGATTAATTGAAGGACGGAGAGATAAATGGCTCGGTGAGCCTCGCCTTTCTTGTCTCTTGCTCTTTGATCATCGGACCAGTGTGTGGCTGCCTTGCTTGTTCTGTGCCTCCATTTGCAAGCTACACTACCTGTGGGACACCTAACCCGTGGACTGTGTTGCTGTAATTTGAGGTTCCTTCAAGACCTGCTCCGCCACACGATTGGAATTTATATCTCTTGAGCTGGGGATGGTCAGACCTTGTCATTTGGCTGACTGTTGGTGACCTGCCTTGCTGTGTGCTGCCTGTGCCCAGACAGCCTGAATTGCTCTATAAAGGATTACCCAGCAGTCCTCAAGACATGAAGGACTGCCAGTGTCTCACAACTGCCTCACAGGAGTGAGTTGCACTGAGACATTTGTACTGCTTTATAATTTAATTGTTTATTTCTTATGTTATCTATCTATCTGTCTATCTGTATAAATATATATAAAATTATTAGCATTTTGGTTTTGTTTCTCTAGAGAGCCCTAACACACAATCAAAGGGACCTCATCCCTACCTCCCTTAGACACTGCAGCTTTAGAACTCTACTACTCAAAACACCCGACTACAGAAATAAGAGGGGATGCTTTAACTAAGGATCTCAAACTCACCCCCAACCACCAGCCCTGGTCACAGAAATTCAGAGGTATGGTTTTCATCACTAAAAAAGTTACTACTGCAACCATAAAAGACAAAATATGTAAGCATCCCTTATTTGTTCTAGGATAGAAATTGCTTCCCTGGTTTCTGAATGTCGACGGGGGTCTTCTCCTTCTCATGCATTATTTGTATTTTTGTCTTTATACTTAGTGTGATTTGTTTTCTGTTGGATATCCCAGCTGTGAAGCACAGGAGGAGTGGATGCATAATGATAATAACGGATAAAAGGAGTTATAGGGAATGCCGGGGTCAGGCCAGCTGATAGGGAGGGAAAGGGGATCTTGGGAGTCAATAATGAAGGGGAGAGGGGAGAAGAGCACCAGCACTAATTGTGATTGACAGCTCATTTTAGAGGCTGTTTAACTATGGGGGTGGGATGCTCTAAGATCGATGTGGTGCTGATTGGACAATTCCACTCGATATGATTGAATGATTGAACTATTCAATGGTATGATATGTAAATTAAGTGCCAAAAAAACTGTTGGGGATAAAAAAAAGACAAAATGAAATTCCAACGCTTTGTCTGGTAAGAAGCTGTCCCTTAAAATCGAGCAAAGTCAAACGAGACTAAGTGGCACTGTAGCAGTCATCACAAATAGACTAAATGTGCCCCAGGTTGCACCTGAGGAAGAGAGAAAACACTATGAAATCAGAACCTAAAATACTAAGAGCACAAAAGGGGAAATAATAAGGAGAAAAGGAAACCCAAGAATAAAGAGAATGAAAAAAAAAAAAAAAACCACCCCAAAGTACTATCAGAAAAGTTACAACATTTTCTTTGATTATGATGGATCAAACCATGATATAATATGATACTTGGTCAGTTGACCTCCCTCTTAACCCAACCTGAATTTGCTCTAGATTTAAATATTTGCTGCTTGTTCCATGACAGAAATTTCTTCTCTGGCATTTTAAAATATTATTGGTTGTCTTTTCATTCTTAATCTTGATTCTTATCTTTATGTTATTATTATTTTCTTATTTCTGCTTCATTTTATTTTATTTATCATTTCTCTTAGGTTTCCCAGTTTATTGAAGAATTACCAATGCCCTACAATGTGTATCATATAATGTATTATTTTCCTACCTTGTCCCCACATTTGTTTGTCTAAAATCTACAGTTACATCTGTTAAACACTTTGTATCAATATTTTTCTTAAATAAGATCTAAATAATACAAATAAGCCCTTCTGAAGACAGAGAAGTATAAAGAGATAGAGTAAGTCCCTTCATAATCATTTGGTAATAGGGGTGAATCGATGGCTACCATAAGAACAGATAAAGTAGATGGGGGGGAGGAAAATTTAATAAATTTAAAAACAAAACAGAAGAATAAAGTCATGTCTAACTGGTAGTACAAAAATGTTTTTTCTAAATATTAAAATAAAAAAACAGATGGAAATTTTATTATTTTATATGATAATCAATATACTAATTATAACAGAATATTACTGAGTTAACATCATAAGTACAGGTAATACATATGAAATAGAATAATTTATTGAATAAAAATATTTCAATTTGATTGACAGAATAAAACTCAACCATTCAGTATGTAAATACAAGAGATAAACCTACATAGATCAGAGACTGCAACCTTCCATATGGATTGCAACTCAATGTAAAGAAAACAAAAATCCTCCCAATTGAACCAACAGGTAATATCATGATAGACAGAGGAAAGACTGAAGTCGTCAAGGATTTTTTCTTTCCTCGATCCACCATCAACGGTTGTAGAAGCAGTAGTCAAGGGATCAAAAGGAATGCTACATTAGGTAAACCTGCTGCACAAAATCTCTATGCAAGATGTCTCATTGAGGACTATGGTGCACCTAGACCAAGCCATAGCATTTTCAGTCACTTCATATGCGTGTGAGAGTTGGGGGTGGGATAAGGAAGAATGATGAAGAATCTATGCATTTGAATTATGGGACTGATGAAGAATATTGAAAGTAACTTGGACTGCCAAGAAGGACAGAGGTCTTGGGAGAAATACAGCAAGAATGCTTTTTAGAAGCAAGGATAGTGAGACTTTATCTCAGATATTTTGGGTGTGTTATCAGGAGAGACCGGTACCTGGAAAAAGATATCATGCCTGGCAAAATGAAAGGCCAGGGGAAAGAAATGAATTAACATCCTAGTTGCAAAAATTAGCTCAATCATAAGAACGATAGTGAGGATGGTGCAAGACAGTGTGATGTTTCACTCTGTTGTACACAGGGTTGCTATGAGTCAATGGCTCAATAGCCCCTAGTCACAACAACAATAATACCTAAAAAGATGATACGATATAAACCAAGTAAAAAAAACCCACAAAGATATACCAAGAAAATAAAAGCAATAAGAAAGCGGTGATAGTCAATCTGATAACAGACAGTCTAAAATTCAAACTGAAAAAGCATTAATGATTATAAAGAAGGGCCCTTTTAATACTAAAAGTAAAAAAAATAAAAACAAAGATAGAACAATTACAAATAATTATGCCTCAAAGAGGAGACTGGTGGTGTAGCCACTATGCACTGAGCTGGCTAACTACAAGTTTAGCACTTTGAGACCACCAGCCAGTCCTCTGGAGAAGGAGGAGGATTTTTACTCCTGTGAAATGTTAGGCTCAGGAGCCCACAGGGGCAGTTCTACCCTGCCCTGGAGGGTCACTGTGGCAGTTACATCATTTCCTGTCAACTTGAGCAAAGGGGTGGAATCTAGGCTGTCAGTCAGGTCATAGCCAATGGTGCCTCTGTGTGGGCGTGGTGGGCGTGGCCATCTCCTGAGGATTCTGGGAACTCCTGGCTTCTTCCCTGGAGGCGGGACATGCACTCTAAAGGCTTCTCTTCCTGCTGATAAGCCCTATGGAGCCATGCTGATGGCGGCCAGAGCCCTGGAGCTGGAGAAACCATGTGGAGACCATGCCAGCACAGAGATGCTTCCACAAGACTTTTCACCTACTGGCCTGTGATCTTCCTGCTTTCAGCATCATGGCATGTGCTGCATGAGTCTGTTGAAGAATTTATGGACTAGGATGGGATACATGGGCTAATATCGGACTTATGGGCTAATATCAAACTTGGACTTGTTAAAGACTGGGTCGGAGTGTTTTCTTAAAGTAAATTACTCTTGAATATAAAACTCTCTCTTAAGAACTGGAAACAGGGAAACCAGGGCAGATGACCCCTTCAGGACCAGTGGTGTGAGTGGCGATACTGGGAGCGTAGAGGGAGGGTGGGTTGGAAAGGGGGAACCGATTACAAGGAACTATATGTGACCTCCTCCCTGGGGGACGGACAACAGAAAAGTGGGTGAAGGGAGACATCGGACAGGGCAAGATATGACAAAATAATAATTTATAAATTATCAAGGGTTCATGAGGGAGGGGGAGGGAGAGGAAAAATGAGGATCTGATGCCAGGGGCTTAAGTGGAGAGCGAATGTTTTGAAAACGATGAGGGCAATGAATGTACAAATATGCTATACACAATTGATGTATGTATGGACTGTGATAATTTGTATTTTTAAAAATTTAAAAATAAAACCGTCTTACATATGAATGTCAGTGAATTTGTTGTTCTAGTCAACATGGACTAACACAGTCACTATGAGACAAAATTGACTTGATGACAGTGAATTTAGTTTTTGGTTTATGCGTTGGAAATATTGAAGAAAGAAGTCCGCGCTACACTGAAGCCCTTAGCAAACAACAAGGCTTCAGGAATTGACAGAAAACCAATTGAAATGTTTCAACAAGCTGGTGTAGCACAGGAAGCACTGGAAGTCCAAACCATTAAATTGGGAAGATAATTACCTGAAAAATCACCTGGAAGAAATTCATATCTGTGTCCATTTCAGAACATGGTAACTGAGGAATCAATGTGGACATTTTCAAGTATCATTAATATCACATGGAGGTAAAATTGTGCTGAAGATACTTCAGAATCAGTTGCAATAATGCACTCACAGTGAGTATTCAGCCATTAGGACAGACTCAGAAGAGGACGTGGCCTGGGGAACACCACTGCCGATGTCAGGTGGACTTTTAGTGAAAAGAGAGAATACTAGAACGATGTTCACATGTGCTTTATTGACCACACAAAAGCTTCCCCCCGTGTGGATCATAACAAACTATGGATGATATTGAGAAGAATGCAAATTCCAAACTCCATTGTGCAGAATCTACATAGACCAAGAAACAGTTATTCAAATAGAACAAGGGAATGCTGCATGGTTTAAAATCAGGAAAAGTATCTGTCTGGGTTGTATCTTTTGCCATACTTATTCCATCTGTATGCTGAGAACATCAATGGAAAAGCTGAAGGATATGCAGAAGAATGTAGCAGCAGAATTACAGGAAGGTCTATTAACCACCTGTGATGGCAGAAAACACAGCCTTGCTTGCTGAAAGTGGAGAGAACTTGAAGTATTTGCTGATGAAAATCAAAGGCTTCAGCATTTAGTAAGAAGTACAACTTAAAATATAAAAGGGAAAATTTTAAAAAGTAAAAATACTCACAAGTAGACCAATAGACAACATTATGATAAACTGAGACAGGATTGAAATGGTCAGTTTCCTTGGATCACCAATCAATATTACTGGAAGTAGCAGACAAAAGATACGGCAGCATTTTGGGTTGGACAAATTGAGTACAAAAGATTCCTTGGACAAGTATCGAAGAATAAAATATCACCTTGAAAGCTAAGGTGGCCCCTGGCCCCAAGCCATGGTATTTTCAGAAGTCTCATTTGCATTTGCAAACTGGACAGTGAATGAGGAATACTTCAGAAAAAGTGGCGTATTGCATTCTGGCTTTATTTTACTCAAAGCAGCAGTCATCTGAGGCATCAACCAAGTGCATACGGAAGCACACCAGCTTTGTGATCCAAAGATGACAAAGAACAAATTCCAACTATGATGGGGAAAGTATTGGAGCTGAAATTGTGAACACCCAATTTGTAGAAGGCTGTGGAAGACAGTGGGAGCCCAAAATCTATCTGCAGATGATCTAGTCAGATGAAGCCTCGGGCAGATCCCCTCCAGCCACAGGCCAGGGACTCAAACAGCTTTACTGTGAGACTATTGTAAACTTGATAATGGAGGAGCTAACCATGGTGCAACATGATACTTGGTCAGATGATCTCCCTCTTGACCCAGCCTGAATTTGCTCTAGGCTCAAATATTTCTCTCTTGTTCCACGATAGAAATTTCTTTTCTGGCTTTTTAAAATACTGATGATGGACTGTTCTTTCTTACCCTTTATTTGTATTGTTTGTATTGTATTGCCATTTTATTTTGGCTTTGTTTATTGTTGGGTTTCCCAGGTTGTAAATCATAGAAGGATTTAATGCATAGGAGACAGTAACTAATACAATGGTTTACCGGGATGTGGAGGGGGGTTAGGGGTTAGGAGGGTGAGGTGATTTGGGGAGCAAACACTAAATGTGGGAGGGGAGAGGGAGCACTAGAACTGATTGTAATGCTGTATATACAACTCTTTTTCAAAACAATTTAACCATGGAAGTGTAGGATATGTGAAATCTATATCAAGCAAACGACTTTAAAAAGAAAAAAGAAAGAAGGGAGGGGAAAAATGAGGACCTAATGTCGGGGGTTTAAATGGAGAGAAAATGTTTTGAGAAACGATATACAAATGCGCTTTACACAATTGATGTGTGTATGGATTGGGATAACAGTTGTATGAGCCCCTAATAAAATGTTAAAAAAAAAAAGAAAGAAAAGAAATCACACGTGACCAGTGATACCATGCGTGCAGGAGGAAGAGTTTTTGCTTAGGGGGCATTGAGCTTATTTTAATGGTGGTGTAATAATTTGGAAAGGGATGTCAATAATTGTTTACAATACAAAGAGTATAATCAATGGCACTAACTTATGCATGTAGAAGTTGTGCAATTGGAATTGGAGAGTGTTTTCTTATGTATTGTTTTTCCACAAATAGAAAAAAAACTACATGAATAACAATGAGTACAAGGAAGAAAAAAATGTTTTAGAATTGAATGTGGTGATAATTGCACAACTCTTCTTGATACGATTGAATTGTATGACATGTGGATGAAGTGCTAATAAAACAGTTTTAAAACTATTTATAGCCTTGGAAACTTTATAGCCTTTAAAAATTTATAGCCTTTAAAACAGTTTTAAAACTATTTATAGCCTATTGGGCAATTCTGCTGTCCTACTGGACTATTATGAATTGGGATCAACTTGATAACAATAGATTTGACTTTGGTCTGTACTAAATGACACAGAACCAGTATTATAAGACAAAAACTGCAAGAGCCACAAAGAAACAGACTGAGAAGCATAAACAGTAGGGGCCTTCAACACACAACTGAGAAAGACAAGTTAGAAATAAATAAGAATATAGAATATCTAGAGCGTATAATTATTAACGTAGATTTTATGGTCATATGTTTGAAAGAATGTATGCATATACTTATATTCCTCCCTTATCTACTAACTCATCTGACATTTTGTATGATGACAATATTAAGTCATCTGCATCTGCTTTGCATATTAGCAACATACATATCCACGTGACAAAAGCTGAGGTCTGAGGTTAGAGCAAAGCTGGCTGTCGTGATCAAAGTTAGATGTCAACCTAGCTGAATTATTACTTTCGGTGTTTTTACTGTTATGTACTGATATAATTTGGAAGTTATAATGATGAAATGTGGCCATTATATAATTATATCATCTGGCATTCATGTAATGATATAATCATCTTCCATGATGTGATGTGGTGTGATGTGATTATCCTACATTTTCTCATACTGTTGATGTCTGCATAATGACCTGATCTTTGGAACATAACTATGTTGCTAAGTAGAAAGGAGTGCATATTATACTCAGATAAAACAGTAATATTAGATATACTATGGGACTTCTGCAGCTAATTTCTCTGAGGTGGGCAACCAATTTCTTTTTCATAGTTTGTTTGTAGTCTAGAAGCTCTACTGAAACCTGCTCACTTTGGGTGACGCTGTTGGTCATTTGAAATTCCAGTGACATAGCTACCAGAGACCAATGCCTGCAGACGGGCATCATGCTTGGCACAGTAGAGAGACAGTGAAAGAGAGGAAGCCCCTCCAGAAGATGGATTGCTGCCATCAGCTCAAGCACAGGAGAAATTGTGCGGACAGTGCAGGACCAGGCAGTGTTACACTCTGTTGTGCATAGGGTTGCTATGGGTCGGAAGTGACTAGAGACATCTAACGACAACAGGGGACTTCAGGAGGAGCCCTGGTGTCCTAACAGTTATGCATGGGGCTGCCAACAGCATGGTCAGCAGTTCAAAACCACCAGCCACTCTGTGAGAGAAAAATGAGTTTTCTTCTCCTGTATAGAGTTAAAGATTTGCAAATGCACAGGGCAGCTCTGCCCTGCCCTATATGTTTCATCCTATAGGGAATTCTATATATGAAAATGTTCTGTCAATATTTGCTGCTTTTATTATGTATTTTTCTGTTTTCAGAAGTTTTAGTCAGGAAATTATTAACCCTGGAAATTTATGTTAACTTATTATAATTGCCCTGAAATAACCATCCTTTTTTTTATTTACTTCTCATGGTTTTTCTTACATTTCTACAATTATGACTGCAGTTTGCATGTTTGTATTAAAGGGAGCACACGATGGTACATCATCATGCACAGGGTTTGCACTAGTGTTTTTTCAATAGGTCCCCAGAACCTTCTTCCCAGTCTGTTTAAATTGGGAGCTCCACTGAAGCTTGTCTACTACACATGACCCTTGCCGGTGTTTGAAATACCAGGGGCAATACTTCTAGCACCACAATACTACAAATGACAGACAGATGATGAACACTAATGGTAAGCAATGTACAATTTTGAGTGAATATGGAGTAGGTTAAGATAGAGCTCCAAAAGTGATAAAATAACAAAAAAATCTAAGTATTATATTACCTTTCATAAAGATTTTCTTAGTTTTTGTTATTCAGTGAGGTTTGTGTACGTGGAAAATGACTCCTTAGCCCATAAAGGTAGTTATCCTATCCCAATAATTGCAGAAATGATTGTAAAAATTCTTAGCAACTTATGAATGCATTTTAAAGTAGTTAAAAATGAAAATATCAATATAAGAAATTCTGAGACGTAAGTGAAATATTGCAAATATTTATCCGTCTTGAAACTCTGCCTTTAATACAAACATGCAAACTGCCATGATAATGGTAGGAATTTAAGAAAAGTCACGAGGAATAAATCTGATTTAAAACCATGATATTTTCTAGGGCTGTTATAAATAAGTTAAAATAAGTGATGAATAGTTTTCTGACTAAAACTTCAGAACCCGGAAATATATGTTATGAAAACAGCAAATATTGGCCATAAAATGTTCGTATACATAATTCCAATGAAATAGGCACTGGGCAATACATTTTGGTAGCGTTTTACTTTAGGTTTCTATAAAAGAAATGTATCTGAGAAAACAGAGACATTGACTTAGCTATTCCTTCTTTGAGGATCATTTTTTTTAATCATTTTATTGGGGGCTCATACAACTCTTATCACAATCCATCCATCCATCCATGTGTCAAGCACATTTGTACATTTGTTGCCATCATCATTCTCAAAACATTTTCTTTCTCCTTGAGCCCTTGGTATCAGCTCCTCATTGTTTCCCTCCCTCTCCCACCTTCCCTCCCTCATGAGCCCTTGATAATTTATAAATTATTATTACTTTTTCATGTCTTACACTAGCTGATGTCCCGCTTCACCCACCTTTCTGTTGAGGATCATTTGCCGATATTTTCTCATCAGTTTAAGAAAAACAGGAATCATACTTTTTCTTGATGTACTTGATATAACCAAGTACATAAAATTACTAGTTTAAAAATGCATTTTAAATGTATTAAAGTGCATTAAAAGTATTCAAAATACTTTTGAAGATAAAAGAAATAAAATTTGATATCGGTAAGGTATCCCCAAATCATATATGTAGGCATTGTTATACTAAATGGTGTCTTTACAACTAAGAGAGCCACCCAGAAAACCCTCAATGAGTTAAAGCTGTTAATAAGATTTGCATACTTACTCAAATCATTTTATCATTTTTTGATCTAATAATAATAGTTATTGTGTTAGTCCAGGCAGACTAGAGAAACAAATTCATGACCGCTCATAAGTGTATAAGGAAGAGTTTCATATGAAAGAGTAATTGTATCTTAAAAAAGCATTCCAGCCCAGTCCAGTTCAAGTTCATAAGTCCAATATTAGCCCATATGTCTGATACCAGTCTATAAATTCCTCATCGGATTCACACAGCACATGCATTGATGCCAAATGCAGGAAGATCACAGGCCAGTGGTTGGAAAATCTTATGGTTCCTGTGGTGGTGAAAACATCTCAACACTGGCAGGGGTCTCCACATGGGTCCTCCAACTCCAGGGCTCTAGTGTACCTCCATGTGTCTTGTCTGCAGGGAGTGAGCATGTGTCCTGACTCCAGTGAGTTATTTATCTCCTTAGCACCTCCAAATGAGGTCATCAAGCTGCGACCTGATTTACTTCATTCTGAAGTCTCAAATTGACAACAGATTATGTAACTACCACAGTTACTCTGCCAAAACGCACTGTCATCCATTTTCTTTTGATTTGTAGTGATTTACATAGGGTTTCCCAGGCCGTAAATCTTTTTTTAAACAGTTTTATTAGTACTCTACCCACAGCATACAATTAAATAATTCAACAATATCAAGAAGAGTTGTACAATTGTCACTATATTCAATTATAGAACATTTTCTTTTTCCTTGTACTTATTGTTATTCATGTTTCCTAGCTGTGGTAAAAATACACACAACGAAATATCTTCCAATTCCACAACTGCTACTCGTATAATTCATTGCCATTGATTATAGTCTTCATATTGTACAATGATGATTGACATCCTTTTCCAAAAATTCCACTACCATTGACATAACTACAAGAGCACATAGCTTCCTCTTTCTCCTGAGCAGTAGCTGGTGGGTTTGAACCACCGACATCACATTTAGTCATGCGGTTCATCACACCCTCAAATCTCATATCAAACTTTATTTTCAGTAAATCTATCAATACCTCAAATGCTGTTCCTAGTATTAAAAGTTAGTAAAGCTCACCCTCTAGTGGTCTGAAATTGAATAATTCCAACTTTTGAAAATTGATTTCATCTTTGGCAGCAGCAAATCTATTACAGTTATAAGAATCAAAAGCTCTGCTATTACTAAGCAAGGAAAATTTATATAGTTCTTGGGACCCAGAGTGTTTGGGAAGATTGGTTTCAAATAGGAAGACTTCGAGGTAATTGGTTTTAAAGAGAATATTTAGGGAACAAAATTTTGATCGATTAAAATAAGTTAAAGCATAAGGAGTGTTTTCTATGTGGACCTCATGTTTCCAGAAATTCAAATTGTTCTATTTTCAAACTATATCCAGAAATCGATTTCTTCCATCCATCTCCTCCACTATTCCCAAGGTCCTAGTGGCCACCATCTCTGGCATGGAATATGAAAATTACCTTAGCCTCTGAACTGGTCTTCCTACTGCTCTCCGTGCCCCGAGTCACCACTCTGTTTTCAATCCAGCAGGCAGAGCATAAGCCAAGCCACCGAACCCTTCTCTTCAGAACCCTCCATTTCTTTCAGAGGAACAGTCTAACCCCTGTTCCTGCCCACAGACCTGACTTGATAGGTTCCCAGTGACGGGAGCATACCTCTTCCCAGCCTTCCCTTGGTGGGTCCACTTCAGTCGCACTGCCCTGCTTGCCACTCTTTTAACCCCCAAGACGTGCTGGCTATTGGCCCTGCTTGGAGTGTTTCCCCCCTCAGATATCTGCAGGGCTAATTTCAGGTCTTTGCACAGGTGTCACCTCCTCATTGAAGTCTATACGAACCCCCTGTATCAAATGACATCCTAGTCTATCCAAATGCCTTATCAGCACTCTGGATCTTTATTTCTTTTTCTTTCTAAGTTAATGACCTAGTTTGCTGAAAGCCAAGAGGACTTAAAGCATCTGCTGACAAAGATCACAGTTAGGATAGCATTAATCGCCTCAACATGC
>NW_022107431.1:15598099-15600817 GCF_000313985.2 Echinops telfairi
TGAGTCAGAACCGGCTTGATAGCACCCAACAACCACCACAACAAAAACCACCACGACAACTGTCAACACAGAAACATAAAACAAAAAGCCGCACAATGGATTCACTTAACATCACCATGATAAATGAAGAAAAGGTTGACATTGCCAAGGATTAAATTTTACTTGAATTCACAATCGATGTTCATGGAAGCAGTAGTCAGGAAATCAGATTATGTATTCCATTGGGCAAATGCTGCACAAGACCTATCAGAAGTTCAAAGATAGCTCTGAGGGTTATGGCACACCTGGCCCAAGCCATGTATTTACTTTTTAATTTTTAAATTTTGGTATTGATACTATCAGCGAGGATAACATTCAGCTGACATAAATCCAAATAGAAAATAATACAATCCCATCAAGATGAAGATGAGGAAGCAGCCTATTTCTCTGTATCTTCATAGAAATCATTTTGTCCCTGGCTATCCCATCTGCAAATCTAGATAAAACCCAAGGCATTGAAGGGGCGCGTAAAAATAGGTTCATCTCGTAGCAGCACACTCAGGTGGAAGAGACTAGCCACACCCTTCACTTGTAAGTCTCTGCTCTCTCCGGGAAACAAAAGGCTTGCTGCTGGTGATGAATGTTTTTCCTTCTCTCTCTCATTCATTTCCTTCGGTGGCTTCATCTTCCTGAATCAATGACACTTCATTGTTTTTACTAAGCAATCTGAAAGGACTCTGTAGCGTGTGCTGTGTTGTAACATTTCTCATCATTGCATGGAAGTATCATTGTATTTGAGAGATTATGGGATTACATGTGCCTGGCATGGATAAAAAACGCTTGATGGAAGGGTCAAAATTTAAAATATCTTTTTAGGTATTTCTGATGAACAAATAAGCAAAAAGCTAGAAAACAACCCCCCAAATTTGGAAATCCATATATACTCGAGTATAAAGCCAACCAAGTATCAGCCAAGGCACCTAATTTTACCACAAAAATGGCATAAAAGGTGTGCTGAAAAACTTGGCTTATACACAAGTATATACGGAAGTTGACAGAAGGCATAGGGTCTAAGTTATCTTCTGAAAAAGATGAGTCAAATAAAAGTGGTCATGTGAAGGTATACTCACAAAGAATAAAAATACCATGACTTTCTGGTTCTTATAGAGTAAATATTATCTAATCACATTTAGTATGCATTAACTATTTTTCACACTCAAGGAGAAAAGAAAAAGTTTGAGACAGTAATTTCTAAAGAAAGACAAAGAATCTGAGTAAAACTGTGAAAAACATAACGGGTGTGGGAAATGAAAACTAGAATTCAGGGGTTTCCAAGGAAAATAAACTGCTAAGTACTCCAGGCTCATGGCTGAGCCATAAATCCAAATTGGCTTAGGGTCTCTCCTCTCAGGCTTACTCTCTAGATTACACTCACACTCTAAGATTACTCTACAATGTTCACCAGAGCGTTGAACGGAACTAATGAGCTACCAGGTGTTTTAGGAGGCAAGCATAATCAACAAAATCAGGAAAGCAAACAAACAGTAGAAAAAGATCCCTGTATTTTAAGCTATTAGGATTATCAGATAAAAATATTAGAATAATTGTTGATCAGTGTGTTAAAGAAAATAAAAAACATCTTTGTAAAGTTCAGCAGGGAAGAGGTACCTATAAGCATATTCAAATAAAAACATAGTATGTAATACAAACAAGAAAATATTTTAGTTAAATCATAGTTATAATGTGAGATATTTGAACATGTAAGCTACACATAAAGTTATGTTCAGAGAAAAATTATAGCCTTTAAAAAGCTTGCTATTTAATTGATTCTGATTCACAGTGAGACAATGGGACAAAGTAAAAGTGACCCAAAGGATTTGTAAGGCTGTACACAAATAACACGTCTTTGGTTTCCTGCCACAGTTTTTTCCAGCAAACCAGCTGGTGGGTTCAAACAACAAACTTTCAGTTCGTAGCCAAATGCTAATCACTTTACCCCCAGGGATCATAGAGGCACACATATAAAAAGGACGGCTTCAGATCAATAATATATGCATTCATCTTGAAAAGCTAGCAAAAGACAACTGTATGAACCCTTAAGAAGCATTCGTAGATGAGAGGAAGAGCTTATTGAAATACACGGGGCTGAAAGGGACCGACAGCAAGAAAAGGAGAGAGAAGAGAATTATCAAAACTGCAGTTGTTTCTTTAAAAAAACAAACCCAGCTGTAAAAATTGACCACTTATTAGTGGCAATGACCAATGGAGCAGAGAAAGAGAGGATTACTGATATTAGGAATGAAAAGGGAGGCATCCAGACAGATAATCAGATAGTTCCAGCATTTAAACCATATAGAGATTGTACTGCACTTCCAGGATTATCTAAATAATGTCTATGATACAGACTCTTCCTAGTAAAATGGCTGTATACAATGCTGGACACAATAGTCAAAACCAACAACAACAAACCTTTCCTAAAGTGTATGAAGACACTGGGGGAGGGAGGTGCTTACATTTGGAAGATAAGAACTGCACCAGTTTGCCTTTTTTTTCCCCTTCAAGTCTGAGGGCAGACCCCGCTCTAACCCATGTGGGAAGGGGGGATAGTTAGGTTTTGTGTCACCTTGGCTGAACTGGGATCCTCAGTAGGCTTGCAGTAAGGCTTCTCCCATAATGTCACCTAACGTAATATAGCAAGTTGTGAAAAGATAAGGGTATTCATATATATATATATTTATA
>NW_022107431.1:15602037-15623573 GCF_000313985.2 Echinops telfairi
ACAGACCCGAAGATGGGGCAGATGTTGGAATTCACAGACAATTTTAAAGCAATTAGTACATTTATATTCAATGATGTAAAGAAAGCTGCTCAGCAGGAAGTTAACATTACAGAAAAGAGCGAAACAGAATTTCTTGAACTAAAAGAAAATATTGGGAATTTAAAAGATTCATGGAATGATCTGAAGAGCAAAATTAATATGGCAGAGAAGAGAGTCAATAAACTTGAAGAGAGATGAGTAGGAAATATGTAATCTGAAAAAGAGAAAACTGTTTTGGAATACAAAAAGATTGTATGAAATATAGTGATTTATGAAATAATACAAAATGTTTGAAACACATGCAATTGGAATCCCCAAAAAATAGGAGAGAGAGAGAACGGTGTCAAAAATATTTGGAAAAACCATGAGTGAAATGAACAAAATTTGAGATTCAAGATTCTTGGTAAACCCCAAGACAAAAAGAAACACGCATACAAACACACACACACATGAACAGGAGAGCTTCAAAAAGTTTATGAAAAAAAATGTAATTAAAAGATAATGGAACTTTTCCATGAACTTTTTAAAGCCTTTTCATATATAGAACACCATGCAGACCCACAATTTCAATGATAAAAAAATCTCGAAAGCAGATGGAATTAAGTTAATAATGACATCGCATTAAGAACATTAGTAATTTGAATGACAGCAGACTTGTAAAAAGAAATAATGAAGGCCAGGAAACAGTGTAGTTTTTAAAAAATAATTCAACAAACAATTTTACTTGCTGCAAAATATCTTCTTAGAGAGCAGGTGAAATAAGTGGTGTGTAAGGTGAAAGAGAACTGAAATTCATCCCCACCAGATCTACACAAAAAAAAATATGCTAAAGAAAAACCTTAGATTGAACCATACTGATATTTGATGAAGAATTGAATCTTCAGGAATAAATGAAGAGCCTCAGAAGTAAGTAGCGTGGGAAATGCAAGCCACCCTTGTTAGGTACCATCAGGTTGGTTCCCACTCACCTCAATTCTAAGCACAACAGAACAAAACGCTACACAATCGTTGTTAGATTTGAACCTATTGCTGCAGCCACCGTGTCAAGCCATCTCCTTTAGTAAATTCCTCTGTTTTGCTGCCCTTCTACTTGACCGAAGTCCTTTTCTAGGGACTGCTCTCTCTTGCTAAGACATAATGTGTCTAAAGTACATGCGACGAAGTCTTCCCAGCCTCGATTCTAAGCATCATTCTAACTGCACTTCTTAAATTAAATGGCTTCTCTTAACTTCGACAACATACATTGTATTTTAAAGCAAATACTTAAGCATTGTCTTATAGGCTTTATTATTAATGTATCTTGCATCAAAAATACAAAGGATTCTAAAACAAAACTATAAAAGAAATTAAGCAAGGTTGCAGAAAATAGGATAATATGCAAAATTCAAGTTTCAAGAATATATTAACAGCAAACAAGGAGAAAATGAAATCACCACATTACAATGGCATCATGAAATGAGCAATACTTAAGGCATTTCTTTACAAAGTCATGCAAGGTCTCTGAAAATGTTGCTGAAAAATTTTAAAGAAGGCTTCCAAATGAACAGATGCACCAGATCCATAGATTGGTAGACTCAATATTATCAGAGCAGCCTTCCTTACATTTGTCTACATATTCAATGCCAACCAGCATTTTTAATAGAATTTGAGAAGTAATTTTAAATTTTATATGAAACCCCAAAGGATGTGGTAAATTGGAAAATCAAAAACAATCTTGAAAAGAAACAAAGTTGGAGAACTTACGTTGTCTAACTTCGAAGATTCAATAGAAAATCAACAAGTAGTACGAGATGAATGAAGAATCCAGAAATCAGTCTATACTCATATATTTATAATTCAACAAGGACACCAAAGCTCTTCAGTGGAGGAAAGAAGTCCAGTAAACAGTGCTTGAAAACTGTACACCGGGACAGGAAGGAAGAAAAAATAACCTGAATGTCTGTACTATACACAAAAATTTACCTAAGAGACACTATGGTTGTAATTACGAATGGATTTGAAGATAAAATAAAAGAATATTTAATGCCTCATGTTAGGCAACATTTTCTTAAGACAGTTTCCAGGAAGCAACACTCACAAAAGAGAGGGGGGAAGAAAGAAATAAGATACATGATGTAATTTTTACAATCTGTGCAGAGAGGGACACTGTTATGAAAATAGGTATATAGCTGACTATAGGGACTATTTACAAACACGAAACTGTTGACTAATAATTAGAATATATGGAGACTTTTTCAATGAAAGCAGGCCCAAAACAAAAACAATTCATATGGGAAGATTATGTGAATGGATCCTCTCCAAATCTACCTATTCAGAAAGCAATGAACATAAGAAAAATTCTGCACATCAGGAGTCAGCACATGCTTTTTGCAAAGGACCAGGTATCACGTATTTTAGGTGTTGCTGGCCATACATTCTGTCATAGCGGCTCGCTTGCCACTATGCACAAAAGCAGGCACCAACATTTAAACAAATAGTTGTCACTGTATTCCCAGAGTTCTCAGAAAGGCAGGTGGTGGGCCAGGTTTGACCCGCAGACCATAGTTTGTTGACCCTTGTTCAACATCATAATTCATTAGCACGAAATGAAAAGTAAAACCACCTGTGATACAACTGCATGCTGATCGGAACAGCTCAAATTAGAAAGCCTAAAAATACAGAACTGTGGACCAGGATGTGAAGCCACCGGAGCCGTTAGTGTTGGAGGGACTTTAAAATTGTACGAGCTCTTCATAACACAGTCGCAATTTCCTATAAAAGCCAGCATACAGCAACCCTTGACTCACTTAAAGTACTCAAGAAAAATGGAAATATATCCACAAAACAATACTGTTTCAAGAAAGTTCACTGCAGTTTGACTCTTAGTAGCCCAAACTGACAACGCATCGACTGAATGACTCCCTGCCATGGAGTCAAGGCTGCCTCACAGTGTCCCCTCCCCGGTGAGTTTTCCTGAGACTGTAACTGTTTGCGGGAGTAGAAAGTCCAGTCTTTCTCCAGCGGGGCTGCTGGTGCTTTCAAACTTTATTAGGAAATCAAGAAAAAAGAAAGGTAATCTACTCATTAAAAAAAAAAATCAGCCTAGTGGCTTTCTCTCAGAATGGTGTAGGAATGGGGATTGACTGAGTAGGGACAGGAGGGAACATTTGCTGTTGATCGCAGTGTTGTGCATCTTTATTGGTGTTAGGCTTACCCAGGTGTTGACATGTTTGTCAAAACACAGAAAATGCTCATTCATAATTTGTGTGCTTCAGTTTGTTAACTTCATATTTGCCTTTGTATATAAATTTGACCTTAAAAGGAAAAAATCCCCACAACTATTGAATTCCAATATGCATACTGTGATAATTAGGGGAAATGCATTGACATCTGTTAAATATTTACTTTTAAATATAGCAATAATAGGTTGGTGGATAGATAAGTGATGAGCATAGTAAAATAATCTAAGTAGTAGGTATATGAGCATGATCTGTAAAATTAGTTACGCTTTCCTTAGTTTCAAAGATTTTCATTTTAAAATGTGAAAAGATATAATGAACAGCTTTAAGACAATAAATAAAATATTTAATTCAAATGTGCAAATTCTTAGAAAAAAAAGGTTCCATAAATGATCAAAGAATGATTGGAAAATCTAAGTTGTTCAACCCTATTAAAGAAAGTGAACCTGTCATCTAAATCCTGCCTATTATGAATACTGAATTGGCAATTCAAACACCAGCTGCTCTACAGAAACAAGATGAGGCCATCTGCCTCTGTGAAGATTTAAAGCCTTAAAAACTTTGTCTAGGGTCCCTGTGAATTGGAATAGACTCAATGACAGTGCATTTGCTTTTGGTGGGTAGTCAGAATACTACAGATTATCATGATAACTTTTCCAAACATTTAAATCATAAACAATACCAATAGTGCACAAAGTCTTCCAGGTAAATTGAGATTGCTTCCCGACTTGTTCCATGAAGCCTATCCAACACTGATACCAAAACTCAATAAGAACATCATACAAGAAAAGACAATGACGGGCAAATTTCAGTCATTGGCTTAGAGGCAGAAGTCTTAGGGCCATAGGCTTCTCAAAAGCACAGTGTTTTAGATTCCATTTCAAACCTTTTGTTGTTTGCTGTTGAGTCAATCCCCACTCATAGTGACCCCATGGGACAGTCGGACTACCCCAAAGGTTTTCCTGCCTGTAATCCTTACAGAAGTAAGATTGACTGATCTTTACTCCCTTGGGTGGGTTTGAACCACTGACCTTTCAGTTTGCATCCTAGCACTCCATCATTGAGCCACCAGGGCTCTTTATCTCACAGCTATCAAATTATAATCTCTGAATTTAGAGTCCAGTGAGACGTGAATTCTCATAACTCTCTAGGTAATTCAGATGCAGCAGTGCTAAGGACCAGCATTTGCAAACAGCTGTTTTCCAAATTTTGTAGGTAATTACAATTGGGGACAGGTAGTGATGTGCAATTACTTGGTATGACTTTGATACCCAGGCCTTTGTAACTCCCACCAAATGATGGAGTGGGACTATGCAAATTACTGAGTGTGTGATACTATTCGGGGAGATTGGTCAGTTTTGCCATTCCACTGGATATCAAAGCGAACCATTTCAGAAGCAGGAAGAGAGAAGAGCCAGCAGAGAGAGAGAGAGAGAGAGAGATCTGTCTCAAGTGGCAGAGACAGCAGAGGTACCAGAGACGGCAGCACCAAGATCATGAGGCATAGCTGCTGAGGACCATCATGGAGACCTTGAGGCAGAGTCCTGGGCTTCTTGGCCATGGAACCAGGCAGAGACCAAAGGCCCCTTGGGGCTGAGCGGCTGAGGACCAGAATGAGACCTGTGTGCTAGCATGGCTGAGAGGAGATGTTGCAGACCAAATTACTGTATCCTTAACATTTCGTGAAGCTTCCCTTATAAACCCCAGAGCGTGAGTGCTCTCTGTGAGTTCTGTGTGGCCATTATGAAAGCCAGCAAAACAGCGGAGTGCCATGGAATGGATGCTTGGTGTCAGGATAGGGAAGGAAAAATGAAGGGTGGCGGCATGTCTGACCTCGTGGCAATCTGCATTGGGTGAGTGTGAAGTTGGAGTCTGCCTCTCCCTCTAGAGGAGGTCAGATGTGGCCGCCATGCCATTTTCTTAGAAACATAATTAATGTGCAACAATGTATAGCTTTCCAAGACTTTTAAAAGCATAGGTTGTAGAAAGGCATTTGAAATATAGTATTTGTTGACCGGGCGTAGACAGAGAGGGAATCCTTGAGCCACATGCCCAACTGTTCTGGGAACACCCAGATTCCCATTTGCTCGGCTCAAACCCTAAAAACTATATTATTCTATAGGTTGAGGGATATGAGTTTGGGTTATGAACCAAAGTTGTGGTTCCTTGTCAGCATTAGATACCACAACAAATCAATTCACAGTCCCCTTCTCTCGGTTTTAATGGCCAATTACCTTAGAAGGGACTCAGGCTGTTCACAGGATGCACAGGAAAAGAGAAAGCATAGCTTTTAAATGATGGCGTGAATTTTTAACTGCATAGAAGAACATGAATTCTTAAAAAACATTATTTTTACTGCAACAGCTATGTGTTTTGAGGGGATAAAAGAGAATAAAATCGATTTCCATCTCAAAATGCTAAAACTTACAGAACAAAGAATATTAAGTCTTTCCCATAAAGAACAGTGTGGGGGAGATTAGCTGGTGGCATAGGAGACAATTATGGGCAGTGTGGAGAGGAGTCTGGAGAGACCATGAGAAGAGAGACAGAATATGATTGATGAGAATTTCAGAGAAGACGACCATCTGCCGCAGGTGCATTTAGGGGATTCCCAACGAAACTGGTGTCCATTCCTGGATTTCTGGCATCCAGGGAAGATGGGGAAGATGACAAGCCCTACTGTGAAGACTTGACTTCCCAAGGGGCAGAGTGTGATTTAGGGGTAGTGACACCCCTGTTGAGGACTCTTGGTGCAGCCCAACTTCCTGAGGCCCCTTTAGCTCCGGACACTTCCAGTAGATCACTCACAATTGTCTGCGTCCCTGAGAGAGATGGAAAGAGCCAGAAGACCAGAGAGGCCTTTGATGAAAAAGAGACACTTTCTATGGATAAGAGGATGCAAGCGCCCAGCCAGATGTTATGTTAAGAGACTTCAGCCCAGCCACGGAGTCAGGGAGGAGAAATACCAGTGCCCCCAAAGCAGTTAAGAATGACTTGCCACTAGAAGTCAGAAGAGACAAGAATTTGATCAAAAACCAAACAGCTCTCGCCTTCTAATATCCAAAATCGTATATCTGCCTTTCTAAACTTAGAGAGAAGTCCTAGGAAGGAGAAAAGAGGGCAGAAGTCACTAGATCGTGAGTTGTTGAATCTGTGCACTGATATTCAAAATCTTACCAAATCTACCTCTGACGAGCTTTTCCAAATAGATCCCTTTAATTTCCGAATGCAAACCCATTGACTTCTCCACACGCCTTGTTTTTCCTTTACGTGGTGGCTCTTCATTTCTTCTTCATTTCCTGAGTTTCTTATTATCACGAACACCAAACCCATTCCCAGTGCTTGCACGTCCACTCATGAACTGAGTGCATGAATGATTAATGAGGAATAAATTAATGAGTAGGAGGTCCTTCCAGGAATCAACTCCCGATTTGAATCTTATCTGACTTTCTAAGAACAGATGAAGTCTCGTGTTTTTCTAAAAAGGAATTAGACCTCATTTCAGTGCTTAGTTTTAAAAACTCCTATCGGATCTCATCAAACATTGCTATTGTAACACATGACTTGTAGTATTGGTGTGTGTGTATTTTCATGACCTTACCCCTCACTACCATGGAGAGACTTCTGCCTCCTGGCAACACTAGAGGACCGATTTGAACTGCTCGGTGGGTTTCCAAGACTGTAAATTGTTACTAGAAGGCATCGCCTTTCTTTCATTCTTGGAAATGGGCATTGTATTTTGGGGGAGTGATTAAAAAAGATGAATATATTTACCTCTCACAATACCAGCCCAAATTAAAAAGCCTGGTAAGGCACTAGGTACAATCTAAACTATGTCTTCTTTAGGATTCTCAAGAACTGAGAGGGTAACCGAGTTCAATCCTACTTGTCAACTATTTCAGTAGAGCAGGAAACATTCACAGATTGCTTCCTGTTGTTTTTATGAGGAATGTTTATAGAGGCAGGGCGGGCATTAGAGAGAGCAAAGGTGAGAAGGGCAGGGTGCTGGCCTTCAGCTGGGTAGTCAATCTCAGACCACTTCTGCGGTGGCCACCTCTTGTGCTAAGTAGCGCTTATATATTTTAGTGCCAAGTAATGCGTATACATTGCAAGCTAGCAATATTGGTAAAAACTAGTATCGTGATCTGTTTTTAGCATTCATGCAAGCAAACCAAGAAAAAATACATGTGGAATGAAACTTAGAAAAATTCCATGCATCAATCTACTTATTCTGCTTTTCTAAGCGATTCTTTCTGTCTTCTCAGAATTTAAAATGCCAAGTAGACACTTGATTTGGAAGCAATAGGCATTACATTGCACTGCATGCACTTTATGGAACATTTTCAAAATAGTATTTTTGTAGTCAGCAAAGTCAATAAAAATTAAATGACTCCCCCACCCCCACCCCCAATAGAACCCAAATGAAAAATACTGGCATTGATCTTCAGAAGATGGCTCCATTTTTTATCCTTACACTTCTATTTTTGCATTTTACACTTCATATGTTTGACCAAGAGCAGTATTGCAGTCTTCCATCCATTTTCCAGAAATTATTAAATGGCACGTCTACTCAGCATATTTGCATTGGTTCCATGACTGCTTATCAATGTACCACTCCCTTCCTGGTTTTCAGTATTCTCATCTATTTGAGGTTATTTTCACATCCTCGAACAAAGGAACACTAGGCTCTACAGTTCAAACAATGCATTTGACTTCCCTCTCAAGCACCGATTTCCATAGGAAAATGGTTAAATTTTAGAAGATCAGTAGATGGTCTTCATTGAAATAGACTCTTATCAGCAGCATGCTTATTTTTATGTATTTATTACTACTATTGGTATTTTAGTGACTGGATAATCCTTTCTTGTTCTCAAGTAACACTCAACAGTTAACTTTCTGTGATTTGAGGGGAAATAGCTAGCTTTTTTGCAGGTTAACTTTGAAAGTAGAGTTTATTTTGTTTCTGAATAGTATATGAAATTACTTACTTTTAGACTGATGAGTTTAGTTTAAACACCACCACCACCCCCACACTACTTTTCAGCACATGTTTGACATTTGCCTTCCTTAGAATGAGGGTAATGAATAATATTGTCATAAATAGACATATCCAGTCAGACCTGTACAAAGTCTTGGTTGTCTGGTAATATCTCCCTATATTCATCAGTATCAAAGCCATTCTTGAAAATACATGAGCATGATTTTCTTTTTGCTATATAATTATAATAGTGTGTTCAGGAACATCTCTCCTGACAAGGCTGGGTCATTGGGAGAGGCCTGGGTGAGGCGTTTGGGTATACTCAGCTCCTCCGGCTGACTTTCCCTCTGGTCATCGTTTCAAAAACGTCCCCTGGGATCACAACAGAAAACCTAAAATAACTGAGGAAAATAAAACTGGTTCTGGACTTGAAAAGAAAACCATTGAACTTTTCATAAACTTCATTAAACAAATTTAACCCAAATCAACTTCTTCACTTTTAATTATGTCCCTGAATTCCAGAGATGGGTTTTTGTTTTGCTTGTTTGGATGCTGAAACACAATCCTGATTTGTAGCGGCCCCATGTGAGCTGGATCCCGTAGCATTTCCTAGACAGGGCTCTTTACAGAAGCACAACATCACGTCCTTCTCCCGAGAGTGGCTACTTGGGTTGAAATCACCATTTCAGATCTCCACCCACTGCTTAATCTTTGTGCCACCAGAACTCTTTGAACCTAAGAGTCCATACTGATGTTTTTAGCTTAGCTCTCCTTTCGTGTACTGCGGGCTCTGAGCATCTGAATAGTACAGCCTCAGCATCAGCTCATTGCTGAGAACACCACAAAGCACTGAGTAAAAGCTGTGTCTGGAATCAGCCAGAAAACGACATCTGTAGTGTCCTTTCCCCTCTTGTATTAGGCTTCTTTGGGAAGGTTATGCATGGTGTTAATTCCAAGTGGCTATTCCTATAATCATTTTATTCAATTTCTTAGTACTATTCCATTCTTAAAATCCATATAAATGACACTCTAACTTCTTTCATTTTAGTAACAATTTGTCATTTAGATTCACTTTGGAAATTAAAAATTTTAACTTTGACAACGGAATTTTAAAATCATCCCTTTAGATATTCTTGGTTTCATCAAGTAAAATACATAATCTATAACCTTGAGAAAAATAAAACTCCAGTTTGTCAACAAATCTGCATGGTCAAATCCCCAGAAGTAATTACTTCTACTTTTTAATCCCCTTCTCAATTTTAGTATCTTTTTTTTAAATAACATTCTATCATCCCAACCAAATGCTATACTTAGAGCCAATATTCTTAAGTGCCTTCATAGCACATTTTAAAAACAATCCTTTTTAAATTTACTTTTTGAAATAAAGCTCTGAAAACTTAAAATAACCAATTGTCAAGAAAAACGCCTCCAAGATTGAGATTTTCAACATATTGATGAGTTCTAGCATCTGTTGCTTGCTCCTAAATAAATTTCAATTTAAAATAAATTAAAGAAGATAGCTTACCCCAAAAGTTTTCTGGCCATGGGCTCCCTAAACTTGTGGTATTATTAGCCATGGTATCCACAAAAAATAAAAGAAAGAGAAGCAAAAAAGGAAGAAAGAAAACCCAGTGGGTCAAAAAGAAGCACTTTGACTCTATGCCTTTGTGGATCAGCAAGAGAAAAGGAATTTCCACCCAACCCCTCACAGACTGGGTTTGCATAAAAGGAAATAAGTGTATCATGTTTCCTGCTTTTATACTCAAATTAGCAACTGTTTTTTTTCTTATCTTGGAGTTCCACATGGTTCCTGAGACACAAAACACTTTCCTTCTCGTCATTTCCTCTGCAAAATTACTAAGTACCCTCTTCTCAGCCATCTGCCAAACTGCTTTGGGGAAAGAGTGCCTTTCGTGGTCTCTGTCCATCCTCTACGGAGACACAAAGAAAGCTTCTCAACTCTCAGAGACAGAACTCTGGCATCGATTAACACAGACTGAGAAAGAGAGACCATTACGCGGTGTGTGACCATTGTATTGACAAAGTAAATTAAGTGAGAAAACTATTCAGAGTTCCACCTTCTCCTCAAGTGCAATTAATCGATAGAAAGTAATCTTTAAAAAAAATAAATTTCACTTAGTAACATTCTTAACATGTCTCTCTGTTGGTATGTTAACTTTGGGAAAATATCTCTTCAATTCATTCCATAAGTATTTCTCTAAAGAATAATTAATACTTTGTATGGTGCTTCAATTGGTATTTAAATATGAAAATTAGTTCCTATACTGGCAGAACCTATTCAACACCCAGCTGGGGAAACAAACTCGAGCACACGATTACAGCAGAACCATGGAGTGCTACAGTAAATAGTACAATGACTGCAGTCATGTTTTTCATGGATGTCTGAGAGGGGTGCTTTAGGACACTGTATGATCATGAGCTTAGGAAAATAATTTTTCCAGGTAAAAAGCAAGGGAGAAAGTAATGAATGCAGAAAAAAAGACCAGAAAGAGAGGTATCATGGCCATCCAACACTTGATATACTCAAAAGTGTAGTTATAGGTAAACTGGCTTTAGCAAAGAGTTGCTTGAAACTGCAGGAGCTATAGATTAACATTCAAGAGACTTTGTCTGCAAAGCATATTCGTGTAGACTGGGTGCTGTGATCATCCGGAAGCCATTGGAAATACAGCGATGGTTCTGCACTTCATAATTGCACTACACTTCCTTCGCTGGCTCTGTTTTCTCAATCTTTGAGTAATTCCAGGATATTGCATTAAACCTGATGGTAGTCAGAATATAATGGAAAGTAGTAGGTATCTTTGTGCAATGTGTAAAATCATCCTAAATAGTTATAGGAAAATCTGAAACAAGAAAATCATGAAGATTTACTTCTGCAGTCCGAATTCTCTCCAGAAAGGAGCTTGCTGCTGCTTTTTTTCCATTTCTATGAATACAAGTTTATTGAATATAAGTTTATTGAAAATTAAATTATTGACAATCAGCTACTCTGTTGGACAAAGATGAGACTATTTACTCCCGGAAAATTACAGCCTCAGAAACCCACAGGGGCAGTTCTACCCTGTTCTATAGGGTCTCTATGCACCAGAACCCACTCAATGGCAGTGAGTTTTGGAGAAAAAGAAGACTTTCTACTCCCCTAAAAAGTTACACTTAACCCTGTTTTATAAGGTCCTCATGAGTCAGAATGGCAATGATGGTAGTGCGTTTGGGTTAATGCATAATGAGGAGCTGGTGGTGTAGTGCTTAAGGGTTGGGCTGCGGTCTCATAATCAGAAGCTCGAAACAGCAGCTCCGAGGGAGAAAGAAGGGGCTTTCTACTCCCGTAAACAGTTACAGTCTCAGAATCCCACAGGGGTCGCTAGGGGTCAGCACTGGCTCCATGGCAGTGAGCTTGATTTTGGTTTGGTTGTGGGTGGGTTTAGGTCACTATTCTCAAGGTCAGCCGTTCGAAAAGACAAGCGGGATGACAGTTATTGTGCACTGTATAACAGTGACTTCTAAGGTCACTGGTCAATATTCTTTACAAAGTGAATATAAATGAAAAGAACATCTTTTGTCTAAAATATATAATCTAGCTGAAATTACATTTACTTTTCGAACATATATAATTTGGATAGAAGTATATTGAAACAGTATTTATTTTATTCTTCTAAAATCATGGAGTAGAGTTTTTCAACTACAGTATGTATTTTAACATACACATTTTGTATTATTCTAGGCTACCTGGTTCAATAAAGACTATGTAATTTCAAATATATGTGCGTGTAACTTCATAAAAAATTACACAGGCTTCATTTTACCCTAAAATAATCATGCTGAATGAATGCAATGGACGAGCTGGTCTGCCTGAACTGCCTTCTGTGCAGAAATAGGGCTCATTTCATGTTGGCGTTGAGTTTTAGGCTGAGACTTCCTTTCATTGTTTTATGTTTTAGCCACCTAGCTTTTCTCCCAAAAGCTGTTTTGCACTTTTGCAGATGGTAAGAGCCAGTCAAAGTCTTGATGAATACTGATTTTGTGTCAGATTATGACCTGAGAATATTTATTTCTTTTAAACATTTGTTTAAATGACCCATTCTTATCCGTGTATATCATTTGCTGGGTAAGATTTGTACTTTTCCTTGGCAGAGATCCATAGAAGTGCGTATTTATGTCTCTGCGATATTCTAGTCCCGTGACCTGCAATGCCATAACAGGAAGTCGATTTTTATCTCTACCAAAATGTGAAGTCTGCATTTCATTTCTAACATTCATTGTTTCGCAGGTTGGGTCTTCAGACCTGGGTTCCCCAGAAGTCATAAAGTTCATTTAGACGTTGGCTCTTCTCTCAGCTATTTACAGAACTGACACCACCTCTTCAAGGGACATGTGTTACCCATATTTCTTGTCTAAAGGGTCCCCACTTGAACCACTCTCTTTTCTTTTTCTTCAGAGCACTTATCAGTTCTTGACATGATGTTGTGTATGTTTTCATTGATTTTTGTGCCTGTACATGGTTTTATCTTTTACTTCATCTCTTGCCTCCTAGGTAAGATTCAACAGGACAGGAACTTTCGTGATCTTGATCTTTGTCCCTCTCTCCTGTGGAGATGTATGGAACTAACTCAAAGCTGACCCTTGAGAAGCAGAGCTAGAGTCACAAGGTAAGAGCAGTAGAACCGATGCCTATCCTGAGGGTGGCTGTCACACGCTGCTGGCCCAGAAAATACAATCTACACTAGAAATGTCCTGTAGAAGGGGATTTCCCACCTTGTCTGACTCAGATTCAGCAGGTCAGTGGGAGGAGTGTGGGATTGAGTTCTTCTAGGAATTCCGAATTAAATACTTCTTTTCTATGTATGCTTATGAGCATGAATTCAGAGTTCCCAAAACACCTCACTTAAAATTTAGTTTAGGGTGGCTAGCTGTGCTAACAGCGATGAACAACAAATTTTTCCAACAGAAGCAAATATTCTAAAGGAACACAGGTCAAAACTAAGGCCTCAAAGAACACTTACATTAAAAGTATTAGGAAATATAAGCTTACAATAAAAACCATTAAGTGAATGTGATGGGCAGAATGATCCTCTAAAGAGATGTATACTCTAATTCAGGGAATAATTGAATATACTATACTAAATGGTCAAATAGAATAGGATCACTATGAGTCAGCATCAACTTGATGACAGGGTGTTTAGTTTTTTTAGTTCGTTATGGGCAGAAAGATTTAGGTAAATGTAATTAAGAAAACTTGTTAACATGCTCATCTGCTAAGAGGTTAGAGTCAATCCAGAAGTACCTTAGGGAAATGTTTAATGTTCTACTTATGAAAATTCAGCCATAGAGGACCCTATGGATCATAGTTCTATTCCGACACACGTGGGGGGTACCATGAGTTGAAATCAACTTGATAGAATCTGCTTTTTGTCATTTTTATTGTTTTAACTCTGTAATACATGGTTGTGCCTAACTTATTTATTCTGGAGCTAGTGATGAAGAAAAAGAATTCTTCCAAGTCTTCAATCTAAAATTGATCAAGCATGTAAGCAAGATGCATTGAGAATTATTAGTGATTGGAGTGGGAAAGGCGAATAAAAAGAGGGAGGAAAGTATGTAGTTGGAAAATATGCCCTTGGTGAGAGGAATGAAGCTGAAAATCACATGATAGAGTTTTGCAAGACCAATAACTTCTTCCTTGCAAACACCATATTTCAACAACATAAATGGAGACTATACATGTGGCTTTTGCCAGATGAAATACTCTGGAACCAAATAGCCTATATGGGTGGATAGAGATGATGGAGGAGCTCAATATTACCAGCAAAACAAGGCTGTGGAACAGACCACTAATTGCTCATATACAAGTTAAGGTTGAAGATGAAGAAAATTAAACAAGTCCACAAGAGCCCAAATAAAACCTTGAGTCTATCCTACATGAATTTTGAGACCATGTCAAGAACAGATTTGATGCATTAAACACTCATGACAGATTTCACAAGCTGTGGAATGGCATTAAGAACATCACACATGAAGAAAGCAAAAGGACAATAAAAACATAGGAAAGAAAGAAAAAACCAAAATGAATGTCAGAAGAGAAGACTCTGAAACCTCTTCTTGAATGTAGAGTGGCTAAGGCAAATGGCAGAGATGATGAAGTAAAAGATCTAGACAGAACTTTTCAAAAAGAAGCTCAAAAAGGCAAAGTATAGAATTATAATAAAATGTGCGAAGACCTGGAGTTAGAAAGCTAAAACTGAAGAATACACTCAACATAACTAAAGTTGAAAGAACTGAAGCAAAAATTCAAGCCTACAGTTACAATACATAGAAGGATTCCATGAGGAAAGTATTGAACCATGAAGGAAGTATCAAAAGAAGGTGGGAGAAATACACAGAGTAATTGCCTTCAAAGAACTGGTCGACATTCAACCATTGCAATGGGTAGATTAGGATCAAGAACCAAGATACTGAAAGAAGAAGCCCAAGCTACCCTGAATGGATTCACAAGATACAAGGCTCCAGGAATTAACCAAATACTAATTGAAAAGTTTTAACAATCTGATGAAGCACTCATGCATCTATGCTAAGAAATGTGGAACGTAGCTATTTGGCTAATCAACTGGAAGAGACCCATATTTGTGTCCAATTTAAAAACAGCTGACCCAATAGAATATGGAAATTACCCAACCATAACATTAATATTACATGCAAGTAAAGTCTTGCCAAAGATAATTTAAAAACAGTTTCTGGTCTATATAGACAGGGAGCTGCCAGAAATTCAAGTTGGATTCAGAAGAGGATGTGGCATGAGGGAGGATACCGTTGCTAACATCAAATATTGGGTGAAAGCAGAGAATCCAGAAAGACATTTATTTGTGTTTTAGTGAGTATGCATGTTGTTGTGTGGATCATAACAAACTATGGATAACACTGCGAAGACTGGAATTCAAGAGCGCTTCTTTGTGTTCATGCACAATCTGTACATAAACAAAGAGATAGTCGTTTGAACAGAATAAGGGAAGATTGTATTAAAATCAGGAAACATGTACATCAAGCTTGCGTCCTTTCACCATACTAATTCAATCAATATGCTGGGCAATTAATCTGAGAAGTTGGATTATATTGCAGATGAATATATCATCAGGATGGGAGGAAGATTTATTAACCTGCAATATGTAGATGACACAACCTTGTTTACTGATAGTGAAGAAGACTGGAAGCACTTGATGAAAATCAAGGATTGTAGCCTTTCGTGTGGATCGAAAGGCCATGTAAAGAAAACAGAGTCTCACAACTGGACCATTAAATAACATAATGATACACAGAGAAATGATTCAAGTTGTCAAGGATTTCATTTGGCTAGGATCCACAATCAATGCTCAGAGAAGCTACAGTCAAGAAATCCGAGGTCAAATGGCATTGGGTAAATCTGCTGTCCAAGACCCATTTAAAATGCTTAAGAGCCAGGATGTTGCAGGGCAATGCAATATATAATGTAACTCTTCTAAGCAAAATTTGTAACTCCCACCAAATGATCTTTCCTTGTTTGGGTCTGGTAAGAAGGTGGAGGACGATCTTGTAGGATTTATTTGTGAGTAATTGTGAATAGGATTCCCTGGAGTGACAGCTTGCTATGTATAAAATGAGCCTTCTGAAAAGCAGAAGAAAGGATCTCATTGCCAGCAAGAGCCAAGAGCGGAGCAAGTCCTCTGGATTCAGGGTACCTACATCTAGATGACAACTGTAACAGTGAACCTTCTGGATCCAGAAGACAGCGATAACGCCAAAGGAGCAGCAGCAGAACCAGGAGCCAGAGCATGGAATAAAGTGATGGGCTTCCCAACTCATGGAGCAACTAAAGTAGAGTGCTTTTGTGCAAAAGTCTGGCTCGGAGAGTGAGGTGTCTCAGAGCATTTAATTGGGGGAGTTGGGCTTGGTGACCCATTGAAATGGAGCTGAGTACTTTCAGGATGAGGCTGACTGAGCACTTAACTCATGGAGCTGGGTCTGCTGATCCCTGGAACTTGAACTGGATGCCTTCAGGTTAAGGCTTACAATGGAGTTGTTTGCCCATTTGGGCATTTAATAGCGATGGAAAAGAACTTTGTAGCGTGTTCTGATAAACAATTCAACCCCGAGCATTTCTCACTGGCTCTGCAACTTGTTACCTTTCTTTAAAAGCCCATTATTCATGTGTTTTGTCTGTGAGCTCTGTGTTTTGTCTGTGAGTTCTGTGTAGCCATTGCAATGGCTTTTAGAACCTGGAGATAAAGGTGTTCTTCTTTTTGTTAGATGCCAACTCAAAGCAACCTTATGCAGAATGAAACACTGCGCAGTACTGCCCCATCCTCACAATTGTTCCTGTGCTTGAGCCCATTGCTGCCCTCATTTCCTTGAAGACTTTCCAATTTTTCGATGCCTCCCTACTTTACCAAGCTTCTCCAGAGGCTGGTCTCTCTTCACAACATGCTCAAAGTATGTGTGACAAAGTGTTGCCATTCTTGCCTCACAGGAACATTCTGGCCATACTTCTTCCAAGACAGATCGGTTTGTCCTTTTAGCAGCCCATGGGTACTTTCAATATTCTTCTCCAGCACCACAATTCAAATGCATCATTTCAGCCTCACCTTATTCAATGTCCAACTTTCATATCCATATGGGGCAATTGAAAAAACACCATGGCTTGGTTCAGGCACACCTTAGTCCTCAAAGTAACATCCTTGCTTTCCAATACTCTAAAGAGGACTTGTATTGCAGATGTACCTAATGTAGCTTGTCTTTGAACTCTTGACTGCTGCTTCCATGTGTATTGATTGTGGATCCAAACAAGACAAAATCTTTGACAACTACAAGCTTTTTTCCATTTATCATGACATTACCTATTGGTCCAGTTGTGAGGATTTTGTCTTCTGTGCATTGAGTTTTAATTCATACTGAAGGCTACAAACCTTGATCTCTATTAGCAAGTGCTTCAAGTCCTTCTCACTCTCAGCAAGCAAAGCTGTGTAACTGCATATTGCAAGTTCTTGATAAGACTTCCTTCAACATTCTTTATCTAAACCAGCTTCTTTGATTTTTTTTGCTCAGCATACAGATTAAGTAAGTATGGTAGGTACTTAATGTCATGTCAACTTGAAATAGAATGTAGGGGTGGAATCGAGCCTATCAATCAAGTGACAAGGTAACACCTACCAGGCGGATTCTGGGAACTTCCTCTTTATATCCTGGGAGGAGACCCACACTCTCTCTGCTTCACATTCCTATTGCTTCACATTCCTGTTGACCAGCCAGAATGCTGAGATGCTTCCACTGTCACTTGATCCACAAGCCTTTTCACCCACTAGCCTGTGATTTTCTTGAATTCAGCATCGTTGCATGTGCTGCAGAGTCTGAAGAGGAATTCATGGGCTAATATCGGACATATGGGCTAATATCGAATTTATGGACTTGATCAGGATTGGGCTGGGATGCTCTCTTAATATACAATTACTCTGATATAAAGTTCTTTCCTATACATGTATAAGTATATCTGGATTTGTTTCTCTAGTCAATCCTGATTAACACAAAAAGTAAGGTAAGAGGACGCAACACTGTTGAAGCCCTTACCTGATTTTAAACCATGCAATATTCCTTTGTTCCAGTTGCACAACTGCCTCTTGATGTTGACATAAGTTCTGCAGGAGCACATGAAGTGTTCTAAAATTCCCTTTCTTCTCAGGTTTATCCATAGTTTGTTATGGTCGATAAACAAATGCCTTGGCATAGTCCACAAAATTCAAGAAAACAGTTTCTGGTATTCTCTGCTTTAAGCCAAATTCCATCTGACACCAGCAATGATATCTCTTGTTCCAAGTTCTCTTCTGAATCCAGCCTGGACCTCTGGTGGCTCCCTGCCAATGTACTGCATTGTGCTGCAATGTGCTGCAACCCTTTTGGATGATCTTCAGCAAAATTTTACTTGCATGTGATATCAGTGGTATTGTTTTATAGTTTGAGCATTCTGTTGCATCACCTTTCTTTGGAATGGGTACAAATATGGATGTCTTCCAGTCAGTTGGCCAAGTAGCTGTCTTCCAAATTTCCTAGCATAGACCAGTGAGTGCTTCCAATGCTTCATCAATTTGTTAAAACATTTACATTGTTATTCAATCCATTCTTGGAGTCTTGTTTTTAGCTAAGACTTTCAGTGCAGTTTGAACTTCTTCCTTCAGCACCATTTGCTCTTACTCGTATGCTACCTCCTGAAATGGTGGATTGTCAACTAGGTTTCTTGGTAAAATGACTCTGTATTTTTTCCATCTTCTCTTGATGCTTCTTGCATAATTCAATATTTTTCTCATAAACCTTTAGATATTGCAACTTGAGGCTTAAATTTTCTCTTGAGTTGTTTCAGTTTCAGAGATGCTGAACATGTTCTTTCCTTTTGATTTTCTAATTCTAGGTCTTAGCACATTTCATTATAATATTTGATTAGTCTTTTCAAACTGCCCTTTGAAATTTTCTATTAAGATTTTTGACTTCATCATTTCTTTCACTTGCCTTATCTACTGTACAAAAAGGAGCAAATTGAAATTTCTTCTGACATCCACTTTAATCTTTCCTTTCTTTCCTGTCCTTTTTATAACCTTTTTGCTTTCTTCATGAATGATGGTCTTGATGTTCTTAGTGTTCAATGCATCAAATCTGTTCTAGATACATTCTCAAAATTTGGGTGGGATAGACTCAAGGTCATCTCTTGTGAGTTTGTTTTAATTTTCTTCAGCTTTATCTTGAACTTACGTATGAGAAATTGATGGTCTGTTCAAAAGTCAGCCCTTGCCTGGTTTTAGCTGCTGATATTGAGCTTCTTCATCATATCGGCCCACAGATGTAGTCGATTTGATTTCTGCCTGTGTATTCCATCTGAGGAAATCTATGTGTAGTCCCCCTTTGTTGTTGACAAGATCTTTTCTATGAACAAGTTGTTGGTTTTGCAAAATTCTATCATTCCTATCACCAAGTCCATATTTTCCAAATAGTGTTCCCTCCTCCTTGTTTCTAACTTTTGTATTCCAGTCACCAATACCAATGAATGCATCTTAATTGCATGTTTCATCAATTTCCAATTGAAATCATTGGTAGAATTCTTCAATTACTCTATCACTAGTCATTTTGGTTAGGGTACAAATTGAATAATGGTCGTATTGATTGAATTTCCTTGTAGCTGGAGAGTTAGAAGGCCATCACACACAGCATTGTACTACATGACTGAGTTTGCAATGGCCTTTTTGAGAATGAAGGCCGCACCATGCTCTTGATTGTCTTATCCCCACCATAGCAAATCATATGATTTTCTGGTTCAAAATGACCAACACCAGTCCATTTCATTTTAGACCACTTCCAATTTTCCTAGATTCATACTTCCCACATTCCATGTTCAACTGTTAGCATATTTTTGTAGCTGTTTCTCCCTATCTTGAGTCGTCAGCAAATGAAGATGCACTCCTAGAGGCTTCACCTGATGCACACCCCTGTGTTTGACTCCACGTTGAGAAGCCAGCTCCTCCTCAACAAGTTCTCAGTGCCCTCAGGCCTTAGGGATCCATCCTCCGACACTCTGACAATGTTCTGCTTCCGTCCACTAGGCCTTCAGGATCTGACAATATCTTGAAGCAGTGCAGAAGAGTCTCAGCAGTCCCTTCCTCTGAAATGGGGAGCGAAGTCCTTCTTCATAGAGAATATTAATTCAGAGAATATTAATTCAGACATCTTCAATGTCATGTTAAGGATGAAGGTGTGCCTAAGCAAAGCTATGGTATTTTCAATAGCCTCATATGCAAAAGAAAGGAAAACTACAAACTAATTGATGTATTTGGATTGTGGTGTACACAAAGAATCTTGAATGTACCATGGACTTCCAGGAGAATAAACAGCCAGCCTTGGAAGAAGCGCTGCCAACATTTTCCTTAAAAGCCAGCATAGCAGTCTTTGTCTTGTGTACATAGGACATACTATTAGAAGAGACTAATCTTTGGGAAGGGACTTCTGCTTGACAGGGTTAGTGAAAATAGGGAGATCCTTAATCAGATGGGTCAACATAGAGAGTTCAACAGTGGATTCAACCATAACAATTGTGCAGATGGTGCGGGGCCAGGCAGCATTTCATTCTGTTGTTACAAGTCAGAACTAGCTTGACATCACCTGACAACAACAATAGTATGAGTTATTCTGTTCTAACCTCACTTACTTCTGGTCTCTCCCTATGTCTCTCCAAGATAGGAGGATCATATCCCTAGTGCTAAAGGAATTCATGCTGACTCGATGTTAACACTGAAAATTTTTGTGGTGGAAAAAAATAATGGCACCTAACAAAAGAAACAAACAAAACAAAAACAAAAGAGCAAACAATGCACTGTTCTGGGTATATCTGTTGCACACAACTTTTTTAAAGTGATTCAAAGCAAAGATGTCACTTTGAGAACTAATATATGCCTGACTCAAGCTATGGTATTTTCAATTGCCTTGTACACATATGAAAGTTGAACGTTGAGTAAGGAAGACCAAAGAAGGATCTATATGTTTGAAATATGGTAGTGATGAAGAATATTGAAAATGCCATGGACTGTGAAAAGAATAAACAAATCTGGTTAAGCTCCATCTCATGTAATTTAGGCACATTTCTAGGGAAGACTGGTCCCTGGAGAAGGACATTATGCTTCATAAATTAGAGGGGCAGCAAAAAAGAGAAAGGTCCTTGACAAGATGGACTGACACAGTGGGCCAACAATGCCATCAAAGGAACAAAGGTGAGGATGGTGCAAGGCCAGGCAGTGTTTTGCTCTGTTGTCCATGGGGTTACCATGAGTCCAAGCCAACTCGATGGCACCTAACAATAGCAATGAAAGGAATTTAATCACCAAAATCCCAACCCAACCCACTGCTATCAAATTGATTCCAACTCTTGCTGAATATATATATATTGTATGATATATATATATCATACATATTGATATATCATATATATATGTATATATGTGTATGTATATGTGTGTGTATATCATACAATTGATTTCCAGAAGACTTTCAACATCACAGTAATACACAAACCTCCATTCACAGATGTTTGTGGTGGTTGGACTTGAGGTGTGTTGACCAGGAACAGAAACTGAGTCTTCTGCCTAAGAGATAAGAATTGCCTCTGAAACTACCTGACCTTCAAACAGAACTTTATGACTGGCTTTAAAGAATACAACAAAACATCTGTGACTTCTGTGTTTTTTACTCTTTCTCTCTTTATCCTTTCCTCCCTCTCCCTCCTT
>NW_022107431.1:15623673-15626587 GCF_000313985.2 Echinops telfairi
CGACCCACAGGTTGAGAACTGATGACATAAAGCATCCAATTGCTCTGCCTGCCTTCACATGCAGACCACGTTAGCAGGCGTTCTGGAAGCCGGTAAGATTCCTCCTTGAATGTAGTAGTTTCAGGCACAGGGAAAGGTTTGGAAAGTATTGGAAGGGAAGTGAGTGGCGTGATATTCGTGTGCCAAACCAATTCTACAGACCTGACTGGGCTTGTCGTGGGTACCAGCAGACAAAGTCAGGAAGGCTCGCAGTTCCTGTCCGGACTCTCAGTGTGCCCTTGGCCAAGCAGGGGGCACTTTGCACCTCAGCTTCCCCCTCTGCAGAATAAGGGGTTGGGCAGAGATTAAGGCTTATGCCACCACCCCAGCCTTTTTGACCATGTTTTACAGAACCCCGACAAATACATCCAGGGCTCACACTGAGACTACACATTGGAATCTAGATGCAAAAGCAACTGGAATAACTTTATGAGGGGAGCAACCCCCAGAAGGCAATGTGGTTGTTGATTAACACTCACCCGCTACACATTTCCATTCTAATTAAATTCTAATGTGACCCAGTGTGCGGATGTTTTCCTTCAGGATTCCTCAGTATGTGGATTCGTAATGAAAGACACTCCCTATTTTTTTTTTTAATTTTTAAAAATCATTTCATTGGGGGCTCGTGCAACTCTTGTCACAAGCCATCCATCCATTGTGACAAGCACATTTGTACATTTGTTGCCATCATCATTCTCAAAACATTTGATTTCTACTAGATCCCTTGGTATCAGCTCCTCATCCCCCCCCATCTCCCACCCTTCCTTCCTCCCTCACAAACCCCTGACAATTTATAAATTATTATTTTGTCATATCTTGCCCTGTCCAACCTCTCCCTTCACCCACTTTTCTGCTGTCCACCCCCCACAGCTGCCCTTTGGGTGCTCCCTGCCACCACACGAACCCCCACCCACCCTCTAGGACTCTCCCTGCCACCATGGAAACCCTCACCCCACATCTGGGACCCTTCCTGCTGCAGCAGGAATCACCACCTGCCCTCTGGGGTGCTGCACACAATCCTGCCCCCTCTCCACAGTGCTCCTCACCCTCCAGGCCCTCCAAAATAACATTAGCTCAAAGGTGAAAAAAAGGCAAGAATGAAACAGTAGTGCCCTTCACAATAGCTAAGAACAAATTGCAACATCTAGGGATAGACCTAACAAAAAACCCAGAAGATTTATATGAGGAAAACTGCAGAACCCTATTACAAGAAACCAAAATTAACCTCCACAAATGGAAGAATATGCCATGCTCATGGACTGGAAGACTCAATATAGTAAAGAAGTCAATCCTACCCAAGGCATTACATAAGTTCAACACTACCCCAACACAAAATACCAACATCTTTCTTCAAAGAATTGGAGAAACTGACTACCAACTTCATTTGGAAAAACCAACTTCAACTTCATATAGAGAAGGAAGCTCAGATTTAGCAGAGAACTTTTCAAGAAGAAGGACCAAGTAGGAGGGCTTGCTCTACCTGACTTTAACACCTACTATATAGCCACAGTGGTCAAAACAGCAGGGTGCTGGTGTAACAATAGATACTCAGACAAGTGGAAAAGAACAGAAAATCCAGAAATAAAAACATCAGCACAAAGATAACTGATCTTCAATAAACGCCCCAAAATTATCAAATGGGAAGTGGACATCCTCTACAACAAGTGGTACTGGAAAAAGAATGGATATCTACATGCAGAAAAATTAAGCAAGAGCCTCACTTTACTCCATGCACAAGAATAAAGTCAAGGTGGATCACAGACCTCGAGGTAAAACCCCAAACTATTAGGGCCATCAATGAGGGAATTGGAACAAACCTAAGAACTTTGGCACAGGGAATACATGGGCTATCACAATAGGGAAGGGCACAAACATATAGGAAGCACAAATTGACAAGTAGGATATACTGAAGATACACTGTGTACATTGAAAGACTTCACCAAGAGAATAATAAGAAAGCCCACATACTGGGAAACGTTTTTAACAATGATACATCACACAAAAGCCTCATTACTAAAATCTACAATACTCTGCTAGCCTACAATTAAAAAAAAAAAAAACATTGAGGAGGTGGGCAAAAAAACTAACAGAAGTTTCATAAGAGCGGAAATCCGAATGGCCAACAAACATATGAGAAATGTTCCCGATTGTTAGCCATAAGGGAAATGCAAGTGTGTTGGTCCGGGTTTGACTAAAGAAACAAATTCATAGACATATGTGTGTAATAGAGAACCTTATATCAAAGAGTAATTTTATATTAAGAAAACATCTCAGTTCAGTTCAGGTCAAGTCCACAAGTACAATATTAGCCCATATGTCTGATGCCAATCTTTAAATTCCTCTTCAGACCCATGCCACACATGCAATCATGCTGAATGCAGGAGGATCAAATGCCAGTGGGTGGAAAGTCTAATGGATCCAGTGGGAGTGTAAGCTGAGAATCCTGCCTCGCCACTTTGGGGTCCTCATGCCTTAAGATCAACAGGTCAGGAAGGTTGTCACTGTACTGAGTGGTGTGATTGATCCCGATTACCAAGGAAAACCTGGACTGGTGCTACATAATGGAGGTAAAGAAGAATATGTCTGGAATCCAGGAGATCCCATAGATTATCTCTTAGTATTGCCCTGCAACTAAAGTAAATGGTAAACTATAGCAACCCAATCCTGACAGGACATCTAATGACCCAGGAATGAAGACCCCTCAGGAATGAAGGTCGGGGTCATCCCACCAGGCAAAGAACTACAGCCAGCTGAAGTGCTGGTCGAGGGCAAAGGTAATACAGAATGGGTAGTAGAAGAAGGTAGTTCTACCTATCAGTTATGACCAGGTGATCAATTGCAAAAGTGAGGTTTGTGATTGTCAGTTTATCTTCAT
>NW_022107431.1:15627874-15629319 GCF_000313985.2 Echinops telfairi
TTTAGCTAAGCACAAAAAGACAAGTACAACATGAGTCCACTTAGATAAGCCCAAAAAGCCCAATGGGCATAGAGGATAAGCTACTTGATTCACAATTCCCAGATTGAGGTCCAGGTACTCTAGCAGAGGTCACACCCAACCCAGGGATGCATATGGCATCCAACTAAAAGGAGGGAAGGAGAAAAGAAGATGAGAGGAAGGGGGGAAATAGGACACTGATCCACCATGGGGAGGATATTGTTTATGTCTCCACAGGAAAGGGAGAAAGGGACCAGACCTCATCCTGGTGCACCAAGCCTTGAGGGCAATATACTGGCAGGGAGCAATGAACTAGCAGAGAGGACTCCAGGGACAGCCCCATACCTAGCTATGTTGACCCCTCCCCAAAAGAATGTACTACAGAGGACAGCACTGAAGATACAGCCGGGGAGAGTGTCCAGACCACATAGAGTAAGCAAAGAGAGAGAAAGAACCTCATCAAGGCCCACCAAGCCCTGAGGACAACACCCCTGCTTGGAGCAGCCAAGCAGCTTGGATGCACAGAGAGGACTGTAGGGCTGGCCCCACCACGAGACACAAACATCCTCTCACTGACCCACAGCACTACGGGGGATAGCAATGCAGACAGAGTGAGACACAAAGAGTGCCCGGTCTGTGGGTGGAAGAAGAAGGAGGAGGGGGAGGAGGAGGAGCAGGAGGGAGCACAACAGAGCTGCAAGGGGAGCAAAGTAACAAAGTCCCAGAGGAATCCCAAAAATAGATTTCTGACTCAGGGGACAGGACTTACCTCCTCATCAGACCCAGTTGGAAAACACTCATGCAGGTCAACAGACAGACCTGGAATTATTTTAATTATTTTTAGGTGCTCTCTCCCTCTCATCTATATAAGATAGGCAAGATAAACAATCCTGAGGAGAAAACAATGGGATCGATGGTTCCAGGGCAATGAGGGAGAGGAGGAGGTAGTGAAAGGGAGAGGGGATCCAACAAACTCAGGGACTAGGGAACAATAAGGGATCCAAAATCAATGGTGAGGAAAGTGTAGAATGGCTGGTAGGGTTTGATCAAGTGCAATGTATCCAAGAGGAATTACTGAGAGCCAAAAGAAGGGCTAACATGATAGAGGGACAGGAGGAAAGTGAAAAAAAAATAAGAGGAAAAAACTAAGAGGCAAAGTTTTTATAGAGGAATAAATAAAGGCATAATATATATAAATACATTAATTCATAATGATAGGGATATGTGTGTGTGTGTGTGTGTGTGTATGTATTTAGATAGCAGACAGACTTTGGGCCTCTACTCAAGTCCTCCTTCAACACAAGAACACTTTCTTTTAATAACCCAGCACTCTGATACTCACCTTCCTGACATGATTGCTGAAGACAAAATGGATGCATAAGCAAATGTGGTGAGGAAAGCAGATGGTACCTGGCTATCAAAAGATA
>NW_022107431.1:15637290-15638776 GCF_000313985.2 Echinops telfairi
ATCTTTTTTGATTTGGAGTTGTATAAAGTAGGTGAAAATAATATCACTTCAAAAATATTTCTTTGTCAAAATGGAAAATAAATGGAATAGGGTGGGGGTGGGTATGGTTAGGCTGAAAGAAACTGCTAAATTCATTTAAAAGCTACTGTAGTCATCCAGGATTGCTTTATGAATAATAACTTCTTCTAAAGTGGTGGTGGTACAGTTGTGGAAAATTCTCATATGCAAAGGGGATTCTAAAAATAAAATCAACAGATGTGGCTGGCAAAAGAATGGGGATTTGTACAGCAGTATTGTGGTATGTATAATTAAATAATGGTAGGAAAACCTGGATGATTTATGGTTTAGGTCAATGGTTTCATTTGGGATAAGTTGAGTTTAAGGTCACAAAGTCCATTAAATTTGTTTTCCAACCAGGCAATTTAACTCCAATGCTTATGCTTTCATCTTCCTAATTCCATACTTCCCTGGAATAGCTGGGTTCTCCCAACCTTGCCTATTACAACTAGGCCGGGAAAAGCCCTCTCAAATGTCTAGTTCTGACACTTGCTGTTTATATGACCCTGAGCAAACTATCTCATCTCTTTGAGCATCTATTTCCTCATCTGTAAAAGGGAAATAAAATGATTATGAAAATTAGAGGGAATTATGGAGATGCACTAGCAAACTGGTAGATATGATTTTTCTTTCTTTCTTTTTTTTTTTAGAATTCAGAGATGGTTTTATTTCTGAAATGGTCTTTTTTAAAAATCAATTTATTGGGGCTCTTACAACTCTTATCACAATCCATACATCCATCCATTGTGTCAAGCACGTTTGTACATTTGTTGCCATCATCATTCTCAAGACATTTTCTTTCTACTTGAGCCCTTGGTACAGCTTCTTATTTTTTTCCCTTCCTCTTCCACCTTCCCTCCCTCATGAACCCTTGATAATTTATAAATTATTATTATTTTTCATGTCTTACATGGAACGATGTCTCCCTTCACCCACTTTTCTGTTGTCTATCCCCCTGGGAGGGGGTTATAGGTAGGTCTTTGTGATAGGTTCCCCCTTTCTTCCCCCGACCTTCCCCTTCCCCTTCCCCTCCTGCTATGGATACTCTCAATATTGGTCCTGAGAGATTTATCTGTCCTGGGTTCCCTGTGTTTCTAGCTCTTATCCATACCCATGTACATGCTCTTGTCTAGCCAGATTTGTAAGGTAGAATTGAGGTCATGATAGTGGGGCAGAGGAAGCATTAAAGAACTAAAGGAAAGTTGTATGTTTCCTTGGTACTCTACTGCACCCTGACTGGCTCGCCTTCTCCCCTGACCCTTCTGTAAGGGGATGTCCAATTGCCTACAGATGGGCTTTGGGTCTCCACTCCACACTCCCCCTCGTTCAAAATGATATGATTTTTTTGTTCTGGGTCTTTGATGCCTCATACCTGATGACACCTATCGACACCTTATGATCACACAGGCTGGTGTGCTTTTCGATGTCA
>NW_022107431.1:15639302-15641584 GCF_000313985.2 Echinops telfairi
AAGCCCTCCCAGGCCTCCTACACCCTCCTTGCCATCGATTTTGGATCACTTGTTGTTCCCTTGTCCCTGGGTTTGTTAACACCCACTTCCTTTCCCCCACCTCCGCTACTCCCGTGCCCTCCCCTTTTTCTCCTCTGGATTGATTATCCCACCTATCTTATCTAGATAGACCTGCAGGGACAATGTTATGCACAAATAACAAGACATTGCAAAACAAAGTAACAAAAGAAAGCAAAGCAACAACAACAAAAACCAATGACAAAAATAGAAAAGCCTACAAATCATTCAAGGTCTGTTTGTTGACCTTTGGAAGTGTGTTCCAGTTGAATCTGATGGGGTGCCACACCCTGACCCCACAGTCTATTTTTTTTTATTCCCTGGGGAATTAATTGCTCTGCTCCCCTTGCTGTTCTGTTGCATCCCCTTAGTATTTTGCCTCAGTGTGGTGGGGTCAGTTCGGGCACAATTCCCACACTGTATCTCCATTGTTGTCTGCGGTAGCTCTATGGGTCAGTGAAGGACGTCTTGTCTCGTGGTGGGGCTGGCCCTGTCGTCCTCTCCGTACATTGGCTGTTCTAAGCAGGAATATTATCCTCAAGGCTGGGTGGGCCAGGATGTGTTCCACTCTCTCTCCCTCCTTCTTCGTTTGCTCCTGTGTGCTCTGATCAGACATGTCCCTCTCCCTGAACTGTAGCTTCAGTGCCTTCCTCTGAAGTGAATTCTTCTGCGTGGAGTGGGGACTGTCCATGTAGTTGGGATTGGGGCTGGCCCTGCAGACCTTTCTATTGGTTCCCTGCTTCATGATGCTATGTTGTCTTCATGTCTTGGCACACTGGGTTGAAGTCTGGTCCTTCTTTCCCTGTGGAGATATATAAAACACACTTCCCTTGGGTGGGTTAGTGCCCTGTTCCCCTGCTACCCATGTATTTTTCCCCCCTCTTCTTTTTAATTGGCTACAATATGTATCCCTGGATTTGGCCTTACTCCCTAGACCTCACCCCAGGAATGTCCTTGTTTCATCCCTCATCCTTGCTATTGGAATTTGTTCCTTCCTTTCTTTGGTTAGGTTTTCTAGTGGTTGGTCGATTCTGTTAATCCTTTCAAAGAACTAACTTTTAGCTGCATTTATTTCTTCCATCGTTTTCTTGCTTTTCCTCTCATGAATCTCAGCCCTGATTTTTATTGTTTCTTTTCTTTTGCTATTAATAGGATTGTCCTATTGACTCTGCTCTAATTCTGTAAGTTTTGTGTCAGCATATCAATCATAAGTCTCTCTTCCTTTTTCATGTGTGCCTGTATTGCTATCAAACTTCCTCTGGTAACTGCTTTTGCTGTGTCCCCAAAGTTTGGGTATGTCATATTCTCATTCTCAACGATTTCTAGAAACTTCCTAATTTCATCTCGGTTCTGAGCCAGTACCCACTCCTTTTGCAATAGTTATTCATCCTCCAATTGTTTGCCCTTGTTCTCTTAATCGTTCTTTTGTTGATTTCCAGCCTTATGGCATAGTGGATAGAGAGAGAAATCTGTATGATGTCTATGTGCTTGCATTTTACACAGATTCAACTTGTGTCCCAGCATGTGGTCTATCTTGGAATATGTGTCATGTGGGCTTGAAAAAATGTGAATTATTTTGCATTTGGCTGGCGGGGTCTACAAATGCCTACCAGGTAAAGTCGTTTAATTGTAATGTTTATATCCATAGCCTTCTTGTTAAGCTTCTTTCCCTGTGATATATCTTTCTTGGAGAGTGGTATATTAAAGGCACCAACTATACATGTTGAGCCTGTAATTTCTTTTTTCATCTTTTGGAGTGTTTGATTGATGAATTTCACAGGTCTCTCATTGGGCACATATATATGATGCTCACTGGTTCTTGGGCTACTGTTCCCTTGAGCATTATATAGTGCCCCTCATTATCTCTTGCTATGGCTTGCACCTTGAGATCAATTTTGTCTGAGATTAGAATTGTGACCCCTGCTGTTTTTGAATTGCCACTTGCTTGGTTTATTTTTCTCAAACCTTTGATTCTCAGCCTATTTTTTTCTCTGTAATCTTGAGATGTATCTCCTGTAGGCAGCAGATTGATGGGTTGTGTTTTCTAAGCCAGTCTGCAAGCCTCAGCCATTTTATGCCTGAGTTCAATCCATTGATTTTCAGGGTTATTATATCCACCTGTGGACTCTGTGATGTCAGCTAATACCTTTTGTGTTGGGTATTTTCCTACCTCCCTTTCTCATCAGTGGGTTGTGTGTGTGTGTGTGTGTGTGTGTGTGTGTGTG
>NW_022107431.1:15641723-15663088 GCF_000313985.2 Echinops telfairi
CTGGGTCAGCAAGGATCTTTTGCAGGGCTGGGTTTCTTTTAATGTATTCTTTGAGTTTTTCCTTGTCTGGGAAGACTCTTACTTTTCCATCTGTATTGATAGATAATTTGGCTGGATAGAGTATTCTTGGGTTTGCATTATTTTCCTTCAATTTTAGGCATATGTTACTCCATTCCTCTTCTTCATAGTTTCTGCTTGTTTTTCCCTAGCCACTGTCATGATTTTCTCCTTTTCCTCAAAGTTGGATAGTTTAATTATTATGTGCCTTTGTGACGTCTTGGGATTCAGTCTAGCTGGTGTTCTTTCAGCCTCATGAATGGTTGCCTGGTTTACATTCAGTAAGCTGGGGAAGTTTTCCTACAAGAATTCTCTTGCTATTTTTGCTGTTGACTATTTTGTTGTGTCTTCCTCTGGTTATCCAATTATTTTGATGTTGTTCTCCTTCATAGAATCAAGCATAGCTCTCAGGTTTTCTTCAGCTTCTCTGATGCTCTTATTTCAAGGTTCTTCCCCACATTAGTTAAAATCTGCTTGCCCCTCATCTAGGTCACTGGTGCCGTTCTTTGCCTCCTCCAGTTGGTTCATGAAGTCCATGAATTTGCTACTGGTTTTTGTTAACTTGTCCCTAAGCTCCTGTATTTACCTTTGGTGTATGGTCTTTATCTCCTCTGTCATTTCATCCTTTTTCTGTATTGTTTCCCTCATATCCTGTATGACTCCAAGCAGCGTTCTGAACATTTCTTTCTCTGTCAAATCAATGTCTGCTTCTTCTATACATGTCGCTAGGTTCAGGACTTCTTCCAACATTGCTTTTTTGTTTCTCTTGTTTTTTCATTGAAGTCATTGGGGCTAATTGTTGTTTGCATTGTATTGTTTTAGAGGAACCCGGTGCCTTTTCCCAGAGGGTTGAAGAGCACTGGGTTCTCTCTGGGAGACTTGTAGGAATGCTTCTTCAAACTGCCTGCAGTGGATTGCATTATGGGATTGGCCTACTGCTTTATCCTCCTGTGGCTTCATTCTTGCCATAGCCGACCAGTCTTCTGCTATTTGGAGAGAAAGTTGGATGGTCCTCTTAGGGGATGCTGGTTGGGTGGTTGTGGACCCTTGAGGATGGGGCTGCACTGGATGATCTCAGAGGAAGCCGTAGTGGTGTGACCCACACAGCTTGGGGTGACACAGGAGCATGTTGGGGTGCCTGCTGCAATGGGAGTGCCGCAGAAGGCAGGTGGGTATGCCCACTTTTGTGTAGAGCACTGTGGATGGTCGGCGGAATTGCCCTAAACAGCTAGATCTCCATGGAGGTCAGACATAGGTTCCCACAGCAGCGTGGAGCACTGGAGAGTGTTGGTAAAACTTCCTTAGGGTGTGGAAGACACTATAGAAGGTGAAAGGATGTTCCCTCAGTCACGTGGTACCACAGAGGATGGGCAAGAGTTCCCCCAGCCACGCAGGCAGGATTTCCCCTGGAGGAAGGTGGGCAGGCTTTCCCCAGCCTTGTGTTACACTGCAAAGGATGGAGCTCCCTCAGCTGGGTGGAGGGTGGGCATAATTGTCCAAGGCTAAGGAGAGTGGCCTGGAGATTGGCAGTGGTGTGTGAGAGAAAAGGGAAGAGAAAAAACTCTAAAATAACTGAGCCCACTGAGACTGGCAGGAGGCAGGGGTGGGGTGGGTAGGGAAGAGAGAGAAACAAAAGTAAAGTTCTAGCTGAGTCTTGATTGTTTGACCGTGGGGCTGGGGTGGGGTGGGGACGTTAAACCCTGCCCAGAGATGATGGCAAGCTGTGGCTCTGTTGAAGTAAAGGCCTTGGGCTGGCCAAAGAATCCCAGCTCTGGCCAAGACTGTAGTGGGACACCTCATGATCACACAGACTGGTACGCTTCTTCCATGTGGTCTTTGTTGCTTCTCAGCTAAATGGCTATTGTTTATCTTCAATCCTCTAAGATCCCAGGCACTATATCTTTTGATAGCCAGGTACTATCAGCTTTCTTCACCACATTTGCTTATGCACTCATTTTGTGTTCAGCAATTGTGTCGGGAAGGTGAGCATCACAGAATGCTCAATTATTAGAACAAAGTGTTCTTGCATTGAGGGATTACTTGATCAGAGGCTTAATGCCCATCTGCTACCTTAATACTTAACATATAAATATGCGTACATATATCTATGTCTCTATCATTATGTATACAAATATATCTATGTATGTACATGTCTGTATTTCGACTTCCCAGTTCTTTCATCTATTTCCTTTTACTTTCTTCTTATCCCACTATCATGTTCGGCCTCCATTCAGGTTTCAGTAATTCCTCTAGCCTACATTGCCCTTAATCAAGCCCCACAGGCATACTATGGCCTCCTCACCATCGCTTTTAGATCACTTGTTGTTCCCTTGTCCCTGGGTTTGTTCACACCCCTTATCCTTTCTCCTGCCTTCCCATTTCCCATGTCCCCCAGAACCATTGGTCCCATTGTTTTTTCCTCCAGATTGCTTATCCCGCTTATCTTATCTAGATAACAAGCAGGGACAATAATAAGTACAAAAACAAGACAAAGTAAAATAAAACAACAAAACAAAACAACAACAAGAAAACCAACGACAAAACAAAGAAAAGCCTATAAATAGTCCCATGTCTGTTTGTTGACCTTTAGGAGTGTTTTCCAGTCAAATCTAATTGGATGACATTCCCTGGCCCTGAAGTCTATTTTTGGTATTCCCTGAGGACTTCGTTGCTTTGTTCCCCTTGCTTCTCTGTTGCATGCCCTTAGTGTTTTGCCCCAGAGTGTTGGGGTCAGATTGGGCACATTTCCCACACCGTGTCTCTAGTGATGTCCCCTGTAGTACGATGGGTCAGTGAGGGATGCTGTGTCTCCTCGTGGGGCTGGCCCTATGGTCCTCTCTGTGCATTGATTTCTGTGAACAGGAATATTGTCCTCAGGGCTTGGTAGGCCAGGACATGTTCCACTCTCTCCTTCCTTCTTCATTGGATATGTTTTCAATAGATGCTCATGGAGAGTGAAACTTTATCATTGCTCTAGACACTGTTGTTGTTGTGAGGTGCCATTGAATTAATTTTGACCCCAGAGTAACTCTATGCGCAAAAGATGGTCCAGACATGCACCATCCTTATAATTGTTCCTTTTCCTGAGTCCATTGTTGCAGGCACTATATCAGCTCATCACATTGAGAGTATTCCTCTTTTTTGCTGCTTGTGTTAGTCTGGGTGGACTAGAGAAACAACTTCATAGACACTTGTATGTGTATAAGAAAGAGCTTCATATCAAAGTGTAATTTTATATTAAGAAAACATCTCAGCCCACTTCAGATCTAGTCCATAAGTCTGATATTAGCCCATATGCCTGATATCAGTCTATAAATTCCTCTTCAGACTCACATGGCACATGCAATGATGCAGAATCCAGGAAGATCACAGGCCAGTGGGTAGAAAGTCTTGTGAATCCAGTGGTGGTAGAAGCATCTTAGAGCTGGCTTGGATCTCCACATGGCTCCTCCAGCTCCAAGGTTCTGGCTGCCATCAGCATGGCTTCATGTGGCTTGTCAACAGGAATCTGTTGCAGAGAGACTGCATCTGGCCTCCAGTCAGCTATTTATCCCCACTACACCTCCAAATGAGGTCATCAAGCTGAAATCGTATTGACAGGCTATACTCTACCCCTTTGTAAGTTGACAGGAGATTATGTAACTGCCGCACTGCTCGTCTACTTTACCAAGCATAATGTCCTTCTCCAGAGACTGAACTCTCATGATAATATGTCCAAAGTACAGAGACAGTCTTTCCATCCTTGACTCTAAGGAGAATTCTGGTCATGTTACTAGGAAAGATTAGTTCCTAAAAAAGAACATCATGTTTGTAGAGAAGAGGGTCAGCAAAAAATGAGGAAAGCCCTTCAGGAGCTGGATAGACTCAATAGCCACATTAACGAGCTCAAACATATCAAAACTCATGGGGATTTTGAAAGCAAGACCACAGCCATTTTGATTCATCAGTCTTATTTTTATTTTTGTTTGTTTGTTTTAAATGTTTTGCCCTTTTCCAATGATTCAAGAAGAGCTTGGAATTTTATCTGCTATTTGAACACTGCTAAGAGGCAAATTGGCCTCTCTACTTCTTTATTGATTTTATACTGTTTAATGGTCAAAAGGTCACTTTAACAAAAATCAGGAAAGAATGAAAAGATCAGAGTGTATATCAGAAGAAACACTGAAACTTGTCTTAATAAGAGCTGAATAGAAAATTTCAAAGGTCAAATTTACAAGACAAAGTCAAATATTATCAGGAAATGTGAAAGGACCTAGAATTAGTAAAACCAAAGATAAGAACATATTCAGTACATCTGAAATTAAAAGAAACCAAAGAGAAAATTCAAGCCCTGATAGGCAAATTTGAAGGCAAATAAGCATAACATTGAATGATTCTGGAAACATCAAGAGAAGATGGAACGAGTGCACAGAATAACTGTACCAAAAAGAACTAGTTTGACAGACCACCATTTCAGGAGGTAGCATATGAGCAAGAACCAATGGTGCTGAAGCAAGAAGTTCAAACTGCACTGAATGCATTAGCCAGAAACAAGGCTCCGAGAATTGACAGAATATCCATGAAAATGTTTCAGAAAGCTGAAGAAGCACTAGAAGCACTCACTCATCTATGCTAGGAAATTTCGAAAACAGTTACCTGGCCCACTGACTGGAAGAGATCCATATCTGGGCCCATTCCAAAGAAAAGTGATCAACAGAATTCTTATGCTGTAGATTGATATCATTGATATTGCACACAAGTAAAATTTTGCTTAAGATCATCCATCAAGAGTTGCAGCACTACATTGACAGGAACCTGCCAGACATTTAGGCCAGGTTCAGAAGAAGACACGGAACAAGGGATATTGCTGATGGTAGATGGATCTTGGCTTAGATCCGAGAATAATGGGAGGACGTTTACCTGTTTCTCATTGACTATGCAAAGGTATTGTACTGTGTCAATAATAGAATAAAAGAATGGGAATTCCAGACTTTATTGTGCTCATTTGGAGTTTGTACATGAACCAAGAAGCAATTATGTAGATAGAACAAGGGAGTATTGCATTGTTTAAATCAGGAAAGGTGTGCATCAGGGTTGTGTCCTCTCACTACACTTATTCAAGCAAATAATCAGAGAAGCCAAATTATCTGATGAAGAGTGTGACATCAGGAATGAAGGAAGGCTTACTAAAAACTTGCGGTATGCAGATGACACACCTTTCTTGCTGAAAGCGAGGAGGAATTGAAGCACTTGATGAAGATCAAGATTGTAGACTTCAGTGTGGATTACAACTCAATGCAAGAACACCAAAAATCTTCACAATTAGACTAACAGGTAACATCATGAAAAATGGAGAAAAAAATGAAATTGTCAAGGATTTTTTCTTGCTTGGATCCACAATCAATGCTCCAGGAAGCAGCATTCACGAGATTAAAAGACATCTTGCTTTAGGTAAATCTGCTTCACCGGACCCCTTTAGAGTAGAAGCATCCATTGAATCATATGCATGTGAATGTTGGACATTGAATAAGGAAGACTGTAGAATAATAGATGCATTAGAATTGTGGTGATAGAGAAGAATATGCAAAGTACAATGGACTGCTAAACAGACAAACTGATCTCTATTGAAAGAAGTAAGGTCAGAGTTCAAGGATGACAAGACTTCCTCTTACGTACTTAGGACATATTGTCAGAAGAGATTAGTTCCTGGACAAGGACATCATGTTTGGTACACTGCAACGGTGGCAAAAAAGAGGAAGACCTCTTGACGAGAGATGGATTGACCCAGTGGCTGCATCAATGGTTTCAGGCATAGGAACAATTGTGAGGCTGGCACAGGGCTGTGCGGTGTTTAGTTCTGTTGTGCATAGGGTCTCTATGGGTCAGAGCTGACTCGATGGTACCTAACAACAAGCCAACAACTACCACATTTTAAGAAGAAATTAGTATAAATATCATCTGGGAAATTGGGATAATTTGTGTGCCCACCTAACAGCTAAAGATGCTCCATTTCTAGCCTCCTAATAAAATGCAGTTTTTCTCTCTTTCTGTTCCACTTGAAGTGGTTATTAACTGGGCTCAACTTCTCCAGGGCAAGGAACTAAGATTTAATAGTAAAAGAGATGGTGCAGAATCTCGCAATATTTCATTCTGTTCTGTGTAAATTTGTCATGCTTTGACACCAACTTGAATAAGAAGCACAGAAAATACGAAAAAGTAAAGCAATAGTAGAAAATACACTTCGATCAAGGTTAATTTTTGTTGTTGTTGTAAGATGCCATTAAATCTATACTGATTCAGTAATGCAATGTACAATTCTGTACCATCTTTACAATCCTTATTTGAGTCCATTGGCGCAGCCACTGTGTCAATGCAATGGACTCATTGCCTCTTACTTAGGTTCGCATCTCCAAGATGACCTTTCTCTTTTTCAATAATCTACTTGATCAAACACGATACCCTTTGGGGGGGTCTAGTCTCTGATGATATTGTTTCCAAATTGAGACAAAGTCTTGCTATTTTCCCTTCTAACGAGTATTCTGCCTGTACTTCTAAGGAAAATATGTGTTGTTTTTCTGGCAACTCTTCTTACGTTCAGTAGTCTTGGCCAACGCCATAACTCAAATGCACCAGCTCTTTTTTGATATTCCTTATTCAGTAACCAACTTTCACATGCATATGAGATGACTGAAAACACCATAGCTTGGGGCAGGCTCATGTTAATCCTCAAGGTAATATCCTTGCTCTTCAACACTTTAAAAAAGTCTTATATAGAAGAGTTGCCCAAGGCAATGCACCATTTGATTTTTTGATGCTGCTAATCTGAGCATTGATTGTGGGTCCAAGCAAGATGAGATCTTGACCACTTCAGTCTTTTCACCATTTATCATTATTTTGCCTTTTGGTTCAGTTGTGAGAATTTTTGTAGAAAATACCCTTCAGTCAAGGTTAACTCTTAAGCATAAATCATTCTTATTGGAGTGATGACATGGTTCTATTATTTCGAACACTTTAACATAAACCTTGCCTAGAGCAATGCACCTGATGTTCAAGGAAAAGGAGGTTTACAATTCCCCACAGGTGGAAAAGATCTCTTTCGGAAATCCATGGGACGTAATGGCATCTGTGACACTTAATGACTGGAAATTTATGTCCCATCAACTCAACTGAGTTGACACAAATACAAAATACTCCAAAGAGCATCTCTGCTAGTTGTAGGCTTTTGTTATAAATAGAGACATTGCCTACCATTACATTGAAAGAAATGTAGTACTCTGCTTCATTCCCTATTTCGAAATAAAATTTTGAATGCAAAAAGCAAGCTAGCCATGGTTGAGTGATTGTTTTTAAGTTTTTTTATGGACTCATTTCCTCTTACTTAGGTTCACACCCTAAGGGAAGAATTCCAAGGGAGGAGACAATAAAGTAATGTCCTTGGAAGTCTATGTATATTCAGTGGAATTGTTTTCCACGGGGAGTGATTATTTTTTATCACATACAATTTACATTGGTGGGTAATAAATCCTCATAAATCAAAAATTATCAAAACCCAAGACTTTTTATCTTGAAACTGAGATTTTGTTCTCTACTGTGAAGTACAAACTTTGTTTAAGTAGCTCTGATTTATTTATTATTGTAATGTGTATTGTCCCTTATCAAAATAATTTTAGATGTAGTACACATTGGTACACCTTAAAGAACGTAATTATGGACTATGTTTTAGTAAAACCTAGACCTAAAAAGAAACTTTAGAGGATTATTTTTGTAAAGTGGTGATTCATTTTGTGATGTTGAGAATCAAACAATAAGTTATAATTTAAAAGTAAGGTAGAAAAGTAAAATGTAGATGAATACTATACTCATAGCATTGTAAAATTTTAATTTTTTATTTCTGACCAGTTTTATTGTATTTTATTTTTAATAAAAACATATTTTGTGAAGAACAGCTATGAAAAAATTTATATGACTAACCATTCATCCAATTCATTCCTTCTTTACATTGTGCTGCTTATATAACAAAGAGTGGTTTTTTGCATAGGGATAACACCCCAAAAAGTAGAAGGTATAATTTTAACCTCATGTATAAGGACTAAGGATACAGTGAGCAAAAAAAAAAAGTGCTATACATCCAAAAATAAATAAACTGTTAGGTAGCAGGTGTTAAAGGAAAACTTTATCCCACATCTCGAAGTTAATTTAGTCTTAATGACCATTAAAGGTATTAAGTTTTCAACATTCATTGAAAAGAAACTAAGCAAGAATGAAGATAAATTGGGATCCCATAATATTGTTCTTCAAAATTTACATTTAAAAGGAATTCCATTAATATGTAGACAATATGCTTTACCATAACCCAGAAACCTCTGGCTCAGAAACAATGATCCCCATTCGCTCTTGGGAAATAAACTCAAGATGATATAATGACTGTGTTAGACCAGGTTGACTAGAGAAACAAATCGGAGACACTTATATATGTGTAAGAAAGAGCTTTATATCAAAAAGTAGTTACATATCAAGAATGCATCCCAACCCAGTCCAGATCAACTTCATAAGTCCAGAATTAGTCCATAAGTCTAATACTAGTCCAAATCCCTCTTCGGACTCACGCAACCACATGCAATGATGCAGAATGCAGGAAGATCACAGGCCGGTGGGTGCAGAGTTGTGTGGATCCAATGGTGGTGGCCGCATCACAGGGCTCACACAAGTCTTGGCGTGGCTCCTCCACAGGAAGGTGAAGGCAGAGAGAGAGGGGGGCGGTGCCTGGCTTCCAGAGGGCCCTTTATCATGGTCACACCTCTAAAGCAGGTCATCAAGCTGTGACCTGAATGACAGGCTAAAATCCACCCATATCTTCTTACAGGTGCCATGTTGACACAAAAAACCTATCATAATGACAATGGCAAAACATATTATTATTTAAATTGTATACTAAATAGCCATTATGTGCCATAAATAAGGTTAGGTAGTAGGGTACAATGGTGAATTCCAGGCTTTTGGAACTTAATCATTTCCTCGGCCTGAGATTAATGAATTTTATTTGTCACTGCTTTTTTATTGTTTTGTTTGTTCTGTCACCACTTTTATTGGTAACTTAATAAGCATATATATAGATATTCTTGTCGATGAAGGCATTAGCTCAGAAAAGTCCATCATTTTAGAAATCTATTGCAGACCCAATCTACAAGTCTTTCTCTGCAGTCTCTCTTAGAAAGGAATCCCAGCTGAAGTCTGTATACCAGGGATGACCTTGCTGTTATTTACAATACCTGTGCCATAGCTTCCAGCATCCTATCACAGCAACATGTAGGCCATCACAGTATCATGAACTGACAGATATCAATGATGGAAGAAGAGTAGGGAAGAAAGACCTCCTTAAAGTTATTGTTGGAAAATTATCTAGTCAAAAATTGTGCAGAAAAATCAGCTCATGTGGCATAAGCCAAATGAAGAAGCAACAGCTGCACACACCCATTAAACATCAAAATGTTTAATGTATGAAGAATGAATCAAGGACCATTCAAATTTGTTAGACATGAAATGGAACTCTTAACGATGGGTATGCTAGACAATTCGTAAGCTGAGACGGATTGCACATTTTGAACGGGACAAGCATATGATCCAATACTCCAGGAATGGCCAATTGAAAAAGAATGGCGTCACCTCCAAGGTCAAGGACATTTCAAGATCTGTTCCGAAGTACAGTTCTGTCAGCAATAGTATAATATACATAGGTTTATAAGAAAAAAACTGGTTAATACCCATGACTATTACTCAAATAGGCAGATGGAAGTGACGAGGGCATTTTTGCTTGCTGCAAGTGGAGGGCTTTAAAAACGTACTGATGAACATCAGAACTCAAAAGACTTCAGTGTGGATTGCATATGAACATAAACAAAAACCCTCACAACCAGACCATTAAATAGCATCATGATAAATGAAGAGAATATTGACGTTACCAAGGATTTAATTTCACTTGGATCTGCAAACAACTCCCAGGGATAGAGCAACCAAGAAGCCAAACAAGACCCTTTAAAAGTGTTAAAAAGCAGAGCTGTCATCGAGGACTAAGGTGCATCTGACCTAAGTATGGTATTTACAATGGTCTTGGATACATGGGAAAACAGGACAGCGAATGAGAGAGACTGAAGAAGAATTAATGCCTTTGAATTGTCATACCAGGAATTTTAAATGGGACTGTCAGAAGAATGCGCACATCTGTCTTGGGAGAAATACAGAACAAAATGCTCCCCAGAAGAGAAGATGATGAGACTTCATTTCACACCCTGTGGACATGTTATCATAAGGTACCAGTCCCGGAAAAGGACATCGTGCTTGGTAGAGAGTCAGCAAAGAAGAGGACGGCCTTCCATGAAATAGATTCAGACAATGGCTGCCACACGGATTCAAACTTGGCAACAGTTGTAAGAATGAGGCAGGATGGTGGAGTGTTTCATTCTGATGTACATGGGAGTTCTATGGATCAGAACCAACTCCTAGGCATGGAAAGCAGCAGCAGTATTGTAAAACGTTATCCGTGATCTGAGTTAGCTATGTAAGAAGTTAATGAACTCACCAGAAGATGGCAATGCGCAGCTCTGTAGCTGCTGTCCCTTGCATTGCTGATTCTGGACAGTAGGTGGCTGCTCCTATGTGTGTTCCGCCTCTCACACCTCCATCACAGTGGCAAATTAGACTTCTCTCTGTGGTTTGCAGCAGGTATGTAATGTATATTTTGATCACTAGGCAGTATTGTCATCTACAGACTTACAGGGTTTTACTGATGACCGGGAACTGAAAATTGTGATGATAAGGAAAGCTAACTTCTGAAAGCCCACCGGAAGACATCCCTTTGACCTCCTTGTCAATGAAAGACCTTATTTCAATCTTTTCATAGAAGTCAAGATCAAACTTAAGTCCTTGCTGTTGCGTGTACACCAGTTTGTGTGGTTTTTTTCTTTCTGGTTGTTTTCCTGCTTTTCCTCTTTTCAACAGTATAGATGCTATAGATGCAAGATGCATTAACATAAAATGGTACTACTTTGTTCATAGTAGTTCTTTCTTCTACTTGAACTTCTAATTTAAAAATGTTCTAGTGTATTTGTTGACAAATCTGTCTGGGAAGAAGTACAGCCATAGTGCTCCTTAGAGGCAAGGATGGCAAGACTTCGTCTTACAGACCGTGGACATGTTGTCAGGAGAGACCAGTCCTTGGAGAAGGACATCATGCTTGGCAAAGTGGAGGAGCAGGGAAAAAGAGAAGGCGCTCAAGGAGATGGAGGGACACAGTGGTTACAGCAATGGGCTCAGGCACAGCAACAGTTGTGAGGGTGGTGCAGGACTGGGCAGTGTTTTATTCTGTAGTACAGAGTTCTCTATGGTTTGGAACCTACAACAAATAACCTTATTAATTTGACTTATTTTCTCATCAGTACTTCTTGCTGGAGGTGATGAAGGTAGAACACTATATTGGTTGGAGCCCTTTAAACCACTGTCCTGAGATTATCTTTAAACTTGAGACTATAAACCGGGCGCATTTCATTCTGTTTTGCGTAGGGTTGCTACGGATCAGAACTGACTCAATGGCATGTGATATCAACAGCAGTTTTTTTTAAAATATCACTTTATTGGGGGCTCTTACAGATATTATAACGTTCCATAAATCAATTATATAAAGCATATTTGTACATATGTTGCCACCATCATTTTCAAAACATTGTCTTTCTACTTGAGCCCTTTGATATTAGCTACTCTTTTTTCCCTCCCTTCCTAATCCTTCCACCCTGGTGAACCCTTAAAAAATTATATATGTATATATTTTCATATCTTATACTGTGCACTGTATCTCTCGACCCACATTGCTGTTATTTGTCCCCCTCAGTGTGTGTGTGTGTGTGTGTGTGTGTGTGTGATACATGCATCATTACTATCAGTTCCCCCTTTCTCTGCTTCTTCACCCCCCTCCCCGTTCCCTCACAGTATCACTACTCCTGTTACAGTTTCTGAGGGGTTTATCTGTCCTTGAATCTGTGTGTTGAAAGCTCTTATCTGTATCGATGTACATATTCCAGTCTAGCAGGATTTGTAAGGTAAAGCTGAAGCTAATGATGGTTGGGGGAGAAAGCCTTAAAGAACTAGAAGAACATTGTATGTTTCATCAGTGTCATTCTGCACCCTGGATAAATCATCCCTTCCATGTGACCCTTCTGTGTGGGAATGTCCTATTGTCTACAGATGTGCTCTGGGTCTCCACTCTCACCCTTTTCTTTCACATCAATATAATTGTTTGGTTTTCATCTTCTGATATTTGATCCTGTTGACATCTCATGGTCACACAGGCTGGTGTCCTTTTTCCATGTAGGATTTGTTACTTCCTTGTTAAATGGTCACTGGTTTAACTTCAAGCCTTTAAGACCCCAGATACTATATCTTTTAATAGCTGGTCACCCTCAGCTTTCTTCACCATGTTTGCTTATGTACCCATTATATCTTCAGTGATCCTGTCAGGAAGCTGGATATCACACAGTACCAGAGTATTAGAATAAAGTGTTCTTGTGTGTTCTTGTATTGAGGGAAGACTTAAGTAGAGGCCCAGAGTCTGTCCACTACCTTGATACTTTTAACATATAAATATATGTACATGGACCAATATCACTATCTTTGTATATTAATGTATTTACATATATACATATCTATATTTATACCTCTGTATATAGCTTTTGCCTCCTAGCTCTTTCTTCTATTTCCTTTTACTTTCCTCCTGCCCCACCGTCATGTTCACCCTTCATTTGGTTCTAAGTGCTTCCTCTAGGCTACATTACAGTTGATCAAACACCAACAGGCATTCTATATCCTCCTTGTTGTTGATTTTAGATCCCTTGTTGTTTCCCTGCCCCTGAGTTTGTTGGCTTCCCTTCCCCTTCCCCCCACCTTCTCTTCTCCTATGCCCCTATTGCCCCCGCCCCTCACCCCCCAGAACCATCCATCCTCTTGCTTTCTCCTTGGGATTGTTTATCCTGCCTATTTTATAAAGACAGATATATATTTAAAAATAACATTAATAAAAAAGCATATAAATCATTCCAGGTCTATCTGCTGACTTTTATGAATGTCTCCCAACCAGGTCTAGTGGGGCGCCAAGTACTGCCCCTGGGTCAGAAGTCCATTTTCAGGGTTCCTCGAGGACTTCATAACTTTTCTCCCCTTGCTGCTCTGATGTGCTCCCTTCATGATTCACCCCGCTGTGGGGAGTCAGATTGGACTCACTTCCTGCACTGTCTCCAGTATTGTCTCATGCAGCACTATGGGACAGTGAAGGGACATTGTGTCCTGTGTTGGGAGGCCCTATGGACCTGTCAGAGCAGGAATGTTGTCCTCTAGGCGTGGTGTACCAGGATGAGGTTCTCTCTCCCCCTCTTAGTTTTTCCTCTTCGTTTGCTCCTGTGTAGACAGGACAGACAGGCCACTCTCCCCAGCCTGGCTCTTCAGTGCTGTCATCTGTAGTACATTCTTCTAGGGAGGGGTCCACATAGCTCAGATTAAGGCCAGCCCCACAGTCAACAATAACAACATTCTTTGAATTGTAAAATAAATTATGTATGTTTTATTTTTCTCGCAAGGAAATTGAAGTTTAACCCTTTATGCATTATGAGAATTGGATTTCTTTTCTCCAGTGTAAATCCAAGATTTTTTTAAAGTTATAGTTTCTTGTTCATTTTTTAAGTTCAACTCCTCCCTTTTGTTTATTTAAATAATAGTTTTATTGGCATATCTTATACATTCCAATACATCCATTCACATACAATACTGTTGTTAAATCACATTGGGTGGGGTTATTCAATCATAAATGCTATCTGCCCCCCTTTTGCCCCCTTTTCCCCTCCCTGCCTGCTCCCATACCCTCAGAGAAGCACCACTCCTGTCACTGATTTTGAGGGGTCATTAATCTTGACCTTCATGTACTTAGAGATCCTAAATATGCAAATGAACATACACAAATCTAATGTGATCAATGAGTAAAGCACATAAAAACTTTAGTACTAAGAGGGGGAAATGTTAAAGAACTAGAGGATAGTTATGTGGTTCATCAGTGCCAAACTATACCCTGGATTTATCATCCATTCAGTGTGGCCCTTCTGAGAGGGACTGACCAATCATCTTGCAGGTGGGTTTTGGTACTCCATCGAATCCACATCCCTTCACATTGAGTTGGCCATGTGTTTTTGAACTTTTGAACCTCTTCCCAATGACACCTCTTGATCACACAGCCTGGTGTGCTTCTTCCACGTGGGCTTTGTTGCTTCCCTGCTAAATGGCCACTTGTTTAATTACAAGTCTTTAAGACCCCAGACACTATATCTTTTGATAGCCGGACACCATCAGCTTTCTTCAACATGTTTGCTTATGCATTTATCTTCAGCAATTGTGTCAGGAAGGTGTCAAACCCATCCCTTTTAAATAAATTGGTTGATACACCCTATGATGATGATACCAATAATTTAAAATCATGTTTGTGTCATTGACATTCATAAGCATATGACAACTTATTATTACTCTATAAATCAAAAAGCAATTGGATAATAGATGTTTTTTAAAAACTCCAAACTCATTGCCAGTGAGTCAATGCTGACTCATAAGGACCCTATTGAACAGGGTAGAATGGGGTGTACGTTTTATGAATGTAGAAAGCCCATCTTTCTTCTTGGTGTAGCTGGTGGTTTTGAACTGCTGACCTTGCAGTTAGCAATCCAATTTGTAATCACTATGCCACCAGGGCTCCTTAAATAATAAACATGTACGTCCAATTCAACTTGAAACTGTTGTTGTTTAGAATCAAACTTCTGATTAAAAGGAAAGCAGTAAAGACCCTAAAAGTTTGCTCTTCCTGGCCGTGAGAAACATTACAATCCAATGGTATTTCCAATTGCCTCATTTATATGCCAAAACTGCAAAATTAATCAGGAAGCCCTGTAGAACCATTAGGAACCCTAGTGGTGTAGAGGTTATGCATTGGGCTGTGACCTGAAAGGTCAGTGGTTCAAAACCACCAGCTGCTATGTGGAGAAAGACGGGGCTTTCTACTCCTGTAGGAAATTAAAGTCTTGGAAACTCACAGGGGCGGTTTTTCCCTGTCCTATAGGGTAGTTATGAGTTGACATTGATTTGGTGGCAGTGAGTTTGGTTTTTTTGTTTGGTAGAACCATGGATGCAATTGAATGGTGGTAATATTCTTCACCAAGAGCACAATTCGATTGCATCCACTGGTCTACAGGACTTCTTTACTCATTGTGTTAGTAATGGAAGTTGACTAGAGAAACAAATCCAGTGACATTTTGTGTATCTATAAGAAAGGACTTTATATCAAGAATTGATAGTATATCAAGAAAGCACCCCAGCCCAGTTAAGTCCATAGTCTGAAACTGGCCCATAAGCCCTCTTCATATTCATGGAGTCATGTGCAATCACGCAGAATGCAGGCAGATCACAGGCTGGTGGGTGCAGATCCAAAGTCGGTGGAAATATAGCAGGGCTCCAGCAGCTCTGAGGGTCAGTAGCAAGAGTGGAGGGGGAGGGTCTCAGGGCTTCTTTATGGGATGATCACATCCCTAAGGGCACTGCATCAGGCTGTGACCAGAGTTCCAGGTCTCCACCCCTAGCCAAGAGTGTCTGGTGGACATACAATCATCTATCGCATTATTTTCCAGCTTTTGCATGCAGATGAGGCCACTGGAAAATGCCATGGCTCAGGTCAGGTGCACCTTAATCCTCAAAGTGACATCTTTGCTCCTTAATACTTTAAATAGGTTTTATACAGCAGATGTGTCCAGTGTAATGCATCATTTGATTTCTTGATTACTTCTTCCCGGAGCATTATCCAAGTAAAGGAAGATCCAAGTAAAATTAAATCTTTGGAACTTCAATCTTTTCAGCATATATCATGATATCTGTTGGTCCAGTTGTCATGCTATCTCTCGGCTCAGACTGCAATCTCCCAGGCTAGTGTGTTCAGGTCTTTTTCACTCACAGCAAGCCAAGTTGTATCACCTGAATATCCTGGGTGTTACTTAGCCTTCCTCCTCTCCTGATGCCCCATTCTCCTCCATGCAGCACAGCTTCTCAAATTCTTCATCCATCATATAGATTGAATAAGGCTAATGAAATGATACAACCATGGCCAACATTTTTCCTGATTTTAAACCAAGCAGTAACCTTTCTGTTCAAACAGCTGCCTCTTGGTCTAGGGAGAGGGTTGCCATGAGTAGAAATAAGTGTTCTCACAATCCCATTCTTCTCAGTGTTAGCCACAGTTCGTTATGATCCACACAGTCAAATAGCTTTGCATAGTCAATGAAACACATGTAAATAGATGTCTGCTATTCTTCACTTTTTATCCTACATTTACCTAAATTCAGTAATGGTATTTCTAGTGCCACATTATCTTCTGAATTTCTGGTAGCTCCCTATCAATGTACTGCTACAATCATTTTGTAATTACCCTCAGCAAAATTTACTCTGGTGTAATACTGATAATCACTGTCCAATCACTTCTGCATTTTATTGAGTCTTCTTTTGTGGGAATGGGCATAAATATAGATCTCCTCCTGTCAGTCAGCCAGGTAGCTGTCTTGTGAATGTCTTGACATAGACAGGTGAGTGCTTTCGGCATTGTATCAGTTTGTTTAAATATTTATATTGGTATTTGTGTTAGACTGGGTTGACAGAGAAACAAATTCATTGACACTCATATATGTGTAAGAAAGAACTTTATATCAAGAAGTGATCATATCAAGAACAATCCCAGCCCTGTCCAACTCAAGGTCATAAGTCCCACTTCATAGCCACACAGTCACATGCGATAATGCAGGAATATCCCAGGCCACTGGGTGCAAAATCATTGTTTCCAATGTTTCTGGAAATATGGCAGGGCTCAGACAGCTCTCAGGGCAGCCAGCCAGCAGAAAGGTGAAGACAGAGAGAGAGGGAGGTTACCAGGGCTCTCCTTATGACAAGGCTGTGGCCTGATTGATAGGCTGAATACCAGTCCTACATGTTTATATATCTTCAAGTTGACATAAATCATGTAACCACCACAGTATTCCATCTATTGATGGAGTCTCATTTTTCAGTAATATTCACAGTGCAGCTTGAACGTCTTCCTTTAGTGCCACTGTTTCTTGATCACAAATGACCTCTTGAAAGAGTTGGAAGTCAATAAATTCTTTGGGGTACAGTGATTTCCTATTCCTCCTAACCTCTTGTGCTGCTTCCCGCATTATTCAATATTTTATCCATAGAATCCTTCGATATTTCAACCAAAGGCTTGAACTTTTCCTTTGGTTCTTTCACCCTGAGGCATGCTGAGAAAGGTGATAAGAGGTGTGTGTGTGAAATGTCAACTTTGCCAGCTGTCAAATATAAAACTCAATTCACTGGTGTTCCTTCTTACAGAACTGGAGAACTGAAAGACCCAGAAGACAGCAAAGCATTGCGCAGTTAGCAACTGCAGCAAGCAGCCCCTGCCTCTAAAGTTGGGGTAACAAAGGAAAGAGGTGGTAATTTCAAGGTGGGGCTCCACAGAGTTATAACTCAGACTCTGAGAAGAGGGCCCTATGTGACTGGTGCTGGTAGATCTAAATCACAGGCAGATTCCATGGGAATTGGATGTCATTAAAGATGTTATTAAAGATATCATTAAAAGGTGCGTGCCAGGTATCAGCACTCCTGAGCTTTTCAAGTCTGAGGACACAAAACATATGAATATGCAGTCTCGTAGGCTAGCACAGATGGGCAAGTTCTAGTGGCTTCCAGGTGCTCCTTTCTATTCTAATGATCAGAGGAGCCCTGGTGGCTTAGTGGTTATTCGTTGGACTACTAACTGCAAAGTCAGCAGTTTGAAGTCACCAGCCACTCAGCCAGGAAGAGATGAAGATTTCTACTTCTGAAAAGATTTACAGCCAGGGAAATCTGCAGGGGCAATTCTACCCTGTCCTATGGAGTCACTATGAGTTAGAATTGATTTGATGACAGTGAATGAGTGACCCTCATGATGCTTTCTATTTAATCTATTTCAATGATTAATTCTGGAACCTGCAAACTAACCTTGGAGTGAATATGTCCCAACTGTATTCAAACCAGGGACAAAACGCCATGGATTATACTGTAAATCTCCACTAGGACTCTAAGATTGTAAACTGACCAATCACTTGCAAGATTGTGGGCCATCCAGTCACTAGGTCTTGTACATAAACCCGCTTCACCACACCATCTCAGTTCATGACAGATTCATTTTAGTAAATAAATATGGGTATTAGAGTACTGTAGTAAGTAGAATACCTCTAACTATTTTATCAACAAATCTCAAATCTCAATTTATTTTTTGTTCTTATTACAGTCTAGAATAGGCCGGTGGTGGTGGTGGTGGTGGTGGTGGTGGTGTGTGTGTGTGTAGGAAGTGGGGCAGGGAGAACTCTGTTCCACACAGACATTCAAGTATGTATGATCTTTCACCAAATTTACCAGTGTCCTGTGGAACCTTGTTCTTCTCTCAATTGACAAATGGAGAAAATGAGCTCCTAGATGATTCCATGGGAGATTCTAAGAGTCAGGCAGTAAGTGGGTTCCATCATCTCTTGCACCTTCCTTTGGTACAAATGCAATTGTATAGCTTCATGTAACTTCAAAGGAAGGAGCCCTTGTGGAGTAGTTGGTTATGCACTGAGCTGCTAACTACAAGGTCAGCAGTTCAAACCCACTAGCTTCTTCTCAGGAATATACTCAATGGCAGTGGTGTTGTTGTTTTTTTTTAACTGAAAGAGAGGCTTCCCTTTGCATAATCAGGAAGAGGCATGATTGATAAGTTACTATCACTAACCATAAACAGATTAATCAATATTTTAGAGCTAGTTCAGACATACACTAACAATAGAGAATATTTCTCTTTTAATGGAGCACCCGAGAAGGTTGATTACATATCAAATCATAATGAAAACCTCAGTAAACTAAACTGACTTTCTTATTAAAATGCGGTAAGATGCTCTACTTTTTCTGTGGGTACATAAGCACACGACAGCCCATCTTTTCTGCTAATTACAACTGAAAACTCTAGGGAAGAAAATGCCACCAGAGAACCATGAGAAGCACTGAACAGAGAAATAAAAAACGAATAGAAAACAAATAACACAATGATATATTTCTATATAAATGATTACATTAAATAGGAACAGTCTGAAATTACACTGCCAGTAGAAATACAAGCCTCCCATCCCAACAAAACCCCAATAGATCTGAAATAGTGTTACTTTAACATGTAAGTATATCACTATATTATGAATACATTGTTTTTAAGAGCACTTTTGACATCGAGTTTGCATTTTACATCTACACCATATATTGATTCAGACTGGGGACTTTTTGTGTGCTTCATGTTGTTGTCCTTGGGTGCTGTCACGTGGACTCCAACCCCATGAGTGAAAGTACGTCCAGTGCTTCAGCAGCTTGTTGAAACAATTCAGTTTGTATTCGACCAATTCCTGAAGCCTTGTTTTTGGCTAATGCTTTCAGGGCAGCTTGAACCTTCTCCTTCACTGCCATTGGTTCTTGCTCATATGCTATCTCTTGAAATGGGTTAATATTGAGTAGTTCTTTTTTGGTAAGGTGACTGACTCTGCGTATTCTTTCTATCTTCTTTTCATGCTTCCTGTTTCATTCAATATTTTCCCCATTAGATTCTTTCAGTATTACAACTTGAGGCTTGGATTTTTTCTTGAGTTCTTTCAGTTTAAGATATGCCGAGATAAGATATGTTCTTCCTCTTCAGTTTTCTGATTCTAGGTATTTGCACATTTCATTATATTTGACTGTCTACTCGAGGTACCCTTTGAAATTTTTTGTTCAGCTCTTTGATTTCATCCTTTCTTCCACTTGCCATTGCTAAAGAGACTCTTTTAACATCCACGCTGAAGTTTAATTTCCTGTCTTTTTAGTGACTTTTTGGTTTCTCCATGAATGATGGTTTTGATGTCAATCCACAGCTCATCAGTTACTTATTCTTTCATTAGCATTCAATGCATCAAATCTGTTTGCGATGTTCTCAAGGGCATAGTTTGGCCCTTGTGGACTTGTTTGAATTGAGAAATCGATGGTGTGGTCCACAGTCAGCCCCTGACCTGCTAATATTGAACTTCTCCAGCTTCTCTTCCTATAGATGTACTCATTTTGGTTTCTGTATATTCCATGTGGAAAAATCCATGTGGTTAGTCATCTTTTGTATTGTTGAAAATTGATATTTGCTATTAACAAGTCATTGGTCTTACACAATTCTATCATGTGGTCTCCAGCCTTGTTCATATCTCCAAGACCATATTTTTGAAGTACTGTTACTTCCTTTGTTCCCAACTTTTGCATTCCAACTGCCAATAATTATCAATGCATCTTGATTCCTTGCTTCATAAATTTCAGACGGAAGATCTTGTAAGAAATTTTTTTTGCATCCCTGGCTTTAGTGATGGGTACACACATTTGAATAATAGTTGTATTGGTCCAAAATCAATATTCATGGAAGCTGCAGTCGAGAAATGAAACAATGCATTTGTGTTAGGAAAGGTTGATTAGAGAAACAAATCTAGAGACACTCATATATGTGTAAGAGAGAGCTTCATATCAAGAAGTAGTTGTATATTGGGAAAACACCCCAGTCCAGTCCAGATCAAGTCCATAAGTCTAATACTAGTCCACAAGTCTTAGACTCATCCATTAATCCCTCTTCAGACTCACTCAACTTCATGAACTAAGGCAGAATGCAGGAAGATCATGGGCCAGTGGGTGCAGAGTCTTGTGGACCCAGTGGTGGTGGAAGCATCCCCAGGGCTCTCGCAGGTCTCAGCGTGGCTCCAGCAGCTCTCCAAGTGACTTGTAAGCAGGAAGGTGAAACAGAGAGAGAAAGAGGCTCTTGCAGGACTCAGAAATTCTCCATGTGACTTGTCAACAGAAAGACAAAGGCAGAGAGAAAGAGAGAGAGACCTGCCTCCAGGAATAAAAAGAGGGGATTCCCAGTTCCTCATGAGAAGACCACACCTATGAGAAGGCATCATGAGGCTGTGACCTGATTGACAGGCTAGAATCCACCCCTGCACTTATTTATCAAGTTGACATGAAACTATGCAACTACCACAGCACTTCATTGGGTAAATCTGCTGCACACAACCCTTTCAAAGGTGTTAAAAAGCAAGGATATTGCTTTGAGGACTAAGGAGTACCTGACCCAAGCCATGGTATTCTCAATTGTCTCATATACATGTGAAAGTTGGACATTGGATAACTAAGACTAAAGA
>NW_022107431.1:15663916-15668643 GCF_000313985.2 Echinops telfairi
AAAAAAAAAAGAATAAACTAATGGATCTTGGAAGAAGGATAGCCAGAGTGATTCTTAGAGGCCAGGATGTCTAGACTTTGTCTCAAGTACTTCGGACATGGTGTAGGAGAGATCAATCATGGAGAAGAACATCATGCTTGGCAAAGTAGAGGAGCAGAAAAAAGAGCAGGCCCTGGACAAGATGGATTGCCACAGTGCCTGCAACAATGGCTCAGCCACAGAGCACTTGTGAGCATGGTACAGGACCGGGCAGTGTTTGTCCTACTGTGCAGGGTCCCTGTGATTTTAAACAGACTCCGTGGCACCTGAAAGCAATAACACCAACATTGGCTAACGATGCTGTAAATATATGACTCCAATTAAAATGCTGAAATTTACAGAGTGGCTAAAAGCTTCTGCTCTATCTCAGTGAAAGTGCTGAACAGAATATTTCAAAGAACAACTCAAGAAAAAACAGTAAAATATTAAAATGAAATAAGTTGGAAACCAAACGGGAAGAAGATGCTCAGCAGTTCTGAAGCCGAAAGAACTGCAGAAACAATTCAAGCCTCAAGTTACAATATTGAAGGGTTCAATGGACAGATATCTGACAATGAAGGAGGCATCGAAGGAGATGGAGGAAGCTGAAGCTGCAGTCAGGAAATGAAACACTGCATTTGTGTCGGGCCGGGTTGACCAGAGAAACAAACCCAGAGACATATATATGTAAGAGAGAATTTCATATCAAGAAGTAGTTATATATGGGGAAAACACCCCAGCCCGGTCCAGATGAAGTCCAAAAGAAAATTGATTAACATTCAACCATTTCAAAAGGTAGCATAAGACATGCTGAGAAACCAATGGTATTGAAGGCAGAAATCCAAGCCGCACCAAAGACTTGGCAAAAAACAAACCAACAAAACACAAGGCTCCAGGAATTGATGGAACGCCAACTGAAATGTTTCAACAACCTGGTGCAGCACTGTGCCAAGAAATTTGGAAGCCTGCGAGCTACCTGGCCAAAAAACTGCAAGAGATTTCTATTTTTGCCAATTCTAAAGAAAGGTGACTTACCACAATGCAGAAATTAAAATGAAATTAAGATTTTGGTGAAGATCATTTTTTAAATGGTTGAAACATACCTCTTCTAAGTGAAAAAACAAAGACGTCACTTTTATGAATAAGCTGTATCTGAGGAGTTTATCTGTCCTGGATTCCATGTGTCAAGAGCTCTTATCTGTACCAGTGTACATGCTCCGGTCTAGCTGGATTTGTAAGGTAGCATCAATGATACTTTTAAACACTATAATAAAATTGGGAATACATAACAAGCCAGAGATCGAAATATGCTACCATCTGAAAATTATTATGCTGTGTGAACCAGTGAGTCTATCAAGACATTTTTTAAAAGTATATTTGGCAATCGAGGAAATCTATTGTTTTCATGTGCCATTAGTGGGTTCTGACTCATAGTGATACTATGTACAACGGAATGAAGCATCACCCAGGACTGCGCCAGCTTCACAACGGTTCTTATGTTTGAGCCTCGTGTGACTGCTTCTGTGTCAGTCCATCTGACTGAGGGTCCTCCTCTTTTCCACTGCCTGTCTGCTTTCCCAAGCACCATCTCTTTTTCCAGGGCCAGTTTTCTCCTGATAACATGTCCATAGTAGGTGAGGCTAAGTTTGGCTATCATTGATTCTAAGGAGCATTCTGTCCATACTTCTTCCAAGACCGATTTGTTGTTCTACTTTCAATGTCTTCTTTTTTGTGTGATTTTGTTTTTTGAAGAGAAGACCAACACTTCACCCTACCCACAAAGAACTTCCAGTCTGAATTCCTAATTAGCAAAAATAGAATAGTAACAATTAAGGCATTTTAATGTAACAAGAAAATGGAATTGCGTCCTCCTCTACCCACAGCGCTCACTATTTTCTAATAACTTCCAGAGTTATCTAAGCCTTATTTTTCATAATAACCTATGTGAGCTCCCTCATTGTAGTCAGTATCATTTGGGGATGGAAGCCTAACAGAAACAGATTGCTAGGTCTTTGATTTTGTAGTGTCGCTGGGAGGGTTCTAAGAGCCAACTGTTTGGTTAGAAGCCGATCACAAATCAACTGAGCCATGTGGACTCTTTATAATTAGTGATTTTAGGCATAATAAACTTTGGAAGATACTATTCCAATTTACCACTTTACTCTCAATATATTATATATGATTGTGTTAGTCTAGGTTGCCTAGAGAAACAAATTCATGGACAACCATATGTGTATATGAGAGAGAGCTTTATATCAAGAAGCAATTATGCATCAATAAATCATCCCAGCCCAGACCAGATCAAGTCCATGAGTTCAATATTAGCCCATAAGTCCGGTATTCACCCATGAATTCCTCTTGAAACTCATGCAACACATGCAATGACACCGAATGCAGGAAGATCGCAGGCATGTGGGTAGAAAGTCTTATGGATCCAGTGGCAGTGGTAGCATCTCAACACTGGCAGGAGTCTCCATGTGGCTTCTCCAGCTCCAAGACTCTAGCATAGCTCCATGTGTCTTGTCAGCAAGAATGTCTCACAGGAAGTGTGTGCATGTCCTGCCTCCAGTGAACTATTTATCTCCTTAGCGCCTCCAAATGAGGTCATCAAGCTGCGACCTGATTGACAGGCTAAACTCCACCCCTTCACTCTTAATAGTCTCAAGTTCACAACAGATTATGTAACAGCCACAATAGTTATACTAAAACCCATCTATACAGTATCACAATGTTTACTATAAATCCATTTACAAAGTACAACAATTACTGATTGTGGCCAAGAGTGATATGTTTTTTTTTAAAGAATGGATAAAATAATAGAATAAAATAGAAAAGGAGAAGTCAGAGGAGGGGGAGAAGGAGAGAAAGTTGTAGTGTATTTGTTTAAGAACAGTATCCTTCTCCTTGTCACCATGGCTTAATATTTTAATACCTTTGATTAATCATTGATTTTTCTCTCGAATCAATCACTAAATCGTTGAAATTGTAACCTATAACATGTCTCTCACATCCTTCTTCTTTTCCTTTCCACTATGATCAGGCCCCAATTTCCTCCTACCTAGAAACTTAGCACAGTTGTCTGGCCTTTGATATCATATACCTCATACTGCAGGTGAACAAATATTTTTAAAATACACACCCATACTGATAGGACTCTGCTCACAAAGCATTAATGACATGCCCCCCGCCCGACATTTCTTATCTTAGTCTTTAAAGGAATTTTTTCACATCTCCATGATTCAACAAAATATGTTGCTTCACCATTTCTACAAATACCAAATAGTTTTTTACTTCCATGCATCTCATAGTCCATGTATTTTTATTTGGGAATATCCTTCTTTTATAAAAGATGTCCCATTAATTGCCCAATATCATTTCAGGAATAGGTGATAGAGCAGATGAAGATAAATGTGATTCAGTACGGTATATAGCTGGTTCACTGGGCTGATCATAGGGGTAGGAGAATACTCATATAAGTTCAGTGTAATATTGAAGAGGGTGCTGGGGGGGGCGGATTATTGACTACCAGGTTTGCCTTAAGTATCTTAAGGGTATCTGGTAAGAGCAGTGGGTAAAATTCTTAATGTCCACGGTGAGCATTTATTGGTTGTCTGCCCAAAAATTTATCAGTCCCTTCCCACTTCTCACAATGCCCAAATGTTGACTGCCATGTCGTGAGTGATAGTCTCCATTTGTCCCCCCAGATATATACTCTATTTCTTTTCCTTCTGATCCCTTCTCTGTAAGGGTGACAAGAATAGGCTACATCAATAGCGTGCCTCCATCCCTGAACTCCTGGCTGGATTGGGACAAAGGGCAGCCCCCGTAGAATCAGAGAGGAGAATATCAGAGCATTAACTCCCCTCGCTCTCTCTCTGGAGTGTTCTCAGCTGCTGGGTTCCTCCAGTGAGGGTCGCTGCTCCTTTCAACGTGCTGTTCTCCACAGGTCTCTTCTTCCAGGCTTAAGTAACCTCTTCCTCTCCTTTCCTTTTGGGCCAAGGACTGGTAATGCCTCTTTTGTTGCAAGATCTTATGTTACCCCTATGGTTCCATTACAATTCATCCATTCACACCTTGGTAAATTCATCTCAAATTATCTTGATGGAGTATAACTTCTGTTTCTTTTTGGCACTTTGACAATGCTTTTGTAGCCCATTTGCTTCAAGAAAACATCGTGTCCAGTCCAAAACAAAGAAATGTTTTGATTGCCCAGAGCCAATAAAAACATTGGTTGGGAGAAAAGTGTTGAGCTTTTAACCAAAATTAGCCCAATTGTGGTACATTCCAGAATCTTTTCCTGGAATATTTAGATGTGCTTTCATACCCAGGGGCCAACCAAGAAGTAGGTGGTTTTGTTATTTCTAGTAGCCAACCTACAAGGTTTCTGAGTGATGCAAATTGCTTGCACTCAACCAATAATCTAAAGGTTGGTGGTTTGAATCCACCCAGGGATACGACAAAAGAAAGACCTGAGGAAAAACTTCTGTAGACATGACAGCCAAGAACCTCCAGCAGTTCTACTGTGTAACAAGCCAGAATTAACTCCATGGAAATATATTTGGTTTGAGTTTTTAACTATTGTACAACGATAAGGGGAGTTCACCTTAGAATAAACATGTGGGCAACAGAAGAGAGAAGAGCAATAAGAAATTGAATCTGTACTGGAAATGCTGGGTAACTCTTAAAACCTATGCAACTTCTGGACTTCC
>NW_022107431.1:15669239-15671698 GCF_000313985.2 Echinops telfairi
CTAAGGCCTCAGACGTGAATTCATTAAGGGATTTCAGAGCTAGCTGCTTGTAAGAAGCCATTTCAGGCATAAAACAATATGTCAAAATAGAGCACTTGCTGATGAAGATCAAAACCTGCAGTCCTTAGTACGGGCTATATCTGAGCATGAAGAAAAGAAGAATCCTCACAATAGGACTAATATGCAGCATCGAGATACAGAGAGAAAGGCAGATGCTGTCAAAGATTTTAGTTTACTTGGTTCCACATTCAACACCCATGGAAACAGCAGCTAAGAAATCAAAGGATATATATCAATGAGTAAACTTCCTGCCGAAAACCTCTGTAACATGTTGAGCATCACATTGAGGACTAACGTGCACGTGTGCCCCCAACCATGGCATGTTCACTGGCCTCACATTCATATGAAAGTTGGACCATGAGGAAGCATGACCAAAGCACGGATGCCTTTGAATGAACGGTATTGGCGAAGAGCAGTGCATATACCACAGACTCTACCAGGAGAGCCAACAAATGTATCTTGAAGGAAGTACAACCAGAACATTCCTCAGAAGGGAGGGTGGCAAGGTTTTATCTTGCTTAGTTTGGATAATTGCTCTTAGGAGCAATTAATCTTTGGAGAAGGACATCATGCTGGTAAACGATCCGTAAACATGAAGATGACCTTCAATGAGAAGTATTGAAATGGTGCCTACAAAAATATGCTAAAACATACTTCCTATTATGAGGATTCTGCAGGATTGGGCAATGTGTTGCCCTCTGGTACACAGAGTCACTGTGAACCAGAGGATGATGGCGCCTAACACAAAACAGAGCCAAAGGACAGAACTATTTCAGAGAAGTTCCAAAATTGTGAACTAAGGAAAAAAGAAATAGAATTAAGAGTTCAAAAAAGAAAGAATAAAAGAGATCGAGGAAAAGGGAATGGAAAACATGTATATTTTCCTGACTTTATATCACGAAACCTGGCAATGTGCTGTTCTGATGACCTGGGGAGGATCAGCCTTGTTAATTTATTCAACAAATATTTATTGAGTGTCTTCTAAACATATGTTTTAAGTACTAGGAAGCAAAAACCAAAAAGGCAAAAATCCCTCACCTCCTAGCGCTTCTGTTTCAGTGGAATAAACAGAAAATAATATAAACAAATGAGAAAAATACTTCGACTCTTCGTGCTAAGTGCTGGAGAAAGACAGAGAAGCAAAGCAGGGAAGGAGAGAAAGCTAAAGGCAGGCTGAGGGGGGTGCTGGCGCATTTCAGTTAAGGCATCCAGATGCTACTGAGGAGGCAAGTTTTTTTTTTTAGTCATTTTATTGGGGGCTCGTACAACTCTATCACCATCCATACAGACATCAATTGTGTCAAGCACATTTGTACATTCTTTGCCCTCGTCATTCTCAAACTGAGGCAAGTTTTTAAGAAACAACCTGAAACAGTTAGGGAATAAGAAACTTTCTGAATTGCATCCCAAGGCTGAAAGGACGGCAAGAGTGGGTCTATTGAGCATCATGAGCAACTTGGCTCCAGTGTAGTGAATGGAGGGAGATCTCCTCACTCAATCATTCACTCACTCACTCACTCACTCACTCACTCACTCACTCACCCTCCCACCCACTCACTCACCCACCCACCCATTCACTCACTTTCCAACCCACTCTCCCACCTACTCATTCACTTACTTATTCACCCACCCACTCACCCACTTACCCGCTCCCTGACATCAAGTCTGTTCTGACTCAGAGAGACCTTAGGACAAATCAGAACTGCCCCCGTGGGTTTCTGAGACTAACTCTTTAAAATATATATATTTTTATTGGGGACTTGTACACTCTTATCATAATCCATACATACCTCCATTGTGTTGAGCACATTTGTACATTTGTTGCCATCATCATTCTCAAAACATTTGCTTTTTACTTGAGTCCTTGGTATCAGCTCCTCATTTTTCCCCTCCCTCCCTGCTTCCCCTCCCTCATTAACTCTTGATATTTATACATTATTATTATTTTGTCATGTCTCATACTGTCTGACGCTGAGACTAAATCTTGGTGAGAGTAGAAAGCTATTGTCTTTCTCCCACACAGTGGATGGTGGTTTCAAACTGCTGACCCCAGCAGCCCAACTCATAACCACTACGCCATGGGGGATTGAGAGGGCATTGTATTGGAGATAAAATACCTAAAGGAGAGCCAGATGCCACAAGTTGACTGAGACTCATTGAGATCATCAGGGGGTGGAGAAGACACATAAATCTTTCGAGCAGAACTGCCATATCATTCCCCCAGGGAGCAACTGGTGAGCTGTAACCACAACTTTTGGATTGGCAGCAGAGTACTTAGCCACTGCGCCACCAGGGCCCCATAGCTCACTGGGCGATAAAGGCAAACTACACAGGGCTATAGAAGGACTCTAGCCCATCTTAAGGATGATGACATGTTACCGGAGGGTTTTGTCCAATGG
>NW_022107431.1:15672647-15678097 GCF_000313985.2 Echinops telfairi
GGATGTCTTGCAGAAAGTGAGCCTTGCCAGCTAAAGCAGGGAACTGGCTAAGGCAGCTGCACCCTGGTCCGACCATCAGAAAGCAAGAGACCCAAGAACTAGAAAGGCAAGGTTCTCTGAGCCATTTATCCCGCTGCCCTTCAATTAACCCCACATGTGTTTATCGGCCAGGTTGGCACAATAAAGTGACTACCTCAAAGAACTAGAGGAAAGTTGTGTGTTTCATCGGTGCTATCCTGTACCCTGACTGGCTCCTCTCTTCCTTGTGACCCTTCTGTAAGGGGATGTTCAATTGTCTACAGATGGCCTTTGGGTCTCCACTCGTTATCCCCCTCATTCACATTAATATGATTTTTTGTTCTGGGTCTTTGATGCCTGATACCTGATCCCATTGACACCTCATGATCACACAGGCTGGTGTGCTTCTTCCATGCGGAGTTTGTTGCTTCTCAGCTAGATGTAGATTCAACTTTTCTGTAATCTTGTATTTTGCCATAAATTGGCATTTAAAGAAAAGTCTCAAGTATTAGACAGAAAACCCATATATACTTCAACCAGATTAATCTTGTTTATTTATTTTAATATTTGCTTTATTGATTCTCTCCATTAGTCTATTTCTTCTTTCACTTTATTTTTTTCTGAGATACTTGAGAGTCCTATTGCTGCTAAATATTTCAAGATTATTTTCTAAGAAGAGTATTTCTTAGACTTAATAGACTTAATTTTCAGAAAAGGTTTAAATGTGAAGAAAGAATTCCCCATATATCTTTCTTCCCACCCACCACCCCATGGTTTCTTCTATCATTAACAGCTAGCATTTATGTGTGTGTTAGCCCCGATTGATTCGAGAAATAAACCCAGGGATACTCATATAAGTATAAGAAAGAGCTTTATTTCAAGCATAATTATATATTAAGAAAGCATCTCAGCCTAGTCCAGTTCAGGTCCATAAGTCCAGTACTGGTCCATGAGTCCCTCTTCAGACTCATGCAGTCACATGCAATGATGCACAATGCAGGAAGATCACAGGCCAGTGGGTGTAGTCATGTGGATCCAAGGTTGGTGGCATCAGAGGCTCTCAGGGTGGCCACCAGCATCCTAGCAAGCAGACAGGCAGAGTGGCAGTAAGAAGGAGCTTCCCAGGCTCCTCCATATGAGAAGGCTGTACCTCTGAAGAGACAGTATCAGGCTGTGATCTGATTGACAGATTTGGTTCCACTCCTACAGTTTCATACATCTTCAAGTTGACAAACATTTGTTAAAATTGTTGAACAGATACTGATGCATGACTAGTAGCTATTAAAGAAGGGGACCCCTGGGTGGACTGTGGCTAAGCATTGGGCTACTAACTGAAAGGCTGGCAGCTTGACCCCAGCTAGAAACTCCCAGATTGGAAGAAAGATCTAGGGACCTGTTCCCATCACTCTTCCAGAGAAAGGTGAGACTCTACTCCTGGAAAGTGTTACCATCTCTGAAATCCATATAGGGCAGTTCTACTCTGTCCTATAGATAGGGGGGGTATCAGTCAGAACTGACTGGGGACAGTTCTGTCACATGAGTTTACTATGTGACATATCAACTTGATATAATTCCATATCAACTTGATATATAAAAGTGTAGGGGTGGAGTCTAGCCTGTCAATCAGGTCACAGCCTGATGGTACCTCCTTCTGGGTCTGGCCTTCTCATAAGGAGGGTTCTGGGAACCTCCCCCCACTCTCACTCTGCCTTCCCCTTCCTGTTGGCTGACCCTGATGGTGGCCAGAGCCCTGTCGTGTGGCCATTACCATTGGATCCACATGACTTTGTACCCAGTGCCCTGTGATCTTCCTGCATTCTGAATCATTGCATTTGGCTGTGCGAGTCTAAAGGGGGACTTATAAACTAGTATCAGACTATGGACTGGTATTGGACTTGAGTTAGACTGGGATGGGGTGTTTTATTGATGCATAATTATTTCTTCATATAAAGCTCTTTCTTACTCATATATGAGTGTCACTGGATTTGTTTTTCTTGTCAACCTGGCCTAACATAGGGTCTAAAATCCACTCCACAGCACCTGAAGACAGATTATTATCTAAAGTCCATGACTTACTGGAGGGTTCTGTGCTGTACACTTCTATTGGTCTTAGCAAATGCATGCCATGTATATGCCTTTGTAGAATCAGAATTGGGAGAACACAGGTCATGTTTAGAGAGCTCAAGTTGATTCTATAGGATAGAGTAGGACTGCCACATGGGGACCCATCTTGATGTAAGTTGCCTGCCGCATAGTTCTTACACAGAGAAGCTGTGAGGTTCAACTGATCTTTCAGTCGGTAACTGAGAGCTTACCCATGGCGCTCCTGCAAGAATGCGTGAGAGGAGGAGAATTGCCAATGGAGAGCAGAGACCACTAATTCAAGGGATTTGGATGAATGTGGTAATTACCTAATCTGGTGTCAATTTGGGACTTGAGAGGATTATGAGTGAAGGGGTGGAGTCTGGAATGTCAATCAAGATATAATCAATGAGGCCTCTGTGTGGGCATGGCTTCCCCTGAGGATTCTGGGAAAACTCTAGCATTTCCTCCTTGGAGGTGGGAGACACTCTCTCACTCTACTCACTCCCTGCGAGACACTCTACTGACAAGGCTGACTCCCTAGGAGACATCTGTGAGGAGAAGCCGCATGGACCTACCCTGATTCGGCCCTCGGTGCTGGAGAAGACATATGGAGATCCCTGCCAGCGCTGAGATGCTTACAGTGCCACTGGATCCAAAGACTTTCTACCCACTGGCCTGTGATTGTCCTGCATTCAGTGGCATTGCATGTGTTTTGTGAGTCTGAAGAGGACTTTACTGATTGGTATCAGACATATGGGCTAATATTGGACTTAAGGACTTGATCAGGACTGGGCTGGGATGTTTTCTCAATGCTCAATTTCTCTTGTATATAAACCTCTTTCTTATACACATGAGTTTCTATGAATTTGTTTCTCTTGTCTACCCTAACTAATACAAGGAGGAGTAAAAGAGTTTTGGTTTGTGCTTTTTTAACGGGAAAAATAGGTGCATGTGTACATGCGGATGAAAATGAACTTGTAGAGAAGGAAAATTGAATGACTCTGAAAAGAGAGAGAACATTTATTCACAGGAAGGCTTGGATCGTGTACAGCATAAGCACATAAGTAAAAAAAGTTAGCTTTCACTAGAAGGTTGAAGAGCTCATGCAGAGAAATAAAGGACGGGTGTGAATATTGTGGCCAGCAATGTTGCAGGAAGGGAGGCAGTGTATGGGAACTCTCTGGATTGCTCACGGCGTTCAAGCGAACCTTGGAAAGCAAGGTTAGGAGCTGAGCATTTAGATGTGGGCAAAGATACGGGCATCGTGAGGAGACAGGTGAGAGGATGGCATGGGTGTAGGGAGAACAGGAGATGAATCCGTCAGAAAAATGCAGTATCATTTCCTGGCATCACTCGGGGGCATCTCATTGAGTTGTCATGATGGCAAATACCAATTTGCGTGGCTGAGTTTCCCTCCAGCCATGTTCAGCGGTAGGGGGTCAGGCACAAAGCGGGTAGAGTTGAATGTAACGGGGTATGTGGTTTAGCCACGTGAGCATAAAAACGTGAGCAGATCAATACAGAGGCGTGGGGATAATGATTGTACATAATAATAATAAGTATGATGTGTAATGAATATAGTGATTGTGTGCAAGAGGAGGGAACATGAAAAAGGTGGTAGTGAAGAAAGTGATAGGATCAATAATCATGAACGTTATCACTATAGACAATTGAGGGTACCTCTTTTGTGTGGCTCCCACTCATATGAAAGTTAATGATGGGTTTATTTATTATAAATTTCCGAGAGATCACACTCAAATGTTTTCTTAAAAAAAAAAAAACGGTCTACAGCAGTTACTAACAGAGAGAATGGATGTGTCTTAAAGAAGGGCTCCTTCCTCCTTCACAGGAAGGCATCTTAAGAGCCAACAGTGAAAGGGATGTAAGGTCCTATTCAATTGAGGGATGATTGGAGCTGGAGTTCCCAAAGAGTCCACCGGGAACACAATCAGTGATAGTAGACGTTTGTAATCAAGATGATCCTTAGCCATTACTTGCCACTGCCAATAGTGACAAGGTCAGGTGGGGAGATGGGGGAGACTTGAGCCAGGAGAAGAAAATGACAGGAGAATTAAGCCTGGGAAGTCAGGCCATCACTTTAAAATCCAGTGACAACCCTTGCTTGCTCTCTTCTGCAACTCAGGGGCTACACGTTCGGGGTTACATTCCCTAGGCCTCCTTCCCTGGGGATGCATTTGCATTTTGCTAATGCCCTTGTGGGAGATTTGGAAGGCAAAGGAGACCGGATGACCTTCTCTCTCCAGCAGGAGCTGGCTGGATGCCATGTGCCACCACCTGGAGGGACCCATCTCAGCACATGGTGCCCTTGGCAGCTTGCTGCATCAACTTGACCTCCAGGTGGCAGCAGCAATTTGCTGAACTCCTGGTGGCACCTGCAGTGGTGCTTAAAACCCAAATGAGACAAACCAAACCAAAAACCCCCTCAAACTCACTCACTGCCATCAAGTAAATTCTGACTCAGGCAATCCTAAAGGACAGCATCAAACTGCCCCTGGAGGTTTCTGAAACCGTAACTCTTTAGAGGAGTAGAGAGACGTGTCCTTGTCCCAAGGAGCAATGTCCTTGTCCCAAGGAGCAATGGAGGTTTCCAACTGCTGACTTTGTGGTTAGAAGCTCAACCCATCACCCCACGACCTTATGGGTGGAAGCAGACACACGCATCCTCATTTCCCGAGCCTTCCCAACACAACTTTGAAGCACCCAATTCCCTGTATTTAATCTTAGATCTGCTTTGTTTTCTCTTCAGTAAATCTTTTACAGGTCAAATATTTTTATGCATGGCTGGCTTTCGACCTTTGAAGATGGGGGTCTTTTCTTGGTCATTTGACTTGAGAGGTTTGCTTACAAATATCTCATTGCCCACATAAATTAGAATTTTAGGGGCACATGGCAGGCAGTGGAAAAACAGCTACTTAAACCAACGCTTAAGATGGCCTGGAATGAAGAGTCTGTAGAAGACAAGACCTTGAAGTCGACATTGGCCACTGCTTTGAGATCTTTCAGTAGAAAGAAGACTACAAGGATGCAGTGTTTACCCCAGTGGCAGATAATGCCTTCCTGGAGGGAGATGCTGGAATCATCCAAAAGGGATGTCAAAGCAGACACCTACACTTTATCCTGTATTATGGGCTATATAATCCAAGTGTTTGCCGTACAGTTGCTGGGGCAGTGGTGGTGGGGCTGGGGTCGGGGCAGGGGGTGCTGAGTAAATTTTTTTTTCTGAAAAGGGGACCATAGGCCAAATAAATTTGGGAACCTATGTATTACAGGGTGTGTTGGCTTCTTCCAAGGACACTGGACATTAGAAAGGAGAGAATATAAACCAG